>NC_091563.1:36905130-36942630 GCF_042767895.1 Penaeus vannamei
GAAGGCGGAGGAGGTTCTGCAAGCTGTCTTCCGTATGGTGAGGGAAGGGGGTCATTATGAAGCGAGTCGTGTGGGGAGGGTGTGTTCTTATTTTCAAAGTCCTACCAGCCCTAGCTGCTTCAATTGAAACCATTGATGCCAGGGCATTGGCTTTACACCGAGCCGTGGGTATGGGACGCCGTCAAAACCTTAGTGTTGTTGCATCTTAAATTAATTACATTTCATTGAGGGTTTAGACAAATGTTTGTGCCGTTGTTATCAAGATGAACGCGGGGGTTTAATAGGCGACCATAATGAGAACCCAAGGACTTTGATCCAATTTAGATTAAGGTAATGACGACGGCGAGCGTGCGGTGAAGCAGCAAGGTATGATTTAGCGGCGGCGCTGGCAAGGGCGTGCGTCGGCCAGCCGTGCAGGAGGACATGCGCCGTCCCCAAGCTGTCCCCCAGTCAGCCGCCGTCGCCCGCTGACCCGAGGGCGTTGTGTGGCACTGTGTGACCTCACCGTTGTGCAGTGGAGTGCGTCAGACATACAAAGTATCGAAAATGATATTGCACTTGCTGAGAACCGCTGTGAGTCATTCCCTAATTAACATTTTTAACATAGCGATCTCCGGAGTATGACGCGTTTCGAGGTGACCCGCGCCGCCGCGCCCTGCCCGGCCGTTGGTTTGCTGAAGCAGCCCCCATGTCTTGTTCGATTTCCATTAGTTTTGCGTATTTTAATCCCATTTTTTCTCTCTCATTTCCATACGCCCCCTCGGTTTAATTACTTACCTTCCCCTTGTCTCCTTTCATTGATGGAGTTGCTATTGATGTGTATTTGATTCGCATGGAGTAAATGAGCGTGACGTCACCAGTCGTAAGTGTCTGCCTCCGGCCTCGGTGTCCCTCCCGCCCTGCCGCGCTTTCTTCGTCCTCTCAGGGTCCGCAGCGTCGCCCCCTCCCCCTGACACCGTCCCTGCTGGCCCCCTGCCGATGTTTATGGAGGCACCGGAGCACCCCCTCTGCGAGGCAGCCAACCCGAACCCGACCCGGACCGACCAACGGGTTTATAGCACGGAGTGTTTTATGCGAGGGTTGAGTCGGTCAGCGAGAGGTTTATGCGTGGTTTAGTCGAGTTAGGACATGGGTGATGGTAGTCGCTGCGGAGTTTAGGCAAGGATTGTGTCATGTTCTGGCTTTGTGCGAGCGGACGACTGGGTTATCCGAGTTCGACGAACAGAAAACGGGAGGAGACGCGCTCGGGTCGTCCGTCGGCGCTGCCCCGTGGGATCACTTCGGGGACGGTTCGCGGGGGCGTTTCGAAGGCGCGTCGTCGGTATTTTTTTACAGCCAGACTGGCCCTCAGATGTACTTATAAAAAAGGGCTTCCTCCTAAAAGTATGCCACTCATGTTAATTAGACAACTTTGCGCCGTGGTCATGACAAGTTTATGACACTTTTAAAGCAGTGTTGGTATTCCTCACGAGTCCAAGTACCTGCAGTGATAATATCCCGAGTGAAAGCGCGAGGAGCTCCTGTGCTCCCCCGAGGGCCCGGCCGCAGCCCCATGGCGAGCATCGTGACATTCTTAATATTATTGTTTACATCTCCAACGGGGCGGGACTCGGGGCTCGTAAAATTCCTTGCACGCTAAGGATTACTAGCGTGATTTGGGTGGTCGCTGTTATGAGAAGTGGGGATAAACTTGTGCGAAGGAGCTTTATCCCTTCTGCCCTTTGGAGTGTGGAAGTGTGTCTGCGTCTGTTGGTTTCTCTGTCGCTCATGAACAGTTGTGCATCGCGTCGGCCATTTGGCAACGCCTAAGAGATCTCCAGAGATGCTATCTGTTGCATGTAGGCCTAAGTTCTCTCTCCTCCTTTCGAGGGATTAGGGCGAGGTGTGTCGGCGAGAGAGTTCAAGTGCTGCCTCGACGACCCGCATCAAGAAGTTTGTATTTTGTGGGTCGGGCGCCGGGTTAATGCGTCCTTTGTATCCCTCCTCCCTGCGGTATAATCCTGGATATCCCACGGGAGGATCTAGGCCGCGTTTACCCTTTTCCTGAGGACCCCGCTGGCCTGGCTCGGTCGGCTCCGGCGGGCTCGTTCCCACAGATGTCGGCTAATGGCATATCCTACTACTGCCCCCTCCCCTTCCCTCCTTCCATGCCTCTTTCTCCCCTCCCTGCCTCCTCCCTCCCTCCCTCATCCCTCCTTCCCTCCCTACCTACCTCCTCCCTCCCCCCTCTCTCCTCCCTCCCAATCCCCCGTCCCCCTCCCTCCTCCCTCCTCTCCCTCCTCCCTCCTCTCCCTCCCTCCCAATCCTCCGTCCCCCTCCCCCCTCCCTCCGGTCTCTCCACTTGACCCATTTCCCTGTTCTTGCCTGACCCATTTTTTCACAACGTATTTTTTTTAGAAATGGCAATTGGCATAGAACTGGGCATGGTTGATAACAATCATTAGTTGACTGAAAGCAGTGCAGGATTCTTCAAAGCCGATGATGCCACCTGATCCCTCTGTCCCGGAATCCCTCCATTGTTCACCTATTGCACGCGTTGCCGATTGTAGTGCTGCCTTGGTACTAATTCAGTGTGTGCGTTTTATGAGTTAACGAATCCTATTTATGTATGTATGTCGGTATATATGTATATAGGTATACATGCGTGTGTCTGTATGTGTACAAGTGTACACATACAGACGCACACATGTATGTATATCACATATATATCACCTATAGCGCATAGCACAATCGACTCCCTGGAATCTTGTAAACCTCAAAGTGTTGCCTTAGTTAGGCGAGCGTGGTTAATTCAGGCGGCCATCCACACCATCGGTTGCAATGACCTTTATCAAAGGAGAATATTTAGGCGGAGTGAGCCATGTTCTTTTAATCGCCGGTTGACAGACGTCTGAAGAATAGCTGAGTCTGACCTTCTGAAAGTTTGTGGTATTTATATTATATTCATGTGTGTCGTTATAGGAATGTCCTCGGGACTTGTACAGCGACGATAGATTACGCCAGGCTGTTACTCAAAGATTTAGAGACTGAGAAGTCGTTTGGGCTAAGTTCCGACCCGAGAGAATCATGCGATTCCGAAAAGAGGAGGAAAAGAAAGAAAAGTTTTTTCAAGGAAAGTAGAGTTATAGGTGGAAAAAAAGCAGGATGGCTGGAATATTAACCTTGATGCTGCGTGTTGAGCGTGAACTAAAGACGGGGTGCTAGAACTGATATTTACTGTTAGATGTAGGATACATAGTATGTTATTTTAGTCCTCAGTAATCTACATTAATTATGTGATATGTGACTAATCTTATCTCTTTTTCTTCCAGATTCCGGATAGACAACACAGATCACATCATAGACGTGAACAAGGGCAACGTACCCTTCGAGTATGACCAGGTCAACATTATATGTCCAGTATACAACAAAGACACCTCAGACGAGGAGGCCGAGAAGTACATCATCTACAATGTAAGTTGTTCAAGGAGTTGTTTGATTTATACTTGGTGGGGAGAGAGACATACAGGGAAGCGGAGACAGAGACACACACACACTCTCTCTCTCTCTCTCTCTCTCTCTCTCTCTCTCTCTCTCTCTCTCTCTCTCTCTCTCTCTCTCTCTCTCTCTCTCTCTCTCTCACACACACACAAACAAATACACACACACACACACACACACACACACACACACACACACACACACACACACACACACACACACACACTCACACTCACATATGTAGACAGACAGACAGACAAGACACAGATACAGAGACGGAGGGACAGAAAGGAGAGAATATGTGCCTGTTTGTTTGTTTAAGTCACAAACGTTTCTGGAAGAGGTTTATCCGAAATGCGAGGTTTCCAGACTCTCCCGCCGCAACTCTCCAGACGCCGATAACAAAAAAGAGAGAAAAATTGCGGTTTTATTCGACCCAGTCAAACCGCGTCCCATCTGCCCGTTCTTTTTCCCTCGTTCGTCTGGAACTTCCCTGCCCTCCCTCTTCCCGATAGCACCTCCAAATCGCCCTTCATCAGACAATTAATACACGAGTAAACATGGCATTAACGTGGTCGAGTGATGGCGACCGGAAAAATCAAATATAATCCGAAAGTCACACTCCGATCTCGGGCGCGCGCCAACACCCGGCTCTCCTGCCGCCGCCTCTCCCACTCCCTCGGGCTCTCGGCGCACTTTTCCTTTCACGGCGTCTTAATAATATGTGACATTTAAGGGAGCTTTCCTCGCTGAAGCCGTTCCTTTGGGCTTGATGAAATAATGTGGAAAGTGGTTCGGGCAGTGGCTTTCATGGCATACCGAGTACTATAAATAGAAGCTGGATTTTTTTTCAAGCCGCGCGGTTGAAGTTTCACGAGCCCATTAATGTACGTGACATTCACGATAACAGCATCAGCGCTGAGATGAGGCGCTCACGCACGCACGCTTGCACTCAAGGCCTCCCCCCCGCCCTCTTCTTTCACTCCCCCTGCCATTCGCACATAAGAGAGCGCGACCTCGCGGGCCAAGGGGGTGGAAAGTGGTCCAGATCTGCAGATGTTCCATCGATATTGCAACACCCGAGTGAGAAGGATGGTGTTGGTGCAGATTATGCAAATTTTCCCGTTCACTGGCGGATAAAAGTGCTTAGACAACACGCCCGTGGTGGAGCCGTGGCCTGGCCGACGCTGTTTTTCCCCGAAGCTAAATGCTGCGTCAGTTGATTCAGACTTCATGGGATTCGTACTCTCTTGTGCTTGCAGGGGCGGCGAGCGTCCTGCCAGAGCCTGCTTGCTTCGGGAAGACGCTGCCGTCTCGGCTCCTCCTTATACGGACGAGCAGATCTCCTCGGCCGTGCTTTCTAAACGCGCGAACAAAGGAAAGCACCGCCTTCGCTCGCATTCAAGTGTATGCTGACGAGTGGTCCGGTGGCGGCGTCGGAATGCATTCTCCGCGCGCACGAACGGGTGAATAAACAAGCCGAGGCAAGGTAGTAACGGATAATAATTATACGGAATGAGAAACGATGAATGAAATGAAGAAGGAAGAGCGTCCGTGAGTGTTTTTTTCCCCCCTTGAACGCTCAGCCTCCGAAGACAAGTCGATTCCGGGGCCCGACAGCGTGGCGCAAGAGTTTCGTCAGATTAATGGCGCAGAAATTTGAAATGTCGATTACGCAAAGGCTTTTACAAGTGCGTCGAGCGTTTGCATGGAAGCCTCGCGTTTCATTGTTTCGCCGAGCATATCAAATTAACTGCGATCTTTTTTTCTTTTTCCTTTTTTCTTTTTTTTCTTTTTTTTTTTTTTGCATTTTACAGCTGCGGTGGACAATTTGTGGAAGCGTTGGCGGTTTATGGAAGCGTGGATTTGCTCTTAAAGTTTTGACTGTGCCAAGTTCTGAGTAATTCATGGCGAAAAATGCGAATATTTTGGGGGTTTATGTTAACGTATGTGTAAGACAATAGCGAACTTGAATGAACATTTATTATGTAGGGAAATGTCAGCGAACACACACACACACACACACACACACACACACACACACACACACACACACACACACACACACACACACACACACACACACACACCAAAACGCACACAAACACCAAAACGCACACAAACACCAAGACGCGCGCGCACACACCAAAACGCACACACACACCAAGACGCACACACACACACCAAGACGCGCGCGCACACACACACACACACCAAGACGCACACACACACACACACACCAAGACGCACACACACACACACCAAGACGCACACACACACACACACACCAAGACGCACACACACACACCAAGACGCACACCCACACACACACACACACACACACGCACACACACACACACACACACACACACACACACACACACACACACACAAACACACACACACACAATCCCCAAGACGCACACACACACACCAAGACGCACACACACACACACACACACACACCAGAACGCACACACACACACACCAAGACGCACACACACACACCAAGACGCACACACACACACCAAGACGCACACACACACACCAAGACGCACACACACACACACACACACACACACACACACACACACACACACACACACACACACACACACACACACACACACACACACACACACACACACACACACACCAAGACGCACACACACACACCAAGACGCACGCACACGCACACGCACATACACCAAGACACACACACACGCACATGCACACACCTATCTATCGCTAGAAATAGATAGGCCTTTCAAACCGTGGGCTTGTAGAGCTCCAGAAAACAGCTGAAGTGAAGAGCAAAGAGAAAGGCTTGGGTGTGGCGGAAGGGCGTGAGAGAGAAAGAGAAAGTGAACGCAGCATCACCTCTGCCAGCGGCCCGGGGCATGGGAAGGGGGAGGGGGGAGGGGGAGGGGTGTGTGGGGCGGGGGAATGTGGGCACCGAGACCGGGGGGGTGCATGCGAGCGGAGCGCCGCCGACACGACCGCTTGGGCCTGCACTCCAAAGCTGCTGAGGTCATCTTTTGTTTATTCCAGGTCGAGCTGTGGCGTAATCAGCATCGGGAGGGAAAAAGCGAGTACTTCTTTCATATTTGGTAGAACTGCGGCGTTAGTGTAGGCGATTGTCGGTTGCAGGTTGAGTTTTGGAAGTGTGCGCACAATGAAGCCGTGATATTTACGATGATTATTCTATCGTTAAATAGCATTCTATATTCGGCAATATTGAAGCACGATTCTTCACGAGAAAGAAGGTAAACGACGAGTCCTCGATAGTTTCAAACTTAAAGTAAAAAAGGTGGCAATCCACATAAACCCGCCGCGGACATGGCAGAACAAGAGCGCGAGATAAGGCAAGCACGGGCGGCCGCGGCGTCAAGGCACCACGCCCAGACACTTGCACAATCGCGGGACAAAGGACGTCGGCGGCGGGCGTCTCCTGCGAGCGGCGCGGACCCACAAGCACGCTGCCACCGATCAGCCTCGGGACCACCGCCGTCGTGGCTGGCTCCGAAGGCGAACCTCGCTCCTTATCTCCGCACGAAGATGTATAGAACAGCGAAATGGAAAGAGAAAAAATAATACCCGAGAGGAGAGAACGTTGCTTGAAGTCAAGGGAAAATAGATTTTCAAAAAGGAGGTTTTAGAAGTGTCGTGTTTAGTACGGCGGAATGGAGATGTATCGAGATGCAGTTGATGTGGAACATCGCGGGCATTGACGGAGAGGGGGGGGAGGGGGCAGTGGCTAAGAGAAGCCCCCTCCCTCTCCCCCTGCCTCCCCTGCCCCCTCCTGCCCCCTCCTGCCCATACCCTGTCTCCCCTACGTGGCGGTGCACAATCTTCGTGCCGGTGAAAGCTGTTTACAGGCGATGGGAGGCGACTCCGGCATTCAGCCTGATCTGCGGTTGCTGTTCCCCGCGTCGGTCGTGATGCGGGCCTTACCTCCGGGAGCGGGCCGGGGGGGGGGAAGGGGGGGGGGGTAAAAGAAAAACACCATTTGCAACAACGGCGCTCGCTCGGGAATTCTGCTTGCTCTCTTTGGCGTTATCCCAGTCACCCCCGCTGCTGTGAAAAAGCGCTGCATGTTATGATTATTACAGTTCCTGTAAAGAATGCTGAATGTTGGACTTACAGTTGGTAAAGGGAAGGAGCAGAATCCTAATGATAAAAAATAGCCGGAGTCGGGCGCAGCGACGGCCAGCCGAAAACGGGGAGGTATGATAATCTGACTGAATTAAAAAGAAATCCGTGAATCGTATGCTACTCATTTACCGCCAAGATGGAACACCACCAAGCCTTTTAGGGAAGTTCACTGCCAGCTCAGAAATATTCCTTCCAATAAGTTGATGGCCATTACGCGTCTAGACGGAGTCGGGACTGATCTCCGCGCTGCCGATGTATTTAATGATAAAACGTGCTTCCGCTCGCAGCACGGCTAAGTGCTTTGATGGCCCGACCCCATTATGGATTTCCTTCAGATAACCTCATCTCAGGAACCTCTCGTTAACCCCAGGAAGGACCCTGTGTTTGAGCCTCCTGCCACCCCTCCCTCCAGCCCGCGGCTCGGCCAATCACAAATAAGCTCGGGAAGAATCTCGCTTCTCATTCGCTTAATCGTTCGATGAAGTGAGTGAAGGCGGAGGGGAAAGGTTTGTTTTGATTGAGATGTGGCGAGGGAAATCAAACGCCATCTAACATTGACGTTCCAATGCCATTCGGAGCATTATGTAAAGATAGGCCATTATCGAAGCGCTGATTGACTCCACAGTTTGCGGTTTTATCGGAGTGCAGTTAGATTGCAAACACTTATGTGATTATCAGTACTAACGACTGGCAAGTTACAAAAATTGATAAAGACATTTATGTATTAAAGTGCGTAGATTAGTATAATATTAATGGTATGATAATGGCTGACTTGTAATAACGGCATTTCCGTTCCCGCAGGTGAGCAAGGAGGAGTACGACACTTGTCGCATCACCAACCCGTCGCCGCGGGTCATAGCTGTGTGTGATAAGCCGTACAAACTCATGTACTTCACCATCACCTTCCGATCCTTCACGCCTCAGCCTGGAGGCCTGGAGTTTCACCCAGGCCAGGACTACTACTTCATCTGTGAGTGTTTCCCTAGTGTTCTTATGTATCATTGTATTGGAATTCCTTAATGTGATTATATGCATTTACGAAAAAATGTCCCCTTCACTCACCCGCCTGCCTCCACCCAACAGCGACGTCGGGCAAGGATGACCTGCACCGCCGCATCGGAGGCCGCTGCTCGTCGCACCACATGAAGGTGGTGTTCAAGGTGTGCTGCGACCCGGAGTCCCAGCCGCCCCAGGACCAGGCGAACAACCACATCCCCAACAACGGTAGGTCGCGGCGTCCCTTCATCACGTGCCCTCTGTTAGTTAGTTTTCAGCTCAGTAGTGTACAGTATATTCAGCGGTTGGTAGTTGTACCTTGTGAGGTTCGCGTCATCTCCGTTGGAACGTCGAGTAGGGGCATTGTTTAGCTAACCTGAGGATTTCTTTGGGGTTGTGGGTATCGAATCGGTCCGTGTGGTTTGTGATCGGGATTAGTTCTCTGAGACACAACCAGTATATCTTCATTATGCTTTATACGGGAGCTTAATAAGGAGGCTTATTCACTCTTGCAGAATTTGAATAGGACATTTTTTGCGCACTGTAGCAGGCATTACTGTAGATCATGGGACAGATGTTATTAAGATATCCTAAAATAGTATTGAGATTTAAAACAATTTTTGCATGATTAGTTAAGCATAGAGTACCATTGTTTGGTTGTGATGGCTGTAATATCCGTGTTTTGTCTTTTTTAGCTACTTGCATAGTTATGCTTGGTAAATTCATTATTTTGATGACTTGGATTAGGTGCGTTAGAACTGAAACGGCAGTTATAAAAGCAGTCATATTGCTTCCATGAGTTATTAAGGATTGTATTGTCCGACACATGTATATTGTTAATAATATGGCAATGTTAATGATGTTTTTTCCTTTTTATTTTTCATCTTCCTTCTTTTCCAATTCCTCATTACCAGCTAGATCCCTTTCATCCCCCCAATTCACCCTCTAAAATGTATGGAATTTTATCACAGTATCATCACTTGAGTATTCTCATTCGTACATATTTAAACAATTTAGTGTTGATAGTATTTCAATCAAAACCTTGTTTATCACAAGTAATTTGTATTTTGTATTGAATATTTGTTCTCACAACGTTTCCTTCCCAATCATTAGTAATATTGTTATTCATCCTCCACAAATCCGTGAACTAGGATTTCCCAGAAAACCTCCCACCTTATCCATCCTTCTAGCATTCCACCCTCCCCTCTTTATGTGATCCTGCCCTGTGTTGTTCCCAAGTTTTATGATGCAGTGCCTCACGTCCTTGCCAAAGCCAGTTTGCACTGAACACTCCTCCCATGCCATGCATTGCACAAGCTGTATCCAATGCATCTTGAAGCTATTGTTATTTAAGTGTATTTACATATGTATGTCTGTATGTCCGTGTTCCACCTGCCCCCTACAGTATGCCTTGCTTACAGTGGTTTGTAGTTCCCCACAGCTTGTTGAAAAGCCTCCTCCCGTGGTTTGTTAAGCTCTTAAAAATAAGTCTTCTGCTTTTTGTGTGTTAGTACTGTATACAAGCATTGTTGAGTATATTAGTATATTTTGATGCATCTGCTTACATTTTGTTTTCTAATTAACAAATTTGAAAAGGTAGTAGGTGTACTAGGTAAGCTATTAAACATTAGCAGATATTTTCGTGAATTGCGGTATATGATTTTATTATGATATTCTTTTTATGATATACTTTCTACCAAGCTTACATAGAACTAGTGCTACTTCTTTGTAAGGTGATGATTATTCCTTTGTGATTTTTCCTGGATTAGTCCAATATTCTTTTTATCACTCAGAATATGTGGAATTTTCTTCTGTTTTTTCTTTTTTTTATAATGGGAATGAATGAATCATACTAAGTTGGATGCTAGAAGGAGATGCAACCTCAACCTTTTACTGGTCCATGGGGTTACTATTATCCTTAGTATATGATTACAAAAGTGTTGCTATAATTGAAAACCAAAATTCCTAGCCACTTCCCTGATAAAAAAAGAAGAAAAAAAGAAAAGGCAGACTTCTAGAATAGGTTAGATATTCTTGTCTCATAAAGACAGTATACACCCAAGGGAATTTTGGTTATATGTAGAATTTAGAACACTACAAAGACCTCTTCTAGATGCTAGATGCTTAGCCGTGGTGTATTTTGTGTATCTCGTTGCAGGCCTGTCCACCCCTAGAGGCACCACCACTACTACCACCTCCACCACCAAGTCTACTACCACTACTACTACCCCTAAGACCACCACCACTTCCACTACCACCACCTCCCTCAGCACCACTTCCCTAAAGACCACCTCTCACAAGAGTGCTGATCCCCATACCATCAAGACCACCACTAAGAAGACAGGTTAGTATGATCCCCGAGTGGTGGGTCCTTGCCACCTCTGACACTGGATCACTGCTCAGCCTCAACTTTACTGATTTGGTTGTGCCTTTGGTTTTGTTTCTTTGTATTATCATTGCATTGATCATCTCATTGTTCTACCAATTAATGATTTGTTGAATAAAATTACTTTTCTAAAGTGTGCAGAACATGCATATATTTTTTTGGTATTTTCAAGGTAATATGTATAGAAAATTGCATATAAATCCTTATACTTCATTGTATGAGATTTTTTTTTTGTATTAATGATGATTTAAGCATTTTTGTTTTGTTGAAAGAAAAGAAAAGAAAAAATACGGTATGAAACAATTTTTGATGGGTAAAAGTTTGCCCACAAGGTTTTACAACCTATGTTATTTCAAACCTAGTAAATTTTAGATGTTTGTAGAAATTTGCTAACACACATTCATCTCTTGCAGATACACATCAGCCTGACCGAAGGGAAAATGAGGTGGTGAAGAATGAGGAACTAACATTGAATGCATCTCCACAGTCTGCCACCTTGTCCTTCATGACAGCGTTCTGTCTCTTGCTGCCCCTGGCAGTGTCCAGGTTCCTCACCACACATTCCTAAGAGCAGTATGGCCAGGCAACATGGATATCAACATGCCAGAGTGTTATTTTACACATTGAAATTTTGAAAATTTTGCTAGTGGAAAAGAAAAAATCTGTCAACTGTTGTCTGGATTACAAAGAAATGGGGTTTCAAGTGTAAGAAATACACATAAAAACACAATATATATATATATATATATATATATATATATATATATATATATATATATATAATATGTGTGTGTGTATGTATGTATAAGTATTTATGTATGTGTATGTGTATGTATATGTATATGTATATGTATATATTCATACACACACATATATATATATATATATATATATATATATATATATATATATATATATATATATATATATATATATATATATATATATATATATATATATATATATATATATTCACACACATACATACATACATGCATATATACATATATGTATATATTTATACATATATATATGTATACATATATATATAGCAATGGATATGATGGCTGAGCCATTATAGTGATGGTCTAGCTAGCTCTTGGCACCAATTTTTGTGATGGATAATATAGATGGATATTTTGGAATCATTAGCTGGAGCAGCATAAGATTAATTTGAGTCACATCAATGTTGAATGATAGTGGATGTACTGCACAGTGGACTTATCAAAGGTGTTCATATTCACACAATAGGGTATCTTTACCTTATTTATATATACATGTGGTGCAAATACTTTTTTGGACAGTTGTCTCGTGTATCTCTGAGTATCATCACATGTAGATTTTGGAAGTGTATGTAAATCAAGAACACGCTCTACTGTCCAGCTGTTTTCACCCTGAGTGAGTGATGTGTGTGTCATGTGGGAGTTGCTGCCCACAGTGGTTTGTCAGCCTCAGTACTTCCATGCAGGGGTCTCCCTCATGTTTTATTTATCTTCATTTTCATAGTTATGTGGATATGAAGATTGAGTGAATGATGGCTTGAAGAAAAAATAAATCAATAAAAAGATGCTAGATGTACACAAGTAAAACATGTACAGAAAATGTCTGCAGTCCTACTAGGGGTCTCTGCTGGACCGAAGGGGAGTCGATGTATTGCCTTCACGTACCTTTATTTTTCACCCATGCTTTACCTGTCATTCTCATCATCACCCTTATGTATGCTTTAGTATTTCTGTATATAGGTTCGTTATTTAATGTATGTATTTTGGTTATGCCTATTAGGTAATTTTCTTAATAAACTCGGAATTTGTTTGTGCCAACGTAGGTCATTATGATCTATTGCAAGTTTAATGTCTTGGCTCTGAATAGTTCACATCAAATTCTTTGTGAATTGCTGGAGTTCATTCTTGTGAATTTTTATGGACATTAGTTGCCAATATGTTTTCAAATTCATTCTTTCTGGTAACTAGGATGGTTTAAGGTGAATATATGATGAGTATTTTGAATCCTTAAAACAGATAACTATTTGTTACCATATTTTTTAGAATGTTATTTTTTGACATTTATAAGTAGTGCTGAAACTTGTACCATCCTTGTTTACTATATGTGACATTACAGTGTAAATATTTGCTTTTACTATATTCTCATGCAATAATGGCAGTTCAGGTTGGTTTACTTTCATATATTTATAAAGATTGATTTTTTCAATACTATCTTTCTAGTTTGTCAGTATAGATTTGTTTTTATTTTTATTCTTATCAGTTATTTCAGCTTTCTATTCTTTTATTTTTTTTTTTCTTAATGAGATTAAGTATTATTAAAAACCAACCTTAAAAGTGAAGCTTCTGAAACTCAAGG
Source organism: Penaeus vannamei (assembly GCF_042767895.1). Taxonomy (NCBI): domain Eukaryota; kingdom Metazoa; phylum Arthropoda; class Malacostraca; order Decapoda; family Penaeidae; genus Penaeus; species Penaeus vannamei. The sequence continues at coordinate 36,918,506 of NC_091563.1, forward strand.
AATTCACATAAAACCTTATCATCAATCTTCCTCTCTATAAGTAGTATATATCCACAATATAGTATTCACAGCTTAAAGAATGTACTGAAAGACTTTTAACCTGCTGTTGTCTGGGTAAAGTTTCCGGATTGATTTTTTATGCAATAAAATATTTTGAAACAAAAGGTAACTGGTTGAAATTTTATCAACTACAGTTCAGCCATTTTATAATTTATGAAGTGCAGTTAACAGGCATGTGTCCTTACATGAAACCAGAGGCAGTAAAGGGAGTAGAATTATTTCAGCCATTCTAAAGTGAACTTGGCCATCGACTCTCCTAGGCCAAATGTTGCAGCTCATTGAAATTAAAAAATGTATGACTTATAAACAGTGAAAGATTAGATGAGGATGTTTGGCTCCTTAATGGTCTCATATCTAGGATGACAGGAGTCAAGTGTGCTTGGTTGGTGTGCATGGCAAGCTGTCGATTACCAGGTACTGTTGTCGACAAGCATGTGATGGTGCAGTCAAACTTATATAAATGATTTTATGCCATACAATATTTTGTAGCAGTAATGGATTGCATGAGAATATTTACTTAAAAGTAAATGGAGAAAATTCAATTTGGATTATTGGAAATCTTGTGGTAACTTGACTGCACCACCATCTATATAAAAAAAAAAAATCATTTACCACTGTATGTGATAGCCTTTGGCCATGGATATTTGTCCTTTATGTTTAACATTATTTTTCTTCTTGTCAAGTAAATAGGTAAACAGTGCTTTGTATATAGTGATTGACGGAATGATGTTATCAGAGGAGATGAATTTCTGACAAGTGGGTCAAACACATTGAGCTATAAATGGGATGCATGTACTCTCAGGAGATGCTGGTACTTGTGCTGTTTCAGAGACTGTGACAATCTTAAAGTGTCTGCTTAGAACTCTTTAAGAGCATCATTTGTGTACGCATCTCCTCTGGCTTAAAGATTCCCCACCATTAAACTTCTCGACTCACTTCAGGTAGGAGAATGCGGGGGTAAGGAAGCAAATGGGAAATCTCAGGTGGAACACTTAACCAAGGCGAGTATTCTGCGGCAAAAGTTCAGGTCGAGCCCCCTCACCCTGCATGAAGATGTGATTAAATTAATTCATTTGAAACGTGGGCTTGTGTACTGGGTTGGATATTTTTAATAGTTAAAGAAACAGAGGTTATTGGGGTGAGGGAGGGGAAAACATTCACTTGTTCTGTAGGCTGCTGCAATATGCCTCTAATTTGGACCACAGTTTATTCAAGTGACAATAAATGATGGACAGGTTTTGAACATGCCAGGCAATAAAAAGAATGGATGTTGCTTTAGGTCTTAATAAGATACAAGTGTATTAATTCTTGAATGGGGGCATTATAACCAGTAATGTTGTTTTGAAGTACTTGACTGCATTGTGAGGATATAGCTAATAATATTACACAGCAATATGAGTAAATGTTGCCTCACGCTTTCCAGATCATGAGGTAGAGCACAAAGGTTAATGTTTGGTTCAACCATACTCTTGCCATGTAATAATATTTTGGTGTTGTTCCAAGTGCCTTTTGTAAATTGAAATTGTTAGAAAATTATATAAATTATAGGGAATGTGTTTAAGGTTATTTTCTAGGACTTGGAGGCTAACTGGAATTTCATAAAAAAGGCAGTGACAGTAATGTATTATTTTTTAAGCAGTACCACTAGAATCTCTGATGCTGTTAGAACTTGCCTAGCAGTAAACAACAATAGCCCAGCATTCATCTCAACCACAAGCCTACAATACTACAACACAAATATGTTTTACTACTATCTGTGTTGAACATCATTTCTCTTTGCCAGCATATAGCCAATCCATAAATAAGGTACACAGTGGTGTTCATCTTATGCAAGAAGCACAGATGACTCTGCTATGAGGACATGAACCTTTCACTACTGGGGCAAATGGTCACTTGGTAAAAAGCTCATCTTGTATTAGTGTATCCATTTGTGAATTTCTAAAGAAGGAGACATCATGACAATAGGATTCTAGAGTGCCCATAGCTTTGTCAACTGGGCAGTCACTCTTAAGTGAATACTGGTGTTATATACATTATACAGTATGCTACTCCCATGTTGCTGTTCATGCCATTACTGGAACTTTGTCTAGGTCTAGCTAATAATGTCTGCTAAACTAGGCAACATAATTTGTAACTTAAATGGAAAAGAATATTAGTTACTCACATTTCGTTGTGGTATATTTGAATTCGTCATCATACCAAGTGTATCACCACCTAGTAACTCTTATCAATTAATGTACAGTACACTCAAAGTTTTATCTTGAATGTACCCATATCAGTGGCCCAAGTTAGAGATTTGTATATAGTGTCTGTCATACTGATAGCTGTCTTATGCCATAGCAGCAATAGTGGTTGTATGTAGTCTATTTTTCACATAGTGCTTTTTCTTTCAGTAAGGCTAAATGTAGACAATGTCCACATTCAGTAATGACCCCAGTTTTTTATTTTCTCTAAGTAGGAGTTTTGAATCATTGACAAAACATTGTAAACACATGGCCGTGTTATGTGAGGACAGTGATAGGAGTGAACTTAACAGCAGGAGCATCTTTTAAATTTTAAGTTCTGAACTTTTTTATTCTTCCATCTTTCACAGTTAAATAAGGATTGAATATTCTTGTATCACTGCCATTTTAAGGTACAACTTTTTTCTTTGAATATACCATTCTTCTAAAAAAAAGTAATTTGTGTATGTTTGTTAGTATTTGGAAATGTGAATAGATAATTTCTGCAAGAGTTCGGTTTTAATACTTTGTGTTAAAGATGAGCTCAGCTATAGAGAAGGTGTGGGGTACTGTAGATGGTGAATTTCACTACTTCATCTGTCCCCTAAATATATTTTGCAAATACATCAAGTTCTTTATAAAATTGGTAGTGTCATAGTTTTTCATTCACAGTGTTTTTATTTGTCTACACACATGAAGTATCCAGTACATAGAATATAAGAGGGACTTCCATGCTCAGTACTTACCCATGAACTCCAATCATCCTCATAATGGTTATCAACACTTATTGTTATAATACTTTTTATCATCATATCACAAGTCTATAGTAAGTAATGTAGTAATAATAATGAAAGTGGAATAGTCCTGTACAGAAGGGAGTTGAAGCACACAATAGACCACCAAGACAGAGTTTCTCTGCAATTAAGTTGCAGTAACTTGGGAATCCTGTCCTCTGTTAGCCCTTTGGTCATTACTTCTACTCAAACCTCTGTTCAGTCCACAGAAGCATGTACTTACAACCCAAACCCCCAAGAATCCTCGAATGAATATCCTACACGTACCCAGTCCTTAGTGTTCCATATTAAACAGACCTGCCCTGTACCTAGGAAATGTAAACACATTACTGGTTTAGATTAATACATTAGTGTTCAGAGAAGGCCATTTTTAAATTGTGCAACAGAACATTATGTTCCCCCCACTCCTCACTCTCATTTGGGCCTGTCAATGTATACTTCAAAGACGATAATCATATCTCCTCACGATCTTCAATCTCGAACTTGATTTCCATCTCAAACTTTCCATTCCTCTAAATGAGCCATCGCCCCATAAGTCCTGACCAATGTATGAGTGTTTTGAATCTGACTAGATCTATGACTGTGTTGATGATGGGGTTTCAATAAAGCTCATATTCCTGCTTATAATAGAGGTGCATGAGTCTTGTTGAAGGACTTAAGTAATACTCATAATTGCTGATCATGCTGCAAATATTCCGGACCATAGGTTAGCCCCCTATTTGTCTTGTACACTGACCCTTTGTGTATACCATTGCATTGTCATAAATACTTACCAGTAGAGGTAATACCACTATGATCTCTCAAAAATTAGGAGACACCTGGTTTTCGTTGTAGCTTGTATGAAAATGATAATAGTTCTATTTGTGGTAATTGCTCTACAGAAACATTATTAACTCTCACCTTTTGTTTTCACGGTCTCCGCTGGTGTGAAAGTATTTATGTATTGTATATCCGCAAACCACCACCCACACACAGTCTTAAGGAATAAGAATGTGACATAACGATGATCCTTACCCCTGCAATGCCAACAATCCCATACTCATCACATGCCTACCCCATCTTGTGTACGCAAATGTAGTGAAGATTACCGAGTACGCGAACGTAGTAATGATGACGTCACTTTACCGTTTGAGACTAAAGTGAGGAGGATCAAGGAATGATATTTCTGTAAATGTGTACTGTATTTATAATTTATCGTCCTCACTGATTCCGTATTTGCCAAAAGAAAATATTTTATAATTGACTTTTGTACATAATAAAGTTACTGTAATCTGATTAGAAATGTTTTCTTATCCCCCTAAATGATTGGTTACAAATGAAAACGTCTGTAAGTACAGACAAGTTTTAGAAGGTACATTTTATTTATCGAAAATAAATGCATATAGGAACACTTGAATTCCAGTAGACACTGAAGTATTGCATGCAAATGTTCTGGAAGACACAGACATGCATTACATGCTATTCTTTAGACCTTGCTCTAGTCCATTACCACATACATTAATTTGAGTCTGCAGTATACCTTTTTATATACTTATCCTGTGACCATCAACTTAAGTAGTCATTCTGGAAGGCTTCCTGAAATAATATTGAACTCATTTGATGATAATATTTATTAATTTAGAACTTCAGTATTCCAACTGTCATTGCCTATTCTGGAATGGAATCAAGACAATTATGTACCTGACAAAATCAATGGAGACTTTTCATCAAGTTTAAATAGAATATTAAAATATATAAGTAAAAGAAACTGAGGGGAAACTTTAAATATTGTAAAACTGCTAACTGTAAAATCCGATATTACTATTACTAAGTATAAAAGGTCTTCGTGAGCTTGTCTTCTACCAATATTTAAAGGTCAGGACCAGTACTGATTACAAAAATTCTATCGCCACAAAATACCCTTTACTTTACATTAATTCATACATCGTTCGTTCAGAGTTAGACGAAGGCCCGTACTCAAGATTTTTTTTCTCAGAACCCCGCAAATTATGCACGACAAAGTTCGGCATTTATGGTTATTAATTGGATGCCCGAAAAGTCGCAAATACTGATGGTGTCTGATGCCTCTGTCGATTGTTAGATAACGCTTATGACCAGTATCTGTTTACGTGCAGCTATTTGGGAGATTTTCATCGGATTCGACAGATGGGTTTTGAAGAGATTATTGAGTATAGGCCCAAAGTTGCAGGGCAATTCTAATGAAGTTCATTCGCATATAATGTTTACACGGAATATATATATGTCCGAAATACGCGTGAATATATCCATTACTTAAAATGAATTTCTATTCAGCATAAATGTCTGTAAAATGTGGTGTGAGGAACTAGGAGTATACTGCCCCTGGAACTAAAATATGGTTCAAATTGGCAATTTGTATCACAAAATTAAATCCACATAAGCGGGCATAATTGGCGAGATAGAGATGACGTCACGGGCGGATACTCGGTAAACACGCAGTTTTCTCGCCTTTGACGGCACGTTTACATTTGCCCTCCGATGTGTTCGCCGATCATGGGTAGATAGGCCTTAACAGCAAAAGCAACTAATAAATCGCATGTATAATATCATTCAAGGAATGAGATGTTACTATTAAGTGACAAGCACGTACAAATAAAGACGTGATAACTGAAGTACACTACAAACATTTCTTACAAAAAGACAACTCTTTCTGTTTGGCAGCAATTTAAAATCCTATATAATAAAAAAAATATATCTTCGGTCTCTAGATAGAGAATTATATTATGAATTTACTGTGGCAAACAATATTCATGAATTACTTGCAATCATAAATGTTTAGTTTTTGAAAGATATTTAACACTGTTTGCAGAGGTGGACTGATTTAGAAAGTTTACTTAATCTACGGTCGGATCCCCAACTGCGGACAAACGCCCACACGCATTGCTTCATGAAAACCCAAAATAAATACTATGGATGGGGTCATTGTTGATCTGTCGATATCGCCTGACATCTTTACTCTCTTCGACAAAAAAGAAAAGAAAAAATCCAAATGTCAACATATTGGCATTTGTACACTATATCGAATCTGACCTTTGATTGTATGGACACGCTATATATCTACTTTTTCTATTTAACTAATATATCGCAGGAATTACAGAACATTTTATGAAACTATGACTGAATTTTACCAATTCGGGTTTATATATTAATGGAAAAAATTAGATAAAAATTCAACTTAGTTTTTTTCTTTTTGTTCCGACCCTTTGTATTGAAGAAATCTAAATTCGTCAGTCACCACTATTCATTAAGGTAAATGAATATTTAACAATATAATATATTGAAGGGAAATATAAATCGACACATGCACAAAATACATAGATGAAAATGTCAATTACGACTTTTCTTTATTAATCTTGAAAAAGTAGTGGAGTAGTGGTTTCCACATGGCCACGTAAGCTGCTCTGTCATGTCCGATCAGGGCAGGTTTCCACATACATGAAAAGGCTGCAAAAATCTTATATGAGAATGGATTAGTTTCTTAACCTACATCTAATTCACCGACTCGAGTTCAAAGGCTTCTCTAAATAGAGGAATGCTTAAAAAATAACTCTAGCAAGTGTATTCATACAAACATAAGGTATGGCAAATTTGGTTCACGGCTCCAATACTTTTTCGCTGAATCAAGGGACATACATTTTGGTCAGACATTACAATTACCTGCAAATCGTATACAAGATATTAATTAGAAAATGAAATTCCTTTTATATTTCAAAATGGTACATGGTTAAAACAAACAAATATGCTAGACCTCAAAGGTCCTTTAGCACTAAGATAAAGCACTGTAACAAAAATGGTTAAAATGAGTTTGATCAAAACAAAATATGTTAGATGTCAGAGGTCGTACAGCATTATAGGACAGTATAATATAAAGAAGAGGAGCGAATGGGATGAGGCTGGGATTAGTAATAGGGGGAAGGGGAAGGGGATTATGGGCGACAGGCGATTAGATCAAATGAAGGCTATCTATACATCTAGGCAAGGAGAACGAGATGTGAAAGGAAAAAAATTGGGGATTTCGTGAGGATGCACAACTGGTTGGAGGATCGGGGAAGAGAGAGGTAGGGGCTGCAAATAGGACAACAGAATGACTGAGACTGAAAGAGGGACCATTATGAAATAATCAATAAGTATCAAAATGGGTATCAGAGAAGGAGGAGGAGAACCAAAAATGAGACAAGGGATCAGGGGAAGAATGTGAAGGATCAGGAAGAGTTTCAGGAGGGGGAGGATCCAGGGAGTCACCTGAACACCAGGAGGGGGGCAGAAGGGAAATTAGGGAAAGCAGGGATTGGTCAGGTGGAGATGGGAAGGATGGGGTGTGTTGGAGAGAATGGGAACCTGAGGAATGTAAAGGTGGATGTCGGTACTTTGAATGTAGAGGGAACTGGAGTAGAGAGATTGAAGGGTGGTTTAGGGAAGAAAATGGTCTCTTGGGTCCTACTTAGAAAGTTTTGAATGTCATCTAGAGTTTCTTGAGGAGGATTGGGTGTGGAGGTCTGATGGACGAAGATTTTCTTATAAAAAGAAGAGGCGACAGATGTCCGAGGAGCAGAGGAAGAGTAAAGTGAACGTTTAGATTGCCTCATGCGACAGGTAAAGTGAGGTGAGGTAGGCATTGGGGAAGTGATAAAGTTTGGAGTATCTAGATTTAGAATGGCAAGTATTTGACTGAGAAAGAGACGAGGTAGAAGGGAGATGGTAAGGGACAAGGGAAGAGATACAGATACATTTAAGAAGAAGGGAGAGAAGCAGAGCAAAGGACAGCATTGGGGTACGGACCAAGAAGAAAAAAAACTCGTTGGGGCGCTTCCTGCCTGGCAGAATGGCCAAAGTTACTGACACTGAAGGGAAGGGTCAACATGTTCCAGCTGGATATTCATCTCCACTAATATGAACTTCATGGGGGAGATCATGCCTACAGAAGATAATCTTTGCAATAACAGTACATGACTTCTTGCAGCCTCCGGGGGGAATAGCGTAGCACTAATGTTATAGGTAAAGAGGCAAACAAGTAGATCATTTTCTGATCAATTAGATGGGGAAATTGCAACAATTTCAGTACAAGTATCAAGGGAGGAGTGAGGTTGGGCAGAATAGGTTTACAAGTGAAGGCCCCCAGGGATGATAATACTTGAACATGAGCTTGGAACTCGATTTAACCATGACAAAGTGTGAATATTTGGAATGACTGCAGTAGATAATTTTGCCTACTTGGTTTTGGAGACACTTTAGGAAGAGGGGGGCATTATTTTGGGGAAGGGGCTGTAGGGAGCAACGTATTAGAAGAATAATCAATCCCAATTACCTGGGCTAAAAGACTATCCTGCTTACTTGGGATAAAAAGAGTATTCAAGTACGTTTACTGGACTGGAAGTAGTATAAAGCCTAGGATGGCAGAATGAGGGAGTGGTTTGAAGTGAAGTAATGCTGCAGGGAGGAGGACAATAAGGATGAATAGTAATAAAGGGGGGAAGAGGTACAAAATGAAGAAGACTATACAGAGCAGGATATGGAGTGGATATCAAAGAGAGGAAGGGATGTATTCTGAAAGTCAAACTAAGGTATTAGATCTCAGGATGAATGAACAAGAGCAACATACTAATCCCAATCATCAGACCATGCAACAACCAATTAATTTCTCTCAAATCCTGCAAATGTTTAGACGAATTAGCATTATGAACAACAATTTTGTCAAAATAGCAATCAGCATTTTAGAATCCAAACATTGCTCACTCTCAAAATGTCACAGCTGAACTAAATAAAAGCACCGGGAGGGTGACAACAGTACTCGTTAAAACATGTAAGAACATGTTCGAGTTGCGGCGGCTCGTGCCTCCCCTCCTTCTACGTTGGGCCAAGAACTACTTGAACACCCTTGGTACTGCTCGGGGAAATCTAGATATTACTCCATTCCAGCAATAAACAGGATGTATGCTCCTTTATCCTGACAATTTCTTATCCTAAATCTACAAATGATGATAGTGCCATCTAATTATTAAGCAAGGTGTTCTTTAGCTTCGCATGATTACTTAGGGTAAAAAGTATTAGTGTCATCATGAACAGAACCATTATTGCCCACGTACATAATGTAACTAACCAAAAAAGGGATTCACAACTTCAACATACTCATATTGCAAGAGAAACCAGTGGAATACGTCACTTGAAATGCATACGAATTACAAGGAGAACACTAGCCTCACCTGTATTTCCTTTGTTGCAAACTTCAGGTTTCACAAAACTCGCCACAACTTCAATAACCAGTTTACCGTAGCAAGCATATGTCACAAGCAACACCTTGAAAAGACAACGTATTAGAAGTATGATCATTATGAATAGCATGGCAGACATTAAACATGTTTCTTTATCTTTTCATTCCATTTTCTGAGAATCGGACTGTTTAAAAGTTCGTTAGTTACCACTAACCAAACAGTTGAAAATATATTTAGAAGCATAACATTTTAATGAAAAAAACACAATCTACATACACACATATGAGAACATCCTAAATGTCCCAAGAGCTGGGAGATTTCTATATACATATCAAGCGGCTGTAACATGAAAAAATAATATAAGAATAGATTGCCTTCTTGACCTCCACCTTATTCACCAATTCGAATAGATAGGCACCATGAAATAAGTGGAATGCTGAAAAAAACTCAAGCAGGTGCTAAGGCAAAGTAGGTTTATTGGGATTATTAATCTGCACAACGTATTATAGTGGTTACATTCCTTTGCGCATATACAGAACCAAGGAAAATATTTTTGATACAGCATCACAATCTAATACAAATTATGCAACAAAATATATTAATTGAAAATCCCTATACGATGTTCAAAAGATTTATGTATATTCTACCAAAATCCTTAACTGAATTCCTTATTAACCATTTGGTGAGCAATTAAGCAATTCCAAATCTGAAAGATTCAGTATTAAAGTATGTAAGAATGACTCTAACAAAGGTAACATGCTATGAGCACAGTACTTATACATATCTAAAGTTTCCAGTTTTTCGGTTACCCAAAAATTGGACTGCAACAGGTAACACATTCTGAATTTGTAAGTTTGAAGGTGTCTTGATTCAGTACCATTACTTCCATTAGAAAATAAAGACTCTAAGGCCGTTTCTTGGAAGTTACAACACTTTATTCAGGGGAGGGTCTTGGCAGAGGTGATCCCTACTACTTGTCTTATATCAGTAGCTGTAACTTGAAATCATTACCTACACAATACTTCTAATTCTTAACTTTACAAATCCCTGAATGGTAGGCAGATCCTGTCTTTTGTATACATATTACTCCTGTTCTACGTGTATGCCAAATGATGGCATGCATAAAAAATAAGGCAAAACAAGTTCCCTTATGTACCGACAAGAATGCTGGCATACCAAGGAACACAAATAGGTCAACTTTAATTAGACATGGCATTTAAGAGAAGAAACGTTTCGAGATCTTATCAACAGATTCTTCTTTAATAAGCATAAAGCTACCGTACAAAACTCCATATTACAGTACTATCATGTGTGCATAGCATAGTCACAAAGCTATATGAAAATAGCAGATCGAATTAGCTGCGTGGTAGGAAATAGCAATGGAGTGTCTCCCTTGCTGTTTTCCCTTTTTATCAAAGTTATCATACAAACTGTAGTGAATCAGCCCTGTGTTCCGTTGGGCATTTCGTAATGCTATGAAGAGCACAATGTCAACAGAATGGTCAGTAGTGCAGCACTTTTATTCTCATTGTGGCGCACAAACGCTACAGTCCCGAGAGGTGGAATATCTAGCAGACAACACAAACATATTGTATAATGTCAAGGAATATTTTTCAGTATGGATCCTACCATATGGGCTTAAAAGACCATTGGAATGCTACTGGGCACTTTTTTACTTGTATTTTATTATATATTCAGCAAAGCAAATGACGTTACATGTGAAGAAACATCTATCATGAATACTAGCGTAAATAAAAGTTATAGTAAAGGGGTTCAAACAAAATTTAAAACACAAAAAGCTGGAGTGGGTCAATATTTATATCTGAGCGCCACCATAATGCTGCAGACCGTTCGAGTGTATTCTTTGTGGCGCACATTCCTTAATAGTTACTGGTAAGCTCTAATATATATCTCAATGCTGATATCCCTCACATAAAAAGAGTGCAAGGCCACAAAAAACTCGGTAAATGTCAGTTCTCTTCATACTGTTATGGGGGAAACAACACTTCTGAAAGTTTAGAGTGTCTGTCCACATCTAAATAGTTTATGGATGTTAGGCATATTCAACACCAAGACACAGTTCATGTCGGACTCGGAATCTATCTTTTCCTGGGTAATGTCGAGACTGAAAAATCACCTGTATATTTCCTCTGTCTGCATGAATCCGCTTCACTATTTGAGATTTCATAGGCTTCTGCAGTCTCCAATAATATGGGAGTCATCATATAAGTTTATAATCCAGATGGCCAATTAGAAGCATGCCTATAGCAATATACAAGTAAGGGTGGAGGCATAGAATATTTTTTTCATACTCCATACCTGACCGAAATGGTATTTTGTGGTAGCATACTGCAAACATCCCACTCTGTAAAGGGATCTTTGGACAGAATAGAATAGTTTGACCGTTCTTTAAGCCAAACACTGTATTTCCCTTGCCAATTACCATGTCTCCCTAGCTAGTTGCCGTGTTTCCCTAACTGATCAGTTTCCTTAGATGATTGCCATGTTTCCGAAGCCTATTGCTGTGTTGGCCTAGCTGATTGTCGTGTTTCCCTAGCCAATCTTCGTGTTTCCTTAGCCGGTCACCATACTTCCCTAGCCAATCGCTGTTTCCCTAGCTCATATTTCAACAGCAAGAGGTTTTGCCAATCACTAGTTTTAACATAATACATAACGCATACCTGAATGTAGAGGTTACAGACGAGCTATGGCAAGGAATATGTGGAGACCGTTTTTTGTCATGGAGATGTTTATCTGAGACATAGACTGAGCCCTGTGGTGGGGACCCTTTGCCGCTGTCTCTCTCCACTTCTGCTCATGGTGTCTGTATGATCGGCTGTTAAAGAGTAAACAATAATGATTAACAGTTAAGTGGTTGACCCGTTTGTGCTAAAGGCACTTACATGCCTTCCAGTAATCACTAATTACTTACCTATCCGTCCCTGTGACATCTTGTGACTGTGTTTTCAGCTTGTATACATGCTGTCATGGTTAACTCTACCATTTCCATGGAGCTATTGAGAGGCGCGTTCATATCTGTATGGAACATGAAAGGTTATTAGGTTGGCTGTGGCCATCAATGAATCACACTGTTCAGCATTCTAAGTTGGATATCTACTCTCATCTTGAATCACTCATGGCAAAACCACAATAACCAGCAGAAGTTGATATTTCTGTACAAATATGGTTAGATCACATCAGATCAGGTCTGATCATATCAGATCACTGCATATCACATCTGATCAAGTCAGATCACGTCACATATCAGAACAGGTCAGAGTACACCAGATCAGATCACATCAGATCAGGTTAGATCACATCAGATCAGGCCAGAATACATTAGATCAGGTCATATTACATCAGATCAGGTTAAATCACATCAGATCGGATTATATCACATCAGAACACGTCATATCACATCAGATCAGGTCTGATCACATAAATTCAGGTCAGATCACATCAGATCAGGTCACATAAAAACGGTCAGAGCATATCAGGTTAGAAAACATCAGATCAGGCCATGTTATATATCAGGTCAGATTACATCAGATCAGGTCAGAGCGCATCAGATTACATCAGATCAGGTCAGATCGCATCAGATTACATCAGATCAGGTCAGATCGCATCAGATTACATCAGATCAGGTCAGATCGCATCAGATTACATCAGATCAGGTCAGATCAGATCAGCTTACATGCCAGGTCAGATCACATCAGAACAGGTCAAATTACATAAGATAAGGTCAGACTACATCAGATCAGATCGCATCAGAACAGGTCAAATTACATCAGATCAGGCCACATCAAATACGGTCAGGTCAAATATGGTCAGATCTGGTCAGTTTACATCAGATCACATCAGATCAGGTCAGAATACATTAGATCAGATTTAGTCAATCACATCCGATCAGGTCACATCTGTGAAGAAGTTGAGGGCGTATGTGTGGTGGTGAATTAAAGGGGACTTGCTTGCGGAGTTTATTGAGGTAAAGGTGTGACCCCGTGCCCCGAGGGCAGAGAGTGACCTCCTGCCCTGTGACTCCTGCTCTGCTAGGTCTTGGTTTACTTCTGGTGCTCTCTCCTCTCTGCCTGATGGGACGTCCTTATATCCAGCAACTCCTTGTCCAGCTGGCGGAGATGCCTCGTACCATATTCTTGGGTGTCCATTCTTCCGGGCGTGACGGAGGGCTTGGTCGCCGGAAGAGAAAGTCTTGGGCTGGCAAGGAAGGAGTGAACAGCTGTTTCCTCTGGACTGAGAGAGGAAGGCACATCTTCCGTTTCGACCTTGGGAGGACAGAAGTGTGTTGTTGACATCAAAACGGTCAGGTCACTTCAGATCAGATTACATCAGATCCGATCAGATCGCATCAGAACAGGTCAAATCACACCAGATCAGGTCACATCAAATACGGTCAGATCATATCAGATCAGGTTAGATTAAATCAAGTCAGAGCACAACAGATAACATCGGTCAGGTCAAATCACATCAGATCAGGTTAGATCACATCAAATATGGTCAGATCAGATCACATTGGATTACATCAAATCAGTTCATATCACATCAGGTAAGGTCATATTGTAGTGATTCAGCAGAGCAAACAAAGATATACTAAAGTTTTGTTCAAGAAGTCTTAATATTTAAAGTAGTTGGCAGGATGGAGGTTTACAGAAAACAGCATAAAAATCATACAATTTTTCTTAATAGAAAACTAAACAAAACCGTGACTAAAACTCAGACCAAAGACTAAAGAAACAAAACAAAACAAGTAAAAATAAAATAAAAACAAGTGAAGGACAAGGCAATTAAAATACACTGAACCAACCTATAAATAAAACACAAGTAAAAAGACTTAAAAGTGAAATAAAACAATCAAAATGAAACTGAACATAAATAAAACAAATAAAATTGACTTAGTGAAATAAAACTCAAGCTAAGTAACACTGAATATAAATAAAACACAAGTAAAATTGACTTAGTGAAATAAAACTTAAGTAAAATGAAACTGAATGACTAATAAAGCATGCAGAAAACTTCGAAGTGACACTGAACTTAAAAGAGCAAATATAAAACTGAATAAAAATACTAAAACAGAAACAGAACTTTAAAATAAAACAGAACTTAAATTAAATAAAAGCACATAAAAAACAGAAAAAACTACGACAATTGAGCTAAAAAATCATAAAAATGACTACGACGGTCCAACACAACAAAACCTCTAAATAACTAAAAATAAAACGAAGCACATCCAATTTAACTAATTAAAACCTTACGTCCTTTGGCCGAAACAACACTCTACTTAACTTTTGGATGGAGACTCGGTGGGCCTTGCGAGCCAACAACACGGGTTTCAGAGATCGGACACTCTGCCCTTCCCGATGTAAACAAAGAAAACCTCCGCAGGCAATTGTCGAGTGTCTGGTTTCGTTATCACTAAAAAATAATCTTTCAGTGCGTTAAAATGTTTTGGTTGGCTGGACCTTACAATTTTAAAGTGAAAATTAATTAAATGAAAGTATAAAAAAAACTCATACACAATTATAAATCCGATAAAACAGACGAAAATAATAGAAAACGGGGTGTATAAAATGCAACACAAAAACAGATAAAATACAATAAAACAATAGAAAGAACTAGGTTAGTCTTAATTAAACGTGCTATACATTAAGAATAAAAGAATAAAAGAAAAGACCGTTAAAGCAATATAACGAGAACACGTGGTCGCCCCGATTCGTTGCTCCTTGCGGGGGACAAGCTCGAAACCTAGGGGTAACTCTCTTAAAACAGGTCACTACAATATCACTTCATATTACATCAGATCAAGTCAGATCACATCAATTACATCAGATCAGTTCATATCACATCAGCTCAGGTCAGATTACATCAGATCAGGTCACATCAAATATGGTCAGATCACATATCAGGTCATTTCACATCAAATCAGGTCAAATTACACCAGATCACATATCAAGCCAGATTACATCAGATCAGGTTAAGTCATATATCAGATCAGATCACATCAAATCGTATCAGAACAGGTCAGATATCATCACATCATATCAGGTCACTCACATCAAATCAAGTCAAATTACACCAGATCAGGTCTGATCACATATCAGGTCAGATTGCATCAGATCAGGTCATGTTATGTATCAGGTCAGATCACATCAAACCAGGTCACATCAAATACGGGCAGATCGCATCAGATCAGGTCAGATTACATATGATTAGGTCATATTACAACAGATCACATCGGTCAGATCAAATCACACTAGATCAGGTCAGGTCAAATCATATCATAGATCAGATTACTTTAGATCACAACTTATCACACCGTTCATGTCAAATCACATCGGGTCAAGGTCATCACACATCAAATACGGTCATATCACATCAGATGAGGTCAGATTACATCAGAGGTCATATCACATCAGATCAGGTCCGATTAAATCGCATCAAATCAGGTCAGATTACATCAGATCACATCAGATAGGGTCAATCACATCAGATCAGGTAAGATCTGACCTGATCTGATGTGATCAGACCTTACTTGATCTAATGTGATCTGAAGTCTGGGTTGGTTTACATAAAATCAGGTTAGATTACATCGAATCAGGTCAGATTACATCAGATCAGGTCAGATCACATATCACATCGGTCAGGTTAAATCACATCAAATATGGTCAGATCATATTATATCAAGTCAGTTGGTATCAGATCAGGTCAAACTACATCTGACCAGTTCAGATCACATCAGATCAGGTCAGATCACATCAAATCAGGTCAGACTGTTTCAGATTAGATCAGCTTACAAATTAGATAAGGTCAGATCACATTATATCAGGTCAGATCAGGTCAAATAACATTAGGTCAGGTCAAATGAAATACGGACACATCACATAAGATCAGGTCGGACTGCAACAGATTAGGTCATATCGCAACAGATCACATCGGTCAGATCAAATCACATCATATCAGGTCAAATCAAATCATATTAGGCCAGACCATGTCAAATTGAATCACATCAGTTCAGATCACAACATATCCCATCGGTCAGGTCAAATCACACCGGATCAGGTCGTCAAATCAATTCAAAGCAAGTCAATCACATCGGATCAGAATATCAGAATATATTAGATTACATCAGATCAGGTCAAATCACATCACATCTGGTCAAATCACAGCACATCAGGTCAGATTACATCATATCAGGTCAGATCACATAATATCAAATCAGGTCAGATCTTATAAGATCAAGTCACATCACATCCGCTCAGTACAGATCACATCATACATCACGTCAAAATAATAGATTATATCAGATCAAACCACATCAGATCTAGCCAAGTCACAATAGACCAGGTCAGATCACATCAGTTTGTGTTGATTGCCAAGATTGCAACATCATCTGTGTATGACAATATTACCAACTGAACACCATCGAAGTTAATGCCAATTTTAGTGAGGCCCACCGAGAATATGGGATTTCTTGTTTCTGGAGGGGGGTTTGAAGCATCATAAAACTGCAGATAATGGACTACCCATCCCTGGCAGTATGCCAGGGATACTGTTAACACATCCTGAAAATTTCAGGTTCCTGGGATACTTAGTTGGCGAGATCAGTCCCTGAAAATAGCCCAAAGTGAGATTTTCAGTAGATTCCAAAAAATTCTTCTAAGTCCAGTGTCCAAACCCAAAATCAGAAAAAAAAATCAAGAAAATGGTTCAATTTTTGATAGAAAATGCTTTGTGGGTGTTAAAAACCACATTTCAGGCCTGTTTTTACAGAATTATTAATTTGGTAATTGGGAAGGCCCCCAAAAGTGCCACGCCCACTTTTACGCAAATTGCCACAGTAGCCATTTTTGATGGACAATATCTTGCAAACCAAAAGAGCTATTTGAGTGGAATTTCAGACAGAATTCGAACATGACCCATAAATCAATAAATCAAACAGGACCTACAGTATGGGCATAAGTCACATGCCCATACTGATGTGATTTGCTGCTGAAGGATATTTAGACATCAATTTGATTGAATATATTTTTAAAAATCATACAAAGGGCATCAAAACACAACAGAATCATACGTAGATAATGTACACTAGCAATGTACAGCTAATATACACAGCCAATACTTAGGATTGACAGACGATTAATTTAATCGAATTTTATTTGAACCAAAGCAAAAAAAATCGGGAAACCTACTACATACATTTAAACAATACAAATACTAAGCATTTATGTCTGATGTATTCTGACCTAAGCCGATGTGATCTGCCCTGATCTGATGTAATTTGGCCTGATCTGATGTGATCTGTCCATATTTGATGTGAACTGATCTGATCTGAAGATTTGACCTGACCTGATGTATTCTGGCCTAATCCGGTGTGATCTAACCCAACTTGTGATCTGACGTGATCTAATGTAATCTGACCTAATTTGATGTGACCTCACCTGATCTGTTGTGATCTGATGTGATCTGACCGTCTTTGATGTGACCTGATTTGATGCGATTTGACCTGATCTAGTGCGATCTGACTTGATCTGATGTAATCTGGCCTGAATTGATGTGATCTGCCCTGATATGATATATGATCTGATCTGATGTGATCTGGCAATATCTGATATAACCTGACTTGATCTGAAGTGATCTAATCGTATTGGGTGTGACCTGCTCTGATCTTAAGAGATTTGACCTGATCTGATGTAATCTAATCTGACCTGATATGATTTTATTTGACCCAACCTTATCTGATGTGATTAGATGTGATGTGACAGTAGTTGATGTGATTATATGATGTGATATAACCTGATATATTGTAATTTTACCTGATATGATGTGTCATGGCCGGATATGATATAATTTGACCTGTTCTACTGTGAACTGATCTGATATGTGTTCTGACCTGACCTGATGTAGTATGACCTTATCTGACCTGATATGATTTTATTTGACCCGACCTTATCTGATGTGATTAGATCTGACCGATGTGTTCTGATGTAATATGGCCGTATTTCATGAGACCTGACCTGAAGTCAATTGACTTGACCTGATGTAATCTCACCTAATCTGACGTGATCTGACTTAATATGATGTGATCTAACCTGATATAACGTAATTTGACCTGATCTGATGTGTTATGACCGGATCTGATGTAATTTGACCTGTTCTGATGTGAACTGACCTGATCTGATGTAATATGACCTCATCTGATGTAGTATGACCTCATCTGATGTGATTTGACAGTATTTGATGTGACCTGACCTGATGTGATTATATGATCTGATCTGACTTTATATGATGTGATTTAACCTGATCTAATGTAATTTGACCTGATCCGATATGATCTGACCCGATCTGATGTGATCTGATCTGACCTGATGTAATCTGACTTCATCAGATGTGATTTGACCTTTTTTATGTGACCTGACCTGTTCTGATGTGACCTGATCTGCTGTTATCTTACCTGATTTGATGTGATTTAACCTGATCTGATATGATTTAATCAGGACGTGTAATCTAATTATGTGATCTGATGTGGAATAAAGTGATCTGCTGTGATTTGACCTGGCTGATGTGATCTGACCTGATTTGAAGCAATCTAACCTAATTTGATGTGATCTGACCTGATATATGGTCTGACTTGACCTGATGTAATGTGATTTGACCTGATCTGATGTAATCTGGCCTGGTTTGATGTGACCTGATCTGATCTGATGTAATCTGACCTTATTTGATGTAATCTGAACTGATCTAATGTATTATGACCTGATATAATTTAATCTGATCTGATCTTATGTGATCTGATGTGATCAGACCTGATCTGATGTATTCTGATTTTATATGACCTGATATGATGCGATATGAGCTGATCTGATGCGATATGACCTGATCTGATATAATCTGACCTAAATGTGATCTGACCTGATATGATATATGAACTGATCTGATGTGATTTAACCTGATCTGATATGATTTGATAGGATCTGACTTGATGTGTGATATGAAGTGATCTGATGTGATCAGACCCGATCTGATGTTATCTAACCTGACCTGGCGTGATATTAACTAATCTGATGTAATCTGACCTGTTCTGATGTGATTTTATGTGATCTGACTTGATTTGATGTGGTATGAAGTAATCTGATGTGATCAGACCTAATCTGATCTGCTGTGATTTGACCTGATCTTATGTGACATGACCTGATCTGATTTGATTTGACCTGACCGATGTGATCTGACATGATCCGATTTGATCTGACCTGGCCGTGTTTGATGTAACCTGATCTGGTGTGATTTGACCTGTGATGTGATGGCCTGATTTGATGTAATTTGACCTGATTCGATGTGATTTGACCTGATACGATCTGATGTAATCTGGCCGTTTATGATATGACCTGGCTTGATCTGATATGATCTGACCTGACCTGATGCGGTTTAACCTGATCTTATGTATTCTATTGTCTGACCTGATCTAATTTAAACATACCTGATCTGATGCGATCTGACCTGATCTGATGTGACCATACATGATCTAATGTGATCTGATATATTCTGATGTGATCTGACTTGAAATGATGTGATCTGTGATATGACCTGATCTGATGCGATCTGCTTGATCTCATGTAATCTCACCTAAATAATATCTGACCTGATCTGATGCGATATGACCTGATCTGATGCGATATGACCTGATCTGATGCGATATGACCTGATCTGATATAATCTGACCTAAATGTGATCTGACCTGATATGATATATGAACTGATCTGATGTGATTTAACCTGATCTGATATGATTTGATAGGATCTGACTTGATATGTGATATGAACTGATCTGATGTGATCAGACCCGATCTGATGTTATCTAACCTGACATAGCGTGATATGAATTAATCCAATGTAATCTGACCTGTTCTGATATGATTTTATGTGATCTGACTTTATTTGATGTGGTATGAAGTGATCTGATGTGATCAAACCTAATCTGATCTACTGTGATTTGACCTGATCTTATGTGACATGACCTGATCTGATGTGATTTGACTTGACCGATGTGATCTGACATGATCCGATTTAATCTGACCTGACCGTGTTTGATGTAACCTGATTTGATGTGATTTGACCTGATTCGATGTGATTTGACCTGATATGATCTGATGTAATCTGACCTCATCTGATGTAATCTGACCGTTTATGATGCGATCAAACCTGAACTGATGTGATTTGAACTGATCAGAGTATTCTGATGTGATCTGACCTGAAATGGTGTGATCTGTGCTATGCCTTGATCTGTGATATGACCTGATATGATATATGAACTGATCTGATGTGATCTATCCGTATTTGATGTGACCTATTCTGAACTTAGGTGATTTGACCTGTTCTGATTTTATAGGATCTGACTTGATATGTGACCTGACCTGATCTGATGTGATTTGACCTGACCGTTGTGATCTGACCTGATCCCATTTAATCTGACCTGACCGTGTTTGTTGTAACCTTATCTGATGCGATTTGACCTGATTTGAAGTTATTTGACCTGATTTGATGTGATTTGATCTGATCCGATGCCATCTGAACTTATCTGATGTAATTTGACCGTTTATGATGTGACCTGGCTTGATCTGATATGATCTGACTTGATCTGATGTGATTTAACCAGATCTTTTGTATTCTATTCTGACCTGATCTAATTTAAACATACCTGATCTGATGTGACCATACATGATCTGATGTGTCCAGACATGATCTGATGTGATCTGACCTGAAATGATGTGATCTGACCTGAAATGATGTGATCTGTGATATGGCTTGATCTGTGATATGACCTGATCTTATGTAATCCGACCTGAGCTAATGTGATCTGGTATTTGATGTGATTTGTCCTATGATGTCATCTGACAGTATTTGATGTGACCTGACTTGTTGTGATCCGATGTGATCTTACCTAATTTAATGTGATTTGACCTTGTGTGATGTGATCTGACTTGATATGATGTGATCTGACCTGATATGATGTAATCTGACCTAATCTGATGTAATATGAGCTTATCTGATGTGATACTTGATCTAATGTGGTCTGACCTGATCTGAAGCAATCTGACCTGATTTAATGTGGCCTTCCCTGATCTAATGTCATTTGACCTGATCTGATATCTTTTGACCTCCTCTGATATGATTTGACCGTATTTGATGTGATATGAACTGATCTCATGTAATTCGACCTAATCTGGTGTGATATGACCCCACCTGATGTATTCTGACCTAATCTGATGTGATCTGACCTGATCTGATGTAATCTGGCCTGATCTGATGTGACGTAACCTGTGATGTGGTTTGACCTGACCGATCTGATGTAATCTGACCTGCTCTTATATGATTTTATGTGTTCTGACTTGATAGGATATAGTATGAAGTGATCTCATGTGATCTGACCTGACCTGATGTGATATGACCTGATCTGATGTAATCGGACCTAATCTGATGTGATCTGACCCGGACCGATGTTATCTGACCTGATCTGATGTAATCTGACCTAATCTGATGTGATATGACCTGATCTGATCTAATTTTATCCGATTTGATGCGATGTGACCATATTTAATGTGGCCTGACATTATCTAATTTAATCTGACCGTATTTGATGTGACCTGACCTGATTGATGTGATTTGACCTGACCGATGTGATCTGACATTATCCGATTTAATCTGACTTGATCTGATGTGATCTGGCTGTATTTGATGTGACCTGACTTGATGATATGATTTGACTGATCTAATGTAATCTAACCTAATCTGATGTGATCTGCCCTGATATGATATATGACCTGATATGATGTGTTCTGGCCCGTTTTTGCGTGACCTGACCTGATCTGGTGTGATCTGACCAGATCTGATGTTATTCAACTTGGTCTGATGTAATCTGACCTGATCTAATGTATTCTGACTTAATCTGATTTAATCTGACTCAATCTCGTGATCTGGCCGTTTTTTATGTGACCTAATGTGATTTCATCTAATCAGATGTCATCTGACTTCATTTGAAATATATTAATGATTGTTGTTGATGATCATGATAATTATTGATGAAGATGATTGTTGATGATTGATGATGATGATGATGCACAAATTTTATCAAACTTTCTAATCAAAACACTCCATTCATACAGCACAAATATAACATACATAATCAGGCAACGGCCACGACTTCAAAAGTTCGAAACACATAGATAAGCTGCATTTCATCTATACACAAGAAAAAAGTTTTGTCAATACTTACCCTTATATCCTTAGAGAGCTGACAAATCTCGTATATTCAAAATGCAAAACAACGCTGCACCATTAAAGACTACTTGAACCATTGCATACTATCTTCACGACAATCCTGGAGCTTAAATCTATTCAAAATCCACAAATAAACAGACATCATGTGTCCCGTCGCAGGGCTGGTCGCTTATCCTTAGGAGCATTTCCGCCGTTTTCTATGAACATCAGATGAGAAAGAAAACGGAAGTAAATAATGGTACTGAACCATAGACTATCATAAACGGATGAATATTTAATTACAGGCAACTCTCTATAATAAGATAAACGATAATAGCGTAAGACAAAAAATATTTAAAAGACATTTTAATCTACTATTTCTTTCTTACAAGGGGCCAAAAGGGTTGTCCGAGCTCATATTCAGACACTTGGGGTGGGTACACCTTAGACAGAGAGCTGTCTCACGACGCAGCTAATTGGTTGCCGAGCGCGAGAGGCTCCCTCACTCCCTGGGGTAGTGGGCCGCATAATAGGGATAATTTTTTGGTATAAATCTCAATTAAATGGGGATTTCTTTCATTTTTCTCCCGAGAGTCAAGAAAAAAGGGGTCCGCCCAGGTCAACAACACTATACTTTGGATATGTTAGATATTCTCATAGCCCTGATTTATAATTTCTGATTCATTCAGTGTTATCCTTAATCAACATAAATTATTGCCACCTCATTTGCTTCTGCCTTTAAAGCCAATACACATGTCCTGCCTATAACTCCAAGAGTCATTTGTGGCACTTTTAGTAGCAACAGAAATTAAATTATGTTGTTTATTGAGCAGCAGAATCCCTTTCTGTTTCTTGACCTATGACCCTGTTGACTGAATATGTTTGTTTTATTGCACTTTATTAAGCTTGAACAAAGTTTTATTAAAAGTTTTAATAAAAAAGTTTTATTGTTTTATTAAGCTTGAACAAAGAGGGTGAAATAACTGAAAAAATTCGCGAAGAACCTGAGAAAAGGGGGATTTAAAAATGATAGCTCTTCCTGAGATAGGGGTGGTTTTCCAGAAGTGGTTAACAAGCATGGGTACCCCCGAAAATGGAAGAGTAAGGGGTGGGGGCGTCTGTCTCAATGCAGGTCGTATTCGAAGTCTAAAGGCAAATGTGTAGGGTCAGAGTTTGATGAATATGGGATTCCTTGCCTCACGCTCTTGTTCGTTGTGTTCCTCGCTACAACGGCGGAAGAATTTTTCGTTGTTAGTGTTTTCTTCATTACCCATATGATCATCACTATCAGTGTGTGAGTCAGTTTCTTGTGCTCCTGGAAGTATATTAACTGGCTGCAGGTCTTCTGCATGGAAAATCTATTCGTTTGGTTAATTATTTCTTTGATTTCTTTCCGTCGGTACCCCCTCTTTACTAGAGAGAGAGAGAGAGAGAGAGAGAGAGAGAGAGAGAGAGAGAGAGAGAGAGAGAGAGAGAGAGAGAGAGAGAGAGAGAGAGAGAGAGAGAGGAGGGGGAAGAGAGAGAGAGAGAGAGAGAACTGTATTTTGGACATATTTA
>NC_091563.1:36947630-36952630 GCF_042767895.1 Penaeus vannamei
ATCATCACTGATGTCAATGCTACTGCTAATGACAATATTAGTATCATTACTGATATTATTACAAATACTCTTAATCTTCCTTTTATTCTTATTTTTTATTACTATCAGGATCATCAGTATCATTACGATCATATCAAAATCATTCCCTTCTCCCCTATTGTTTTTGTTTTGTTTTTGTAATGTCCCGATGTTTATTTAGTATTTGCGATAATGCTAGCACAGTGTCTAAAATAATCGTGTACTAAGAACTGCCAAAACAAGAAATGCAAAATAAATAATAAGACTACACAATTAACAGAATTATGAAAACAATGAAAGAAGGCAGCCAGATAATCATAAGTTTGATGTAGTCCTACCTAACTGAAATAAAAGCAACATTTACGCAACTGTGAGTTCATATTCAAAATTATCACAAAGGTAGAACACGGATATAGCGTTATCTGATAAGATTAGTAATCAGTTAGCATACACAGTAACCACAGCTTAGAATTTCTATATTAACACTACATCAACTATAATTTTCACCAGCAATTCATTAATAATCTACCCATTGCATTCTGGTTTAATTATTTATCTAACTGATATTATATTTTCATTCCCGGTCACGAAGAAAACGGGAAAATGTTATGTTTGGAGATTCAAAAAGCGCAGACAATGTTATCGCCTCTACTCAGTGAGTCAGTGTCCCTCGGAGCCAGTTTACGCAGTAAGGTTGGACGCTGTTTACCGCAAGACTTTCGTTCTCTAGCACGTTCCAACGCAGTGTTCGTAGGTCTGGCCGAGTGAGTATAGTTTATAGCTTTTGGCGGTTATTGACGGAAGCCCTTTTGGCGTTATACAGAATATGGGAGAGAGAGAGCAGTCCTCATATTCTTTTTTTTTGGCATAAACGGTGACATTTCTCCAGCCTTTGTAACAAATTTCAAATTGCGATTAATTTTTGACTCGAAAAGAAAACTTAGAATCTATGTTATAATAGGGATAATTATAATGGTAATCTATAGTATAATAGTAAGTCCTCCTTTGGAGTGATTTATTACCTGCTGTGTCATTATTCTTATTTTTGCTATTATTGATGTTATTTTTTATGATGTAATTTTCATTATCATTATTACCATTAATATAATTATAGTTAATATCATTATCATGATTATCATTATTTTTTTATTATCATTGTTATCATTATAATAATGATTATCATTATTATAATTATTCTTATTCTTATTATCATTATTATTATCATTATCATAATTGTTATTTTTATTATTATTATTATCATTATTATTATTATTATTATTTTGTTATTATTTTTTTCTATTATCATTATTTTTTTCTATTATCATTATTTTTTAATATTATCATTGTTATTATTATTATTATTATTATAATTTTTATTATTATTATTATTATTATTATTATTATTATCATTGTTATTAGTATTAGTATTATAATTGTTGTTATTATTATTATTATTATTGTTATTATCATTTTTATTATTATCATCATCATCATTATCATTTGTTTGCTGTTCGTTATTTTTGTTATGATTTATCATTTTTATCGTTATCATTACTATTACCTTTATTGTCAGTTATTACATTACCTATTGTTATTATCACAATTATTATTATTATTATTACCATTATAATTTTTATTATTATTGTCATTATTTTTATTATTCATGTTGTGTGAACATTAATATATTTTTCTCATTATTATTATTGTTATTATGATCATTATCATTATTGTTATCATTATTATTATTATAATAATTATTATTCATCATATTATTATTTCTATCATTATTTTCATTATTGTTGTTGTTGTTATGATAATAGTTTTGTTGTTAATATTAATATTATAATTTTTATTATTATTATTATTACTATTATTATTATCATTACTACTATTATTATTATAATTATCATTACCATCACCATCATTATCATTATTGTTATCATTATCATCATATCATTATTATTAGTAGTATCATTATTAGTTATTGTTATTATCACTATCATCATTATTATCATTATCAATAATACTATCATTATCATCATTGTTGTTACTATTATCATTATTACCAATAACATTGTTGCTGTTGCTGTTGTTATTGTTATCATCACCATCATTGTTTATTATCATCATTACTATTGTTATTGATATGATTACTCTTATTGTTGCTATCATTATTATTACAATTTTTATTTTATGCTATTACTATTATTATCGTTATTATCATTACTATTATTATCTTTATAATGATTACTCTTGTTAGTTTTATTGTTGGTATATACATTATCATTGTTATCATTAGCATGGTTGTTGTTGTTATTGCTATTATTATTGTTATCATTATTATCATTATCATTTTTGTTGTTATTATTATTATTGCTGATAGTATTATGATGATAATGTAGTAACGTTAATAATGATTATAGTAATGTTTGCAACAGTAATTACGTTAACGAGAATTTCTATTCTTATCTTTGACATTATCATTGTTGATAATAATTATAGTGATAATGTTTGCAACAGCCATCACATACATGATAATTACTATTCTTATCTCTGATATTATCATTATTATTATTATTACTGCTTCTGTTATTATCATTATTGTTATTATTATTACTATTATCGTTATTGTTATCAATTCTATCATTATTATTATTATTATTATTACTATTATCCGTTTTATTACCATTTATTACCATAAACCTCATTATTGTTTGTATTATCATTATTATTTTTTAATAACCTTGGCATTTGATCCTTTAACTGAAAATTATATTGATCCTGTTTTTTTCCCAATTAGACTGTACCATATAATTCCAAGTTCATCATCAATGAATTCCATAAAGGTCACCTTGTCGCAACATTTTTTAAATGTTTTTTCTTCATTCTTACGTATTTTTGTAAGCTATCATTATAGTAATTGATATTCTTCAGTGAAAGCTCAAATTGGGCTATTTTTATGCTGTTGCTTATTATTATATACATATATATAAAACTATACATAGTAGAATGAAAACCTCTAATGAGTAATTTCCTCGGTGTATCTATATGCTAAAGCAACCACCATGATCAATACGTTGAACCCCGATGCTGAGGTGAAGGGGTTCTTCAGTCTTTTTTTGTGACTTAGTAAGCCTCCGAGGATTTTTACATTATTTCTCTTAACTGTTTTCTTTTAGTTGATTTACTGAAATTTTGTGCGAGTCTCTCTTCGTAGTTTGAGGGCTCTCATATTCCTTTTAGATTTTGAATTCCTTTATTCTTTTTCTTATCAATTGTAATCTGTTTTCTATATGTTGTTTCGTCCTAATTGGTCTTGGTCTCAAAGCATCCTACATGTACTTGCCTTTTGTTAATGCATTGGGAGCATTAACGGGAAACTAGCTATGATATTCTGTCTTTACTCCATTTGCCTTTCTGTTTTCTTGCTTTTTACTCTACATAATGGAAACAGTTTGCTCTGAACACCTCATTTTCTGGTTCGGCCTTTTTAGCATCCTTTGATTTTTTTTTGTTTCAATATAACTGACAACCCGCCAGTCTGCTTCACTAACGCCATTTCAATACAAGTATTTATTCTTGTTACCTCGTGTTTCGTTTCATGGATTTAACCATTCAGCAGTTTATTTCGTGTAAGCTTTCATTTTAAGATTTTTATAATTTAATCAAGCTATATTGTTTGATTGTTCACCTTATCTTTTCTTTAAGGTGCTGTAAGTAGAAGTACTTCCTGCGATTTTCTATCTATGGATATTTCATCACACTTTTTAGGTGTACTTCTTTTATCTTCACTCACAGGTTCATTTATTATTCTCGTCTGTTTCAATGCTTTCTTATTTAAACAAACACTGATTTGCTTAACTAATAATTGAAATTTGTGTTTGAAGGTCGCCTGAATGTACTGACCTGCTGGATTCTTCTAAGGCAGGCAGAGTATCCCAAGATGAGTCGAAACAAACGCAGAGAAGCCGCAGACACTATGGAGAGCAGCTCAAACTACCGTCAGTATCACGGGAGTCAAGACAATATCCTCGGAGGTCGAAATCGCCAGCAAGAGGAGAGAGCCGCGTTCGGTGACGCTCGCCTCAGCAGGAGCACTCCGTCAGTCGCCGCCACCCACGCCGCTCCTCAGTCGCCGAGCCGTCGTGGCGGAAGAGACGAGCGACGCGGCCGATCGCCAGTCCGCAACAAGATTAAGCCGGATGGGCAAGCGAAGGCGCAAGCTTATCGCGATTCGAGACAGTACAATCGCAGTCCTTCTCCAGCCAGAAGAACTACCGCTGGGAACAATCGAAGCCGTTCGCCCGGTCGTGAGGCAAGAGGACGGAACAATCGTGGCCAGTCGCCCGGCCGATATGACAGGGGACAGTCGCCCAGTCGGAATACAGGGGCTAGATATACCAGAGGTCAGTCACCAAATCGAAGTGCAAATGTACGAAATAACAGGGGTCAGTCACCAAATCGCAGTCAGTCTTCAAATCAAAACACAGCTGTACGAAATAACAGGAGCCATTCGCCAAATCGTGGTGCAAACGAACGAAGTCGTGGTCGGTCGCCAAGTAGAAATACTCGAGAGCAATACAACAGAAGCCAATCACCAGGTCGATATAATGGCAGAAGGAACAGTCATTTATCATCGTCCCGTGAATTAGACAAGCACATCGCCCAGCCCGTGAGCCATCGCTATGAGCCCAGACACGGCCGTGAAGAAGGGAACATCCTGTACTTCGACGCTGCAACCCTGGAGGAGGAAACAAGCACCGCTCGCCTAGAGGTCCTCAGTATCGTAATCCACGTCATCGTCATGGCCGCGTCGATGATGATCACCATTCCCATGGCCCAAGTCACCATCAGCTGGCAGTACGTGCGCCGACGATGCCCCCTGTTCGTGGACAAAAACCCACAGACCGACGTGAACTGGGGCAACGAGAACATGGCTCCCTGCAATGTGACGGCCTTCCTCCCCCTCCTGGTGGCGGTGC
>NC_091563.1:36980130-36985130 GCF_042767895.1 Penaeus vannamei
AAGCCTGAAAGTTGCTGTTTTTCATAACGAGAATGCATCTGCTGATTTTAGGGGACAGTTTTTTCCCCCCAATTACTGTCAGCTTAACTACATGCCTAATCAAGTGTCCGTCTCATTAGCTGATTGCTTTTTATTTTGAAATAGAAAGTTATTTTCTTTATACATACCTCATTTTGATAGTAACAGTTTACTTTTTTTAAGCATGAATAGATGAATAGCCTGTTGTACAATTTATATATTTATATCAGTTTTTGTTTTTGTTTTTATTCTATATTTTATTCATTTAATTTTTTTTAAGAGGCAGTAATTTTATGTTTTGTATCATGTTGCATCCCAGTAGCAGCATTTTTACTTTCAGTAAAGGAAAGATGGCACTGTAGATGTACTAAGAAATACTAGTTCTGTGTACTTCTTACATTGCACCTACTTTCTAGGTATTAGATAAATAAGTGCAGTTGTGTTTTAGATGAGAGTAATTGTTAAAAAAAAAAATACCAGATCAGTGAAGGACTTCAATTACATACAGAATATCTTTAAGTAATACTGGTTGTGCAGGTAATAATAGTTCCATTTCCAGGTCTTTGAGTGGACATACAGATCTCTCATTAGTTGCCAACACACGAGCACATGGCCTTACATGCTCTCTGAAGGTAACAGTAACTTGTGGAAGATAATCATTCCGACTAACTTACGCTCTTATTGCAAATCCCTTAAGATCTAAATTTACATTGAGCAGAATTCTAAATTATCTTTTTTTTTAACAACTAAAGCCTAGGACTGGGTACTTCTATAATCTGCTCTAATGGATGTACCTGTTTTGATAGAATCCATTTGAATTTTGTAATTTACAAGGGTTATTTGAACTGCTCAGCATCTTAATTTTTTTTTGTAAAGTACATTTTCCTATTTTGTCATACTCTTAGATCACCAAAGATTTGTGCTAATGTAAAGAAAACTAATATTATTACTTGCTGATAACCAATATTTTTTAGGTATCACAACTAATTCATATATATCTTTTCATCTTTCAGTTATTTGAGGGGATGAAGGCATTTCGAGGTCGAGATGATGAAATCAGACTCTTCCGTCCAGACAAAAACATGGAACGCATGAATCGCACGGCTGCTAGATCTGCTCTCCCAAATTTTGATGGAAATGAATTGATTGAAATACTCAAAAAACTCATCAGCATTGATCAAGAATGGGTGCCCCATGCAGAATCCTCAAGCTTATATATTAGACCTACTATGATAGGTACAGAGGTAAGTTGAATATCTATAGATGGCATATAATGGCTGTAAAGTTTACTTGTTTGTTAATTAGCTTCTATAAATTTGTATATACAGCATGTAGATATATGATCAGAACTTATATTGCTCTTTATTATTTCTCAGCAGCTGATGCTTATTGGTGTATCTCATAAGGATTTAAAACTTTGCAGTTTAAGCCAATAATATTTTATAAATGAAAAGTGATATTAAATAGGTTAGTTCTTTGGAGAATAACTTCTGTTTGCAGAATATCAGTGTTATGATAATGTAGCTTAGTATCTTACAAAAATACAAATGGAATTTGTATATAAAAATAATGTATTTCTTTTCATCAATCAGCCAACATTAGGTGTGCAACGTCCCACCAATGCCCTGCTCTTTGTTATCCTGTCACCTGTTGGGCCGTATTTCTCCAGTGGATTCAAACCCGTGTCTCTGTTGGCCGACCCTGAGTTTGTACGTGCTTGGCCTGGTGGCTGTGGAATGATGAAGATGGGATCTAATTATGGACCCACTTTAGCTATCCAGGTTAGTAAACTTCAAGATCATTATTTTATTGGGTGTATTATAATTTATATTGTTTTAATGATTACTTTTTCTTTCTGAAGATCACAGGTGTTTCCGTTTTAATTCTAAGATATATAGATTACTTCAGGTTCCTATTTTTGTTGCAGAAAATTGCAGAGGAACGAGGTCTTCAGCAAGTGTTGTGGCTTTTTGGGCCAGACCATAAAATCACAGAAGTTGGAGCAATGAACATTATGGTTTTCCTTGATAAGGGAAATGGAGGTTAGTTTGGATAGTGAAATATAGTTGTATAACTTAAATGTATTTGCCTCACCTATACTCTGTATGCTGTACTGATTATAGATCATCATAATAAAGTAAGGATCAGTACAATAAACTATGGTAAACTGTTTCTTTTACAGAAAAGGAGCTAGTGACTCCACCCCTACATGGGTTAATCCTGCCTGGAGTTACCAGAGACACACTTTTAACATTAGGAAGACAATGGGGAGAATTCACTGTAAGTGAGCGTGACATTACAATGGCTGAGGTAGTCCAAGCAGAAAGTGAAGGAAAGGTATGTATGTGAAAAACACAGTTCTTGTTGTGTAAAAATATTAGAAACTGTAATTAGGCCATTTTACAGTTTTACTTGATCTGCATATTTGTTATTGATAATCCTTTTGAAGATCTATGCATAAGAAGCAAAAGGGTAACATGATTTTCAGTAAATAATACCCATACTCAGGCATAATTTTGCATGCTAGAATTCTTACCTATTTTTGACTTTAACAAACAAAATCAAATTTCTTTACAGCTATTAGAAATATTTGGTGCTGGAACTGCGGCTGTTGTAACACCAGTGGGGGAGATCCACTATCAAGGAAAAGTTATAAAGATGCCCACTTTGAAACCCGAAGAGTCTCTTGCACAGCGCTACTTTAATACTATCAAAGAGATCCAGTATGGCCATGTCTCTCATGAATGGAGTGTTCCTATTGAGTGATGAATTCATATTAAAATGTCTTAATCTATACAATGCAAAATTAGAAGTTTACTAATGAAAAGAATCATAGTAAGTACAACAGTATACTTCTGTATTGTGTATCACAATCAAAATGTTAAGAACTGAACATGTGATAGGCCTTATAGTCAGTTATGACAGCTGTAGAATCACTTTACTTAATTATTTAAGTTCAAGCAATGACAAAACAAGCAAAGGTTAGAGTAGTTGACATAGACAATCCACTTTGCATATGGTTTGGTAAGTAGTTTACATATACTATGCAAAAGTAGGATGAAAACCATTTCAACTTTGTCAGAATAAATTACTTAGTTTAGAGCCTCTGAAAGTACACTTTATATATAGCTGTAGAACAGATAGATGTGCAGATAACTGAGGTATTTTCTATGCTTTAGTTTACATAACTTGAAATATGGAAGGCAGCTTCACTTGAGTAAAACTAGGAATTGTATTTTATTATAAGGTGCAAATTGTTGAAGAGGAATTCAGGGCAATATTCAGCATGGTAATTTTAGTTCATATATATTTTTTTTATAGTAAATTAATTTCAATACATTTGCTAGAAATTAAAAAATTTGTGTCCACAGATGTGTGTATGTGTTCATGCGTGCATGTGTGTGAGTGCCTGTGTATATGTTGTATTTTGTTTGTTTTGTATGCACATTCAGAATGCATATATCATTCTGTAGATAAAGAAGCTCAAATATGCTGTGGCCCAGTATCTTCCAGAATATTTGTTGCCATACTGTTATTGCAACTGAAAAATCTCCCATTTAAAACAATGCTAAATATTGATCATACCAAGGAACAAAGACAAAATAAATGACCTGAGGTTCTAAATATTCTAGGACATGGATCTGTCAAAAGTAATAAGTTGTCTTTACATCAATGATTAATCAGAGAATCTCATACCTATTGCTGGTATCATTTAATTGTATACCAAAGTTGTATTTTCTCTAATTTAATTCATTAGAGATTAGGAATTGGAACAAGGGGCATCAGGGAAGGTGGTTGTGATATAGGTAACTGTAGGGGTAACTAAGAAGACTGTTTTCAGGAAAGGGTACAGTCTTGTGGGCATATATAAGGGTTTTCTTCAGAATATGGGTGATGAGCTTATGCATCACTTTAGAAGTATGGTGATAATGAAAATAAAATTTGCAACATTATTTTTTTTACAATAAAACAATGTATTTTTCCTCCATAGAAGAAATATGAAACATAAATATATTTATTTTCTTCATGCAGACTGTATATTTATTTAGTTATTTTTTCTCCATGGTCTTGGAGTGTAATTTATGTTTTTTTTTTGATCATGGCAAATCCAAACCCGAATTAATTAAATGAAAACATATAATATGTTATGTGTTTACTTTGGTTGATACCAAGAGATACTCCCTATTGTTAGATTTTCCATGTTAAGAATGCAACTCAAAGGGATTTTTGTTTTCCATAATGAATATGACACTATCAAGAATTTTTACCATTTTTGTTGTGATATAAGGCCTTGCAAATTTGAAATTAATAAGGCCTGATGCTACAGTTCAAGATGTTATCATTGTATAATAGACTGTGGAGTGGGGAACTGATTCAAAATTGTGTGGAATGTGTTTTTATAATTAAAAATAAACCCATTGCTGCTGGTCATCACCATGTCTACTGTAGTTTATTTTGTGAATTTTGTTTGCTCATTTGATGGCTCCATCCATCAAGGAACCAATTAGTAAGCCTATGTGACCTCACCTGATTTGTCTTTTCCTTGGGATTTCATGAAAAATTATTTTTCTCAATTGCTATTGACATTGTTGTTATTGCAATTGACTTTATGATTATTGTAATGTTAACAAAACTAACAGCAATGGCAGATTTTTTTCTCCAAAAATCAAGGAAAAGGGTAAACAAATGAGAGAGATAGGACAAGTAATTGACTATAGTGATTAAGTACATGTGGAGCCATCTGTGTGTAAAGACAATTGATAAACAAAAAACGTGTTAGACATAGTATGTATTTTTGCCATCCCAACATTGGGTTAAGGAGGATTATTTTGATGATGTTAGTGATAAACTTTTTGCAGAGGGCTTCATTTTTCACATCATAAACAGAGAAGATGCTCATAATCTGCACAAGTAATTTCATTCACTTAAAACTTTTTAATAATATTTAATATGATAATATTTTATTTGTTTGGGCCATTCTC
>NC_091563.1:37007630-37010130 GCF_042767895.1 Penaeus vannamei
AGCAGAGTGCTTTTTGTTTATGATACTATAAATCATATTGATATTCAAAACATTTACACATCACATACATACCTACAATTACCCAGACTTATTACAAGGACAGTTGCTATTGCTAGGTAAAATTAGCTTCCATGTTTTGATTGGTTATATTAATTTTGTTAAAAATTGCATTTTAATTCTGTCCAAGACAGACACCCAAAACCAAGAACCCTCATTATAATGTGATAAATTAAGCCTCTCTTGTCATGCATATATATATTTAAAATGAGAATATTGTTTAGCTTAAATTTGTGTATGCACGTGATATATAAGATAGGATTTGATTTCTTTTTATCATCACTTTTTCCCCTTTTTATATTTTAAGTAATGATAAATTGCCTCCCTTAACTCTATACATTTTTGCTTTAAAACATTTTCCAACTATACAACCCATATAAAAGTAAGTACTGCTATATTCTCTCCCATATCAGATTATACACTGAAGAGGCATAAACTGAGGTTATTATATGTATTTTACACTTTGTACAACCTTCATGGCTTAGAATTTTTTGTAATTATTGAACCCCAAAATATAAACTATGTAAAAAAAATAATTAGCTCCGAGTCTAAAAGGATAATTACAATTAAATTATTAAATATCACACATTCTCACAAAAAAATATATATACCTTTTTTCACTGAGGGAATTCCTAGCCTATGAAGTAGTAGCCACTGAGTATTACACTGAAACTGAAGCTTTTATAACCTGATTAGTTGAAATTTGAAAGAAACACTAGAACCTGAATATTCTTTTGCACAAATAAACTAAGCTGATATATGTATATCTTTGTCAGCAAAAGTTAGGTTCAGGATCTACATATGGAAACATTCAAGAGTACTCAACTTTGACAAAATAAAGTGGAAAAAAGTAATTTTTCAGTGTACAGTGTATACTTTCTTCTCAGGATAGGTATTGGTGTGTGTGTGTGTGTGTGTGTGTGTGTGTGTGTGTGTGTGTGTGTGTGTGTGTGTGTGTGTGTGTGTGTGTGTGTGTGTGTGTGTGTGTGTGTGTGTGTGTGTGTGTGTGTATGTGTGTGTGTGTGTGTGTGTATCTGTGTGTGTGTATGTGTATCTGTGTGTGTGCATGTATTTGTGTGTATGTGTGTATGTGTATCTGTGTATGTGTGTCTGTGTATGTGTATCTGTGTGTGTGTGTGTGTGTGTGTATCTGATGTGTGTGTGTATCTGATGTGTGTGTGTGTGTGTGTGTGTGTGTGTGTGTGTGTGTGGGTGTGTGGGAGAGAGAGAGAGAGAGAGAGAGAGAGAGAGAGAGAGAGAGAGAGAGAGAGAGAGAGAGAGAGAGAGAGAGAGAGAGAGAGAGAGAGAGAGAGAGAGAGAGAATGAGTAATAATCTTATATTTTTTTGTAATGACGCTAATAGTTTCCATTTGATAATAAAAGGACAAGTTTAGTCCTGAGTAGACAATGATGTATAAAAAATATATGCAAAAGATTCAGGAGGATATTTTGTAGAAACATGTCTATTCAAAAACATGAAGCAGAAATGACTTTCACGTTAATGGAATTTGCCATGAATCAATATTTCCTAAATATTGGTAACTGCAAATATTTAATAGAAATTTACTTTTTTATGAACACACTACCTTTCATTCAGAAAACAGCACTCATTTATAAGGAAGAAATATACAAGTCAAAAATAAAAGTTATTCCTGATTATCATTCTTAGTTGTTGTTTAAGTTCATGAGGTACCCGGTAATAATTACCAGCTGTGTATAAGTAGTATGTCTGGCCTATCATATACATTTGATTTGTACATATACTTGATTTCAGATTCAGATTCTGAATTTGAACAAAATTCCTGTGTTAATGCACACTATCAAGTGTAATATCCAGTCAAACTGAAATCATACTTATATATTTTTAATCAACAAAGATAGTTTTTGAGCTATTTATTAACTCATCCTTAAATCAATACCTGGTCAACACAGGCACACGCACACACACATGTACACGCACATGTACACGCACAAGCACACCCACCTAGACACACACACACACACACACACACACACACACACACACACACACACACACACACACACACACACACACACACACACACACACACACACACACACACACACACACAAAGGCATTCATTCATTCATTTATTCATTCATTCATTCATTTGCATACTTTGTCACACATTAGCCACCTACATGTTTAAAACAGTTATATGTCACCATGTATTATTCCTTTGTCTGTACTATTGAGATGTGATTAGCACCAACAGTAATAAATTGTACACAACATATGTAAAAACTGTAGACAGAATAGCCTTTGAAAGACTTGATGGCCAAAACATTTTCAAAACTGAACGAGCTAGGAAAATGAAGATCCCACCAATAATTGCAGTGAGCACAGTAATGATTCCTAATATATCCAGAAGAAGATACTGAGACAGGCTCAACTCTGCACCAGAAAACCTGTAGATATAAA
>NC_091563.1:37035130-37040130 GCF_042767895.1 Penaeus vannamei
CCTTCTTTCCCTTTGTGCAACAGGGTACGTTCAGTGACCTCTCGCAGCCGCTGTACCCGGGCATGCAGGCCGACGGAGCTATGCAGGGGCGGAGTATGCCGGCAGGGTAATGGGACAGCTGCTCACCTGACCTTCGAGCTATGCCTAGGTGACTTTGGCCCCTCCACGCTTCAAACAAAGAAATACACAAGGCTACGGAGTTCCGGCAGGAAGGTAGTGCAACGTTGTTTCCGAAGCTAAATTTAGAAGTGACAGACTCCCTGGGTATACACCATAACGAATTGTAAATATCAGGTATAAAGAACAATCATTCATGAAGCTGATGCAATGTAAGTGATTAAAGATCTTTTTTGGCACACGTGTGAACAGGACAAGGGCGACGCTGTGTCGGAAACATTTCAGTTCCCATTTCTAGAGGATGACATTACGGCAACATCCATTATAATGAAGCGTCAACTGTTACAGTGATATATCTAAACATGTCTTCTTTATCACGTCCACTCCATTATCTTCGTCTGTCTTTATACACACACACACATTCGCTTCTCCTATCTCTGTCTGTCTGTTTCTCTCTATCTCTCTCTCTCTCTTTTTGTCTCTCTCTCTCTGTGTTTCTCTCTCTCTCTCTACCTATCTCCCACGGCCCCTCTCCCTTCTGACCCCTCTTCCTCAGTACAGAATAGAAGAAAAAAAACAGCAACTTATAAATAATATTCCCAAAATACTCAACCGATGCATCCACATAAGGTATCGCCGAGCCGGTCGTTCTCAGTCAGCTGAAGGTAAGGTCCCCCTCGCTACCTATGCCCTCCATGACGAGCTCGCGAACCACCCTCGTTTAGTGGGTTTTATTATTGCCTTTACCTTCCTAAAGCACAAGAGGGATCGTATGCGTTGGTGATAGGGCCGGTTATGCCGCGTGAATAACCGGGGGAAAACACATTTCATTACGGATTTAAAGACGGGTGTATTACGTCTGCGGTTCTCAGAAGTGTTTCCAGGTCTGTGTCATTATCTTATTTTCACAGCTGGACGTCCTAAATACACACAAGAAAATAGAGAATAATAACAAATACTAAAAAAATAAAAAGACGGGAACAAGACGAACTTTCTTTCGGCTGCAGTGAACATTAGCTTTGTACTTGTTTCGTGTCCAGTCGTTTGGCAACCGCATCGCAGGCACGTTCTCTCTCTCTCTCTCTCTCTCTCTCTCTCTCTTTCTCTTCTCTCTCTCTCTCTCTCTTTCTCTTCTCTCTCTCTCTCTCTCTTTCTTTCTTTCTCTCTCTCTCTTTCTTTCTCTCTCTCTCACTCTTTCTTTCTCTCTCTCTCACTCTTTCTTTCTCTCTCTCTCACTCTTTCTTTCTCTCTCTCTCACTCTTTCTTTCTCTCTCTCTCACTCTTTCTTTCTCTCTCCCTCTCTCACACACACACAATCTCTCTTGCTCTCTCTTTTCCGCCCTCCCTCTCTCTCTTTCTTCTGCTCTCTTTGTCTATTTGTCTGTTTGTCTGTCTGCCTCTCTCTCTCTTGCTCTCTCTCCCCCGACCCCATCTCTCTCTCTATCTTTTTTTTTCTTTCTCTATCTCTTCTTCTCTTTATATGTCTGTCTTTCTCTTTCTATATTTCACCTTGTTTATTTGTC
This sequence comes from Penaeus vannamei, assembly GCF_042767895.1. NCBI lineage: Eukaryota > Metazoa > Arthropoda > Malacostraca > Decapoda > Penaeidae > Penaeus > Penaeus vannamei. Next base: position 37,036,771 of record NC_091563.1, read on the forward strand.
TGTCTGTCTGTTTCTGCCTCTGTCTGTCTGTCTATCTCTGCCTCTGTCTGTCTGTCTCTGCCTCTATCTGTCTCTGCCTCTGTCTGTCTATGTCTGTCTGTCTCTGCCTCTGTCTGTCTGTCTGTCTCTCTCTCTCTCTCTCCCTTTCTCTCTCAATTATCTATTCAAAAGGAATTCCCTTGCCCCAAGTCACCCAAAAAACATCTTTTCTCGACGAAGATTAACGCTGCACAGATGTATCATCATGTCACACCCTTGAGGCCGCAGACAGTTAAAAATGCATTGCAACAACGCTGCCAGACGTTTAGTCACACTTAATAGGTTCCTTAATGTTTATAACATCCAGACATTAAAGATAACTGTACATAACCAACGCAACTTGACCTATAATACGAGTGCAAAAAATTATAGAATAAAAACACATCTCGGTCAATCTACAATACGTAAAATCTGAGATAAGAGTGATAAAGCATGTTTACAGAAATGTTCTTAACAACAATTGCAACTGCACGGAGAATCTACGATAACAGATAAGGAACATAATAACTACAGTGGTAACTCCGATGGTATTTTCATTTTTGTTTTATCAGTTGTAAATGCTAGATTAATTATGCTTTCGTTACTGTACTAGCGATGATACATGATACGAAAAAGAAGAAAAAAGGAACAGTACAAAGAACAATATATATAATGAGAAAGAAAAGAAGAAAATAACGATGATGTGGTGATGGTGATAATAATAATAATAATAATAATAACAATAATAATAATAATAATAATAATAATAATGATACTACTACTACTACTACTACTACTGATAATATAAACAAAACAATAATAGTAATAGTAACAATATTACTTATAATAACAAAATAATAACAATAACAACAATAATGATAACCATAATGAAATACTACTACTACCACTACTTCTAAGAATCATGATGCTAATGATAATAATGGTAATAATAATAATAACAATAACAATGATAATAATAATAACAATAATAATAATGCTATTGATAATGATATTGATATCAATGATAGTAGTAATATTGATTAAGATAATGATAGTAACAACAACAACAATAACAAATATGATAATACAAAGAATATGATAACAATAATGATAATAATAATAATGATAATGATATTAATAAGTGTTAACAATAAGAATGATAATGACAAAATTATTATGATTATAATATATTGATAATCAGAAGGAGAACAGAAAATGAAATAGATAAAAAGATGATATTAGTAATATATATATATAAGGATGATGATGATAATGGAAAACAACAGCAGAAACAACAATAAATGATGATATTAATAACAGCAATAATAATAATCAAAATGATATCAACAATAATGACGATAATAACAATAATGATAATGACAATGATAATAATGATAAACAATGATAATAATGGTAATAACGATAAAAATGATAGTGATTAAGCTAATGATACTGATTATACTAATGATTATATTTATGATGACAAATGATAATATTAAAAATAATAAAATAATATTAATGATAACAATAGCACATAATGTGAATGATGATACTAATAATGATAATAATAATACCAATACCAAGAATAATGATGATAGTAATGATGCTGCTGAAAAAAATAAAATAAAACGAGTGATAATATCAACAGCAAACAATGAATGATAATGAGAGCAGTAAAATTAAGTTCCTGATAACAATGATAACAACGAGAGTAATTATAGGATCAGATGCATCTCTCCTCTTACTATCTACACAATCAAAAACAATTATCAACTGCAGTTACACGTAATATAAGCAGCGCCTGAAGTACCAATTGTGTTACTAGCTCAGTGCCATGATATTACGCAAATTGAACGGTACATAATGGTTACTGCGAAGGCAAATTGTGCTTGTATAGAATCATAACAAAAGGACGAGGTAAAGAGGATGTTTATATGACGCGATCTGTTAGAATAAACAGATAATTGAGACGGGACGATTTTTTTTAAACTCAAAATGGAAGTCGACGAAGGGGACCAAGTTTATACTATCGCGAAAGATATCAACTACGAGTTCTTTCGGGGCGACTAACGATCAACAAGCTCTTAGAGAATGACTTCAAGACAATGATAAGAAGATAAGGAGTGTGATGGTCTCTCCCTCCCAAAAATACCTACTCCATCGCCTCCCTCTCTCTCCACCATTTCTCTCCATCACAGAAACTTTGATTCTTATTAACTTTTTTTTTCGATGATGTGGTGTAGAAGGGTGTGTATTTAGCGTGTGGTGAAGAGAGTATCTGTATAGTGACGTAGTGTAATGTGAAGTATGTGTATCTAGTAGTGTGGTGTGAAAAGTATGTGCAGTGTCGTGGTGTGTGAGGAACGTGGGTGAAGTGGTGTGGTGTGATAAAGAATGTACATGCAGTGGTGTGGTGTCAAACGCGTGTGTAGTGGTGTGGTGTTGGACGGAAGATGCGTACATGTAGAGGTATAGTGTAAACCGAGTGTGCAATGATGTGGTGTGATGTGAAAAAGTGTACAATCAGTGGTGTAGTGTGCTGTGAAGTGCACAGTGGTGTAGCACTCTGTGAACAAAAGGTATGCAGAAGTGTGGTATTATATGAAGAATATGCATATAGTGACATGGTGTGAGAAAGAATGTGCACGCACTGGTGTGGTGTGAACAGTGTACAATGATGTAATGTGGTATAAAGAATGTGCGTTCAGTGTAGTATGAATAGAGGGTATAAAGTACAATAATATGATATGAACAATATACATAATTTAGTATAAATAACCTATATATCCAATGGTATAAAGCATGTCCATAAGCATCGACGCGATCCGAAGCGTGCATAGGGAAGGATAGAGACAACCCATCCTGCTACTACGCGAGGAGTGTCTGTGCCAAGCGTGTACAATAGTGGTGGAGAAGTGGCATGCGAATGAGGGAGGCCACCCACACGCCTCTCCAACGCCCCCGCCCGCGTATTCGTTAGCATCATCCCTGGCCATCGCCTCCGAGAATCACTTTCAGGCCATTTAATAGACGGCTCTTGGCTTCTCGCTGCGCCCGTGTTATCAGTGTAATTGGATACGTCTGGCTGATATGATACCTGTTTGTGTCTGATGTTCTTGTTTGTTTTGTTTGCTTGCACGCCAATTTTTCACACTCATCACTCCTTCTCTAGTTCACTCACGTGCCGTATATGTGGTTCTAAACAATGTGTTATATGTTACGCAAAAGTGATGCTAAGAATTGCACGTCTTTTGTTGATTTTATATAATTTAAGTGTGTGCATGGAACAGTATTAATAAGTTTATGCACATGCGTGTATATATATATATATATATATATATA
>NC_091563.1:37065130-37067630 GCF_042767895.1 Penaeus vannamei
AATAATAATAAAAAGGATAATAATGGTAATACAATCTATAATGATAATAATGATAATACCAATAACAAGAACATTAACAGCAGCAACAACAACAGCAATATGAATAACAATGAAAATTATATTGATGGTAATAGTAGTAACAGTAATGATAATGATAATAATGATATTAATGATAGTAACAACAATGATAATAATAATAGTGATAATAATAATAATGACAATAATGATTGCAATAATAATAATGATAATGTTGATGATACTAATATCAATATTGATAATAATGATGATAACAATGATACTAATAATAATGATAATGATAATAATAATGATAATAATAATAATAACAGCAATGATGATAATAATAATAATAATAATAAAAACAACAACAATGATAATAATAAGAACAATGATAATATCAGCAACACTAATAATAACGTTTTAACATCATTAACAATAATTATGATAATGATAATAATACCAATAATAATGATAACAATGATGGTATTAGGAAATGATAATGATGAAAACAATTTTGATAATAATGATAATAACAATTACAATGATAATAATAATAAAAAATAATGATAATAATCATGATAAAAATAATAATTATCATCATAATGATAATAATAACAATGATAATTATGATAAAAAATATTGATAATCATAATGATATTGATGAAAATAGAAATGATTACGATAATAATAATAACAACAACAACAACAACAATAATAATATTAACAATGATATTAATAACAATAACAATAATCAAAGTTCAAATGATAATATCAATAATGATAACAATAACGATAATAATATTGATAATAACAATAATAATAATAATAACACCAATAATTGACAATTGCCAATGATGATAATAACTGATAACTACCACTACTACTACTACTACTACCACGACGACGACGACGATAATGACGATGATGATAATGATGATGGTTATGATGATGATAATGATGATGATGATGATGATGATGATGGTGACAATAGCAATAACAATAATAATGGTAATAACATTCATCATCATCAACATAATAATAACAATAATAATGACAATGATAATGAAAATGATGATGATGATAATATTGATGATAATGATAATAATAATAATAGCAACAGCAACAATAACAACAACAATAACAACAACAGCAATAATAATAATAATAATGATAACAATAATAATAATGATAACAATAATAATAATAAATATTAATTATAATACTAACAATGATAATAACAATAATAAGAATAATAACAATGATAATGATAGTAATAATAGTAGTAATAATAGTAATGATAATAATGATAATAATAATAAGTATATAAATGATAATTATAAAGATAATGATAATGCTAATAATGATAATGATAGTAATAATAATAAATATAATGCTAATAATGATAATAATAGTGATAATAATACTAATGATAATGAAAAAATATTAATGATAATGATAGTAATAAGAACAGGAATAATAATAATAATAATAATAATAATAATAATAATAATAATAATAGTGATAATAATAATAATCACAATAATGGTACTAATGATAATAATAATAAAAATAATAATGATGATGATAATAATGACGATCATAATAGCAATAATGATCATAATCATAATGGCCATAAAAAAGTGATAATGAAAACAACTGTACATTCAAAAGAACTGCAATGCTATAAAAACACATCATTTAATTATAACAATACTTAGAACAATATTTAGGAGAACTATTTAGAATGAAAAATAAATTTCTACACGTAATGACGATACTGAATGTGGATAATTACAAAATCATTAGCAATTACATCAATGATAAAAATAATATTTTACTTGAAAATGTGATGTAGGAATTAGTTTCAAGTTTTTAGAATATATACCATCCTGGCTAACTGGACATGGATATTTTGTATTTAATATATGGCAACTTTATATCATAATTTCAAATTTGAGATATAATTTGGTTATAGTTTCTGTTACAATGGTTGTGATACATTAATTTAGTTTTGTAACTCATGCTTAGTGGCCAGGGAGGTTGATTTCCACACTGCATAAGTATATATTTATATTCCTTTTCAATATTTGTGCAACCCTAACAAGAGGCATCACAGGATCTGTTTACAGTATCTTTACATGCTTATTTCGCTAAATTGTCTACGTGGTCGTGCTTGCGTATGCCAACATAATACTGAATGTTGAAATTCCACTCTCTTGCGTAAGTTACTTTACGCTTAATGTAGTCTACAATTTCCTCGTCGCCATCTGTTTTGAAAGAACTTAGTGTCCCAAGAGCACTTTGAGAGTCCCAGAAAATTACGACAGAGTCCCGAGACATTAAGAATTACGTTGCAACGCCGTTTGTGAAGTCCTAGCCCAGATTTTACACTCTCATATTAACTTTATATTGCAGTAAACCATTTTGTATACAGCGCAAGCACAACCAGCTTTGTGTCCAGACTGTACGGATCCGTCAGCGT
>NC_091563.1:37090130-37092630 GCF_042767895.1 Penaeus vannamei
AGTTTGTGGATGTGGTCTGTTATTCAGAATCCACGTCGGAAGCCTGCCTGTTCTCCAAGCTGAATAAAGGATAGAGTGTCGGAGATGAAAGTTCTGATGCCTTTTGTGAACATTTTTTAGATAACTGATAGGAGGTAGAGGTAGAGGTAGAGGTAGAGGTAGAGGTAGAGGTAGAGGTAGAGGTAGAGAGAGAGAGAGAGAGAGAGAGAGAGAGAGAGAGAGAGAGAGAGCGAGAGAGAGAGAGAGAGAGAGAGAGAGAGAGAGAGAGAGGTAGAGTTAGAGGTAGAGAGAGAGAGAGAGAGAGAGAGAGAGAGAGAGAGAGAGAGAGAGAGAGAGGGGGGGGGGGGAGACCGAGAATGAAAGAGAGAGAGAGAGAGAGAAGCGAGTGGGTGGGTGTGTATGAGAGAAAAAAATGAATGCATGCATGAGACAGAGAGAAAGAGTAAGTGAGAGAGAGAGAGAAAGAGATTCATGGTGATGGTAATTCCACATCTTGAAATATATCATTTACATGTCACATTGCAACATACACGGTATATTTCCGGGTAGGCCGTGTTAAATTCAATTTCCATGGCTTCAATAATATTAGAAAATATAAATTTTCCGAAGGAGAATCAATGAACATTTGTGCATAAACTGCAATCTGGTTTGAACTCGTTTAGTCATGGGTAAATCATTCTTTAAAAAGAGCGAAGTATCGCCTTGACAGAAGACTGCTCATTTCCAGTTCCCAGAAGATTCTGAATCTTGTCCTTAGCCGATCGTTATTTCTCTAGGCATAAAATACCCTCTTCCCATGAAGCCACGACCAGTACTTCTAAAAAGCTGACCGCGGCGTGTCTCGATTGCATGCCGACCGCAGCATTAACCACCGGCAATCCGAGCTTATTTCTCGTAACTCACTCTCCCCGAGCCTATCAGGAGACCAATCACAAGGACGGAAACTCCTACCTTGGGACGGACGTGGCAAGGAGTGATAAAAATGGATCAAGGTTAAGTCGATGGGACAGGTCAATCGTGACCGCGGGGGCAGTAAAGTACACGCAAAGTTTGCATCGTTTGGCATTACTTATTTTCCACCTCTGGACATATTTCTCATTATCAGTAAGATAAAGTTTTTTATTATCTGTGAAGGAGCTGTTTTATTTCCAGTCCACATTCTGTTAGATCTTCCTACTTCATGGGAAAAAGTTTCCCGCCAAAAATAGATACTCCGTTTTCTCATGGTGTTCGAATGCATTATTATGGTCGCTAAGAAACTGACCATCACAAACCTTTTCTTGTTAGCCATTACTGAACTGTCTCACTCCTAATTCTTGTAAATCTCCTTGTCTGTATTGCAATCTCCGAATTCCTAGTAAAGCCACAGAGATGCATCTTATCCGCGTATATGAGAAAATTGATAAGTTCATCCCCCGACCCAGTGCCTTAGTTGGTATCAAAAATATGGTTATAATTTTGTTGGGACAGATACCAATTCTTCAATTAATGTCTTAATTTGAGCCAAAGGTCAAGAGGGGTCGCGTATGTAAAAGAACAGGAACATCGAGAGGACTAAAAGCGAGGAATAGATGATAAATAAACAATAACTGGTGTCTGAGATGTCAGCGTTTCCAACCAATATTAGATAATGATTGACCAGATTTCAAGTTTCATTTGTCCGATGTCTCGTCAAATATACTTTTATTAGGCAAAAGGTTCCCGTTATTGACAAGTAGCATCACTAAATCTTTTTTTAGGGTTATCGAGATCATTGAGTTCACTGAGAATTTGGACCTATTTTTTACAGCGAGTATTTTCATACAAAACGGGTACGAGTAATTGCCATACCGGACAATATCGAACTATACTGGACCCAATCAGCGGTAAATAAATGACCAGCGGACACCAACGGAGTATTTTAGGCATAACATAAGCTATCCTAATCTAACCAACCTAACCAAACAAAACCTAACCTAATCTAACCAAAAAACAAGGCTTCACACTGTGACGTCAGGGTAATTCACTTTGCTGCGAAAAGTATAGAAAGTGGGGCGAGTTGGATCTACCCCTATGTGTGTGTGTGTAAACTTGAAAATCTTCTCTATTGCCTACGCAGAAATACATATGAATATATAAAAAATACATATATGTATATGCAAGTGCATGTGTTTATATTTGCTTATATATATATATATATATATATATATATATATATATATATATATATATATATGTGTGTGTGTGTGTGTGTGTGTGTGTGTGTGTGTGTGTGTGTGTGCGTATATATATATATATATATATATATATATATATGTATATATATATATATATATATATATATATATATATATATACACACACACACACACACACACACACACACACACACACACACACACACACACACACACACATATATATATATATATATATATATGTATGTATGTATATCTGTGTGTTTGTTTGTACATACATACATACATACACACACATATATATATACTCTTTAAGACCCATA
>NC_091563.1:37112630-37122230 GCF_042767895.1 Penaeus vannamei
CATTGATAACTGAGAAAGATAAAGAAGATGCATTAAAAAGAAAAAGAAAAAGAATAAGAATCTGAGACGAATTGCCAAATCATCTTGTCAGAGAATATTTGAGAAAGTGATAGTCGTGGAAGCCAAGTGACGTTACTATTTGCGATATCAACTTCTCGAAACGTGCCACACTGGTTTCATCTAGTTCAAGACCGTTGCAGGAGAGGAAGTAAAATAAAAACCAGCGACTAAAGGCCAGAAATAAAACCGATAAATGTCTTTGAGGACCCCTTCCGGACTCACCTGAGATGCATTTAGAAAAACAGGAAAAGAAAAGAAAAGAAAAGAAAAAGCAAATATTTTGGCGAGACCTTTGGGCGTTTTTCGCCCGAATCCTGCATCATCCGCAACCGCAATGTTTGAATTATTAAATTTCATAAGAAAATGTAATAATATTTCCCTTGATAGACGTTACATGATCTTGAAAGATTCTAGAAGTTAATGTTGAAAGATCTCTTCCGACCGGCGGATACACTGGCCTGTCTGCTGGGCGCAGTTTCGTAACATCGTCTCTAATACAACGGTTGACGATGAACATAAACAAGAATTTATTCTTTTTTATTACATTTAGGTGAACAGTGATTGATGACAAAAGAGATGAAATATATCTGTATATTAACATATTCATTTATTTTATCAATTCATTATAATTTTTTTTTTTTTTTTGCTTGCAGGCTCTGCAGAAAACATCTGGAGGAGCATACAATACTTTTATTCAGTTTTGCATAGGCCTTAGTAAAATATACATGTATGTGTGTGTGCACGAGCGCGCGCGCGTGGCCTTGTGGGACTCACGTCAAGCAAATTGCAAAAGGGACAACGAAGCGAAGAACAAGAAGCCCTGAAGCAATTGAGCAAAAAGGCTTACGGATATTTGTGTTTTCTTGTTTTCCTTTCGTCGTTCTATTTGTACACATACATATATATATTACAACTTTAGGGATAACCGTTAACACTTTGGGATACACTGTAATACATACATACATACATACATACATACATACATACACACACACACACACACACACACACACACACACACACACACACACACACACATATATATATATATATATATATATATATATTATATATATATATATATATATATATATATATATATATATATATATATATACATACATACATACATACACACACACACACACACACACACACGAGTTTTGAAATGTGTGCTACTGACCGCTTGCAGGGCGTACTGTACATAAGAAAATGAAGTACATACTGTAATAGCAGTATATATCCTCAAACACTTTATAACTCAGTAAGCTAATAGGAATACACCCGTATATGCCAGTTTCATTAACATAAACAAAGCATTTGATAAAGTCTGCCCTGATGACAAATTTACTACGTGCCTGGTACCGTTCACAGCACTTGTGTGAAGCAGAGAGCTGTCATGTCGGAATCATGTAGGGCAATATGCGGTGTGAGGCAAGGAGTATATTCCATCCCCATATTTATTTAACATCTACATGAATGGGCTCTCTGTTGTTTTAAATTGATTCAAGCCTGGACGTTCGATTAACGGGAATCTTGTCAACCACTTCATCTACTCTTGTCCGGTTTACAGCATATAGTCAATACTGTGAATACGTTTCTTATCAATTCGGAAATTAGATTTGAACATCAATAAGGTGTGTGAAATTCCAAGCAGGCAGGGGGCATTAGCTAAACCACACATCAATTAAGATCAAAGGCACCACCCTGGAATTTGTGAATAAATGCCTCGGCTATGTGCTGACAAATAATGGCAATGATGGTAAGCACAGTGGAATCACTTCAAATACATTTACACGAAAGATGCAGTATCTATTATAAGAACCCAGGGGTCTTTTGGATGATATTGGTACATATAAATAAATATATCGATGGTGATGACATATATGAAGTTAAGAGTAAAGTTCATTCATTTAAGGTATTCCAGGACTAGTGATGAATGTTGCCATACTGATCTAGTTTCAATGATCATGAATATTAAGTCTACCTAAAATAACCTTTGATTAAATTATGAGACAAAAAAACAGTAGCGAATATTTTTGTTAGTGTTAACGCAGCCTAACAAATGGTGACAGCTAGAATGAATAATGGTAATGTATTCTATGTACTTTAATTCAGTCTAAAATGTTAGTAACGCAGCATTCTGGTATATTACAGGCATCAAAGAAAGTAAAGGGTCAGGCACACTGACGGACTGGCATGCAAATGAGAGTCTGATATACTCATAAAGTGAGTTTTGATTTGCTTGGAAAACAGTGATACTGTAACGCCCGCTCCTGGAGTCGAGAGCGACAGTCAGAGATCTGTCGAGAAACTGAGTAGATCCTCGAGTAAAAATCAATTATTCTTTGGCTTACTCTCCACAAAACTATAACAGTAACTAAATTAATATATTTGGTAATCGATGTAGTAAATTCATTTATTGTTTGAGCTGTTGAATTAAAAGTTTAATCCTGTTGTTTGTTCAAATAATACTTATGGTTTAGTCACCCGTTAAAGTTTTCTCTCATTAATAGAAATTCATAGACAACGATATAGAGGGTAGACTGACTTAACACACCACAATTATACTATGACCGGTAATACATCGATATAACCTTTAATTATACGAATGGTCTTTTGTCCATATTTTTTTTCTTCTGCTATTTGTTTTGTTTTGTGTCTTGTCCATAAGTTATGTGTTATTTTCTGCCACTTGGTTTGTTTTGGTGTGTGTGTGTGTGTGTGTGTGTGTGTGTGTGTGTGTGTGTGTGTGTGTGTGTGTGTGTGTGTGTGTGTGTGTGTGTGTGTGTGTGTGTGTGTGTGTGCGTGCGTGCGTGCGTGCGCGTGTTCTTAATTATTTTATATTGAAGTGACTATAAATAATTAAGGAACTCTAAAAATATAAATCGAATAATTGAAGTTTCTAAATTCTGAACACAACTGTTATCCTGTACAGGAGCTGTAAGAAGAGGAATACATCTCTCTTCGAGAACCTGAACTACTGCTCTACGTGATAGTCACCCGGGAGAGGAAAATGTCATATTAACCCAGGCCTGGTTTTGAAAGATACAGAATGAACGCTCGAGTTGGGCATGCAGAGGAACAATCACGTGCTCTAGCTACACAGTCGCAGCAGCTGATCATAGAGTTACAACTAAACACACTTCAGAGGTCCAGCCAGCCGAAGCCATGGCTAAGGAAGCAGCCCCAGTCCAAACTAGGACTACGAAACAATTCAATGCAATGGAGGTGTACACCAGAGATGGGAGTGTCCTCATGTTTACTGGTGAGAAAGATAGGCCATTTTCCTCACCAGTAAACATGAGAACACTCCCATCTCTGGTGTGGTGAATGGCTTGTCCGAATGGAAGCAGATGAAAATGCATAAAATTAAGGGTGAAATCGACAACTTGATCGTCATGGGGTACATCCACACGGAAAAAGGACCCGCGCAAGAGATGGAGAGAGTTGAAAGAACCCTTTCCTGCACTTCAGAAAAAAAAATGCTCTTCAATAGTTTTCAGTTTACCAACGACGGCAAAGTGGAATTCACGAAGAAATGGTAAACCGCATCGACTTGAGTTACAATCGTAAATCGACTCATTCTAATGGTAGCCTACAGAGGGCTCAAGTAAAGTAATTCCATCAATCAGCGAGCGCCATACATAACCTTCTAGGTTCCTTCGGCCAATCACGTAACATTTAAACAGAACTAGACAGCGAGATAAAAAAAAAGAAAAAAAAATAATAACAATAATAAAAAAATCAGTCACAACTAAAACACCATTTAAGCGTAAGTTAAAAAAAAATCATGGCCATTATGCGGGATGTTAACAGACTTCCCTGGCTATTTATCGTATAAACAGGAACCAATACAATCAGTTATATTGATATATAATTATTTGCCCCAGACCAAAGAATCAGTCCGAACAGGTTTTATTTATTTCTCATCATTGTTAAACAAAGAGCCAATTCAAACACAATTTCTATTCATCGCCATCTATCGTTAAATAAAGGAAATATTTCATGCTCATTCTTGCCCATGTGCTTGTGTTTGTTGTCCTTTGCCAAAATTCCGACAGACACAGTTGCTATTTTCGTGTAACGTTGGTACCGTTTGTTTATAGATCAGCAACGTAGCTGTTTCTATAGAATTTGTAATAATTATATTATGTCCATTATATACAATCTACCGACTAATGTAGGCCTATGTTTACCTATAAATGGATTACAAATTTGCTAGTTACATGTGAAATCTCATTGTCTTCGCTATGTCCATACTGTGACACCTGTTTGCAACCAAACTACTTATATCAGGCATAAAAACAAACCCAAAACTTTGCTTAAGTATTGATTTCTAGACGAGATATACGAAGGAGTAGATGAGACACCAGGAGCTAGAGGATACAATGAACTACCGCATTCCCATGCTGGGATCACCACCTCCAAAATTTATGACAGAATATCATACCACAGAATGACACGTTTTGATGCTGTGTGGGACTCTGGTGCAAAACCCAGTTTAGTCTAAATATCACTATATGGGGCACATGAAGACGTGAAAAAAGACTCGACGAGACAAAGACATGCCTTCTCCACTGGTTCCCCATAATGTGATAGCATGTGGCATTCATGACGCAAAATCGGTAAAAGCACTTGGGCTGGCCAAATTGACTTTCATTATTAAGGGAAAGCAGCTGACTGGTAATTGATTTGTGTACGAGGATCATGCAATCCACTTCCCAGGGATTTGTGATCAACTTATTGGGACAGCTTTCATGAGGTCTCAAGCTGGATCTGATCTCAGTACTGGAGGATTCGTCATGAACAAAAGCCATCAGTGGAGTGCCTACCTACCACCATCGATAACAAAACGGTGCATGCTATAGCATTGGTGCTGGATGAGCACTAAGCTGGGGACGTGTGTGGAAATGCACCAATGAGGTGTTTTTCAGATGGTGCAATCAATAGTGTTGCTGACAAAGAAAACACAATCGTAATAGTCTCTACAAGGGTCTACACCCTACCTGCTGGGAAGGCTTCTATAATCTCAGGGAGCCCTACGCCGAAGGACAAATGACTTGAATACGGAACCTCGATTTTATCAGTGGATTATTACCTTTCGGAGAGAACTGTATCATTATTCCTGTGGTAGCCAGGACAGATGTTGTGAAAGCCTTTGTTTGCATTTTCGGTCGCACACCGTTTTTTGGTTCCTAACAAGAGAATCATAGCCAATGCTGAATCCATCAGAGACGACGAAGGGGAGCAGCTCGTATGATTACCGACCTACCACTGGGAAAACTACTTCTCACTGTTATAAGTATAAATGTGGTCACTGAGCTGACACCGGATGATGTGACAGATGAATGATCTGAGTTTATCCTCCACCCCGGTCCTTCCCAAGGAGCAAGGCCATATTCGAGCCGGTTCTCAGTGGAATGCACCAACTGTCCTAGTGAAGAGAAAGGACAAATCACATCCTAAGGCGTTTTAAGCAGGGAATGTTCTTGCCTGAAATCTCAAGCGTTATTCTTGCTAACTCAAGCATTTCGCTTGCTTTCTTAAGCGACCTCCGTAGATGGCTAGACATGCGCTTGCTAAGTCAAGCGGAGTACCGTCACCAAGGCAACGGCGTCGGTCGCGTACCGTACTGGTCACGATTCTTCGAACGCGGGCGTTGGCCAGGGACTCCGCTGAATATCTTACCAGATAAATAATTTTTTCATGGTATCTGATTCTGTAATTTTCTTAAAATCATATTAACTGAAAACGAAAGGGTATAATGGAGATTATTGAAATAAAGTGTTTTACTTATAAATAATAAATTATTATAAGACGAACAATTTACCTCTTATTGTTAAACTCCTCGTCTCTCTAAATCGAGAATATATCTGCTATTCTATGAAATAAAGAATATTTCAAGTGAAAAAAGTCTGAGAAATTCTAGCAACATTCTTCTGTTGATATTGTATTCAGTGACTTGTTATATCTATCCTCATAAAATCGGATATATGGGAATGGGTAGGCCTATATTTTAATTCAGGGATATTCATTTGTTTTGATAACGCGTCAAAATGAAATAGCTGTCAATCGGAAGTGTGTGTCATTGTTTTAGAGACACTTTATATGAATATAGGAAAAAATATTGCGCTTTGTTAAGATGTTTGGGTAGATTTACTATGCCATCTTGATGCGGCGCTAGCTTGTCAGTTTTTTTGAATTACGCGCTCAAACTGTTACCAACCGCCAGTGAAATAAACTCCACCCTCGACTTGTGCATAAGTTATCTCTTTCCAAGATTGTTGGTGGGAATATTGCTTTTAATACCCAAGTATGTATATTTTGTGGTATTTTGATATTCCTATGCTCATCAAGGATAGTTATGATTTGTACTTTATAAAAAGACACTTCCACGTGTCTGGCATCACTGAACAGGGCCTGCCTGCCTTGGAAAGCATTTTAAGCAGGGAACGGTACAGCGTTTGGCCTATCGGCAAGAATTCTTGCCCAAGCGCTCCCCTGCTTAAAACGCTTCTAGGCTCTGTAGATTATCGAGCCTTGAACATCCAAACCAAGCTTGAATTCTTCCTAATGCCACTGAGAGAGTGTTTTTTAGGCTTGACTTGAGTAGCGGGTACCACCAAGTACCACTGAATGATGACAATACTGAAATCAGCTTTTACCACCCATGAAGGACATTTTGAGTACCTAGTGATGCCATTTGGTGTCTAATGCACTTAGAACGTTTTCAGCAACCAAATTGGAGAAAGGATGCAGTTTTACTTAGATAACGTAGTTGTATGCACCAATAATATTAACAGGCATCTACAGGTACTGAAGGAAGCACTGGGTTGTTTGATAAAGGCTGGGATAAAGGCCGGTCCAGAGAGGACAGAATTGTTCCAAAACAAGAAATAAACCTTTTGGAGCTTCATATAGGGCATGCGGAAGTTTGCTGAAGTATAAGACATCCCCACACCCAGAAATCGATGAGAAGTGAATCGATTTCTTGGCCTAAATAAGTAACACCGACGATTCGCAGAAAAACAAGCTCAGAAGGCCCAGTCACTGATGAAATAGATATCAGAGAAACTTTTCATTTAGTGAAATGAACAATAGGATATATTTGAAGAGCTGAAGGCAAGCCAGCTAAAGGAACCAGTGTTGAGGCCTCCTGACTTCTCACCGGATGTCTACTGATACCAGTAAGGGAGCTGTTGGTGCCATTTTAGCACAGATGTTGTATTTCAGTTGTCAGCTTCTCAGGAGCTGAGCTTTTCTATGATATGGAAAAAGAAGCGCTCGCTGTAATTGAGGCTTTGAAGAAGTTTAAAGCTTCCATTTTGGGGATAAGAAGTGGCTCTTCCATAAAGCTAAAGATGGCAATACACGCATCACCAGGTGGCCCAATCCTTTGGCACTAAAATTCTATACCATCAAGGAAAGTTGAATGCTGCAACTGCAATAGTTAACTTTGAAACACCAGATGGAGTGGATCAAGCAGAAATTGAAAAAGCAAGAACAATGATCATCGGTGAGGCTCGAAACTACCACATATTAAAGGCCGTAGTAGCCAGTAATCATCTGGTAGCAAAACCAAGATTATTTCTAATCACCTGTAAGTACCTCCAGACGAAGAACCCCGTCACTAAAGAGCACTATTTCCTTGATTAAGGGCTCCTCTACGGGTCAGGACACCTAATCCGGTGCGAGATGTGAAAGTAATGCTGTGTGCCTAGAATGCTAGTTCCAAACACTTTAACACATGCACTTAGCATCATTACTGCTGAAAAACGGATCCAATTTAAGGTAAGACAAAAATCTACCTGGCACGGAATGGATAGGTATATAGCTGAGTATTGTAGGAATTGCAGTACTTGTGCGAATTTTAAAGGGCACTGACCCTGACACCCTAAAGATATCCTATTCCTTTGGTTTCGATGGATGTTATGGGGCATCTCTTTCAGACTGAGAGAGGAAACCAGTATATCTTGGTGACAGTGGACTTGACACGATTTGCCATCGTCAGAGCAATAGCCAACAATGTTAAGACCATAGCTGAAGCTGCGAGATATTTGCAAACCTCGGTATTCCCCGGAGATGGCATTGACAGACCAGGGACGCAAATTTAGGAACGAGATCCTGAAAGATATAGCAAAACATTTGCAGTTTCACCATCTTGAGATTACTTCATACTACCCTGTGTGCAAGGGATTATGTGAATGGACCAATCCCAATATTCTACGTAGGATGGTGTTCGGTAAAGATACAGAACTGGGATCTTTATCTAAAGGACACCCAAATGGCTCTGGACTCTGCCTACCACAAAACTATTGGCGACACACCATACAGTGCTATGTACAACCGGGACCTAAATACTGCAGACTTTCGTTGGACAAAGTCCACCGAGTGAATATTTGATAACAGCACAAACTCAGTGGTCCAAGGACGTGGAATGCCTGGGACAAAGGTTTTCATCAAGGCCGTGAAGAAGGGTCCTTCCCACTGAGAAAGACCCATGGAGCAAATCCATGACCATGTCTATAAGATTATGACTAGAATTACATCCTTATTTTGATCTTGTACAAGTTCAGTTGTGTGTTGATTTAGAATATTGATGATGGAAAAGTCTAAGTAAAAAATACTTACAAATGAACTACATATCCCTAGCCTGCCATCCACTAACTTCGGTAGGAAGACGAAATGGAATCTACAGCTAACTACACAACTACTGTAGATAATTTTTAATCTTAAAGTTCTTACCGCTTATTGCGCTATTTTCTTCTAATATGTCCTTAGAAGCAACACTGATTCACCTTCATACAATGAGCCATGATGATCTAACTCCAAGGAGGGCAAACCTGGGGATACCAGGTCACCTAGAGAGAGGGCTGATTGTACTCTTATACTTGTATGGATGCTGAGGTGACAGTTTCAGAAGATAACTTGCTATTTTGGTTCCTTATCTCGAGTTAAAGTAACCACCAAGATCGTCGACAAGTACAGACACAACTACAACCACAGCCTCACTACCACCAAACTATTTTGTGTTTTTATTCTAAAAGATTTTTTTACCGCCATAAGTAATTACGGGTTACATTTTATCAACTAATACATTAAATATTTCCTTACCTATAGTGTCACAGCTTCTAGGTGATAACTTTCTACAAAATCGTCACATATGTTCCGGATGGAAAGAACCCAGACCCAGTAACAATGCTAACCACATCTTACCTTAAGCATTTACTCCACATGGGCCAGACTGTGGGTCACTGGGATCGTCGGGGTCTTCCAGGTGGTTGTTAGCAGGAACTGCGATCGCTATCTGCCGTTCCTTACCGGACAGCAGAGTGGTTCAGCACTTACAGGGAAGCCAGTTTCTTCTTTTTGTTTACGTGTCGGTAAATTTGGAAATGCAAAGCCACATCATTTTTGGGATGAATAGAATAAGAATAATTTTCCAATAGCTTTCGTCGTGTTTCGAACAAATCTAGCACTCTTTTCCATTTCAAACGAAGCATAACTGCGATACCGGTCTCGATAGCTGGGGAGGGC
>NC_091563.1:37142730-37157730 GCF_042767895.1 Penaeus vannamei
TCTTCTTTATCTACATTGCATCACTTACATCATCCTCGCGTCCAATATGGAATTTATGATAATATATACATTGATAACTGAGAAAGATAAAGAAGATGTATTAAAAAGAAAAAGAAAAAGAATAAGAATCTGAGACGAATTGCCAAATCATCTTGTCAGAGAATATTTGAGAAAGTGATAGTCGTGGAAGCCAAGTGACGTTACTATTTGCGATATCAACTTCTCGAAACGTGCCACACTGGTTTCATCTAGTTCAAGACCGTTGCAGGAGAGGAAGTAAAATAAAAATCAGCGACTAAAGGCCAGAAATAAAACCGATAAATGTCTTTGAGGACCCCTTCCGGACTAACCTGAGATGCATTTAGAAAAACAGGAAAAGAAAAGAAAAGAAAAGAAAAAGCAAATATTTTGGCGAGACTTTTGAGCGTTTTTCGCCCGAATCCTGCATCATCCGCAACCGCAATGTTCGAATTATTAAATTTCATAAGAAAATGTAATATTATTTCCCTTGTTAGACGTTACATGATCTTGAAAGATTCTAGAAGTTGATGTTGAAAGATTTCTTCCGACCGGCGGATACACTGCCCACTCTGCAGTTTCGTAACATCGTCTCTTAATACAACGCTTGACGATGAACATAAACAAGAATTTATTATTTTTTATTACATTTAGGTGAACAGTGATTGATGACAAAAGAGAGGAAATATATCTGTATATTAATTTATTCATTCATTTCATCAATTATTTATCACTTATTTATTTATTTATTTATTTTATTTTTTGCTTGCAGGGTCTGCAGAAAACATCTGGAGGAGCATACAATATTTTTTTATTCAGTTCTGCATAGGCCTTAGTAAAATATACATATGTATGTGTGTGTGCACGAGCGCGCGCGCGTGGCCTTGTGGGACTTACGTCAAGCAAATTGCAAAAGGGACAACGAAGCGAAGAACAAGAAGCCCTGAAGCAATTGAGCAAAAAGGCTTACGGATATTTGTGTTTTCTTGTTTTCCTTTCGTCGTTCTATTTGTACACATACATATATATATGTCACAACTTTAGGGATAACCGTTAACACTTTGGGATACATTGTAATACATACATACATACACACACACACACACGCACACACACACACACACACACACACACATATATATATATATATATATATATATATATATATATATATATATACACACACACACACACACACACACACACACACACACACACACACACACACACACGAGTTTTGAAATGTGTGCTACTGACCGCTTGCAGGGCGTACTGTACATATGAAAATGAATTACATACTGCAATAGCAGTATATATCCTCAAACACTTTATAACTCAGTAAGCTAATAGGAATACACCCGTATATGCCAGTTTCATTAACATAAACAAAGCATTTGATAAAGGCTGCCCTGATGACAAATTTACTACGTGCCTGTTACCGTTCACAGCACTTGTGTGAAGCAGAGAGCTGTTATGTCGGAATCATGTAGGGCAATATGCGGTGTGAGGCAAGGAGTATATTCCATCCCCATATTTATTTAACATCTACATGAATGGGCTTTCTGTTGTTTTAAACAGAATCAAGCCTGGACGTTCGATTAACGGGAAGCTTGTCAACCACTTCATCTACTCCTGTCCGGTTTACAGCATATAGTCAATACTGTGAATGCGTTTTTTATCAATGCGGAAATTGGATTTGAACATCAATAAGATGTGTGAAATTCCAAGCAGGCAGGGGGCATTAGCTAAACCACACACATCAATTAAGACCAAAGGCACCACTCTGGACTTTGTGAATGAATATAAATGCCTCGGCTATGTGCTGACAAATAATGGCAATGATGGTAAGCACCGTGGAATCACTTCAAATACATTTACACGAAAGATGCAGTATCTATTATAAGAACCCAGGGGTCTTTTGGATGATATTGATACATGTAAATAAATATATCGATGGTGATGACATATATGAAGTTAAGAGTAAAGTTCATTCATTTAAGGTATTCCAGGACTAGTGATGAATGTTGCCATACTGATCTAGTTTCAGTGATCATGAATAATATTGTCTACCTAAAATAACCTTTGATTAAATTATGAGACAAAAAACAATAGCAAATATTTTTGTTAGTGTTAACGCAGCCTAACAAATGGTGACAGCTAGAATTAATAATGGTAATGTATTCTATGTACTTTAATTCAGTCTAAAATGTTAGTAACGCAGCATTCTGGTATGTTACAGGCATCAAAGAAAGTAAAGGGTCAGGCACACTAACGGACGGGCATGCAAATGAGTCTGATATACTCATAAAGTGAGTTTTGATTTGCATGGAAAACAGTGACACTGTAACGCCCGCTCCTGGAGTCGAGAGCGACAGTCAGAGATCTGTCGAGAAACTGAGTAGATCCTCGAGTAAAAATCAATTATTCTTTGGCTTACTCTCCACAAAACTATAATAGTAATTAAATGAATATATTTGGTAATCAATGTAGTAAATTCATTTATTGTTTGTGCAGTTGAATTAAAAGTTTAATCCTGTTGTTTGTTCAAGTAATACTTATGGTTTAGTCACCCGTTAAAGTTTTCTCTCATTAATAGAAATTCATAGACAACGATACAGAGGGTAGACTGACTTAACACACCACAATTATACTATGACCGGTTATACATCGATGTAACCTTTAATTATACGGATGGTCTTTTGTCCATAAGTTTTTTTTTCTGCTATTTGTTTTGTTTTGTGTCTTGTCCATAAGTTATGCGTTATTTCTTGCCATTTGTTTTGTTTTGGTGTGTGTGTGTGTGTGTGTGTGTGTGTGTGTGTGTGTGTGTGTGTGTGTGTGTGTGTGTGTGTGTGTGTGTGTGTGTGTGTGTGTGTGTGTGTGCCTGCGTGCGTGCGTGCGCGTGTGTGTTCTTAATTATTAAATATTGAAGTGACTATAAATAATTAAGGAACTCTAAAAATAAAAATCCAGTAATTGAAGTTTCTAAATTCTAAACACAACTGTTATCCTGTACAGGAGCTGTAAGAAGAAGAATACATCACTACGAGAATCTGAACTACTGCTCTACGTATTAGTCACCCGGGAGAGGAAAAGGTCATAGTAACCCAGGCCCGGTTTTGAAAGATACAGAATGAACGCTCGAGTTGGGCATGCAGAGGAACAATCACGTGCTCTAGCTACACAAGCGCAGCAGCTGATCATAGAGCTACAACTGAACACAGCCAGCCGAAGCCATGGATAAGGAAGCAGCCCCAGTCCAAATTAGGACTACAAAACAATCCGATGCAATGTAGGTGTACACCAGAGATGGGAGTGTTCTCATGTTTACTGGTGAGGAAGATGGCCTCATCGGTGGTGAATGGTGTGTCCGCATGGAAGCAGATGAAAATGCATAAAATTAAGGGTGAAATCGACAAGTTGTTCGTCATGGGGGTACATCCACACGGGAAAAGGACCCGCGCAAGAGATGGGAGTTGAAAGAACCCTTTCCTGCACTTCAGAAAAAAAAAATGCACTTCAATAGTTTTCAGTTTACCAATGACGGCAAAGTGGAATTCACGAAGAAATGGTAAACCGCATCGACATGAGTTACAATCGTAAATCGAGTCATTCTTAATGGTAGCCAACAGAGGGATCTAGCAAAGTAATTCCACCAATCAGCGACCGCTATGCATAATCTTCTAGGTTCCTTCGGCCAATCACGTAGCATTTAAACAGAACTAGACAGCGAGATAAAAAAAAAAAAAAAAAAAAAAATATTAATAATAATAATTGTCACAACTAAAACACCATTTAAGCGTACGTTAAAAAAATCATGACCATTATGCATCCCGCATAATGGTCATGATTTTTTTTAACGTACGCTTAAATGGTGTTTCAGTTGTGACTGATTTTTTTTTTATAGACTTCCCTGGCTATTTATCGCATAAACAGGAACCAATACAATCAGTTATACTGATACATAATTATTTACCCCAAACCAAAGAATCAGTCCGAACAGGTTTTATTTATTTCTCATCATTGTTAAACAAAGAACCAATTCAAACACAATTTCTAATCATCGCCATCTATCGTTAAATAAAGGAAATATTTCATGCTCATCCTTGCCCATGTGCTTTGGAGTTTGTTGTCCTTTGCTAAATTCCTACAGACACAGTTGCTATTTTCGTGTAACGTTGGTACTGTTTGTTTATAGATCAACAAGGTAGCTGTTTCTATAGAATTTGTAATAATTATGTCAAAGGAGAATAATTCTTTAATGGTTCACTTAAATATCCATTATATACAATATACAGACTAATGTAGGCCTATGTCTACCTATAATTTGACAAAAAAAAAAAAATGTGTGGATTATAAATTTGCTACTTACATGTGAAATCTCAATGCCTTCGCTATGTCCATACTGTGACATCTGTTTGCAACCAAACTACTTATATCAGGCATAAAAAACAAACCCAAAACTTTGCCTAAGTATTGATTTCTGGACGAGATATACGAAGGAGTAGATCAGACACCAGGAGCTAGAGGATACAATGAACTACCGCATTCCCATGCTGGGATCACCACCTCCAAAATATATGACTGAATATCATACCACAGAATGACACGTTTTGATGCTGTGTGGGACCCAGTTTAGTCTAAATATTACTATATAAGGCACATGAAGGCGTGAAGAAGAAAGACTCGACAAGACAAAGACATACCTTCTCCACTCCATAATGTGATAGCATGTGGCATTCATGACGCAGAATCAGTAAAAGCAATTGGGCTGGCCAAATTGACTTTCATTATTAAGGGAAAGCAGCTGACTGGTAATTGATTTGTGTACGAGGATCATGCAAACCATTTCCAAGGGATTTATGACCTACTTATTGGGACAGCTTTCATGAAGACTTTAGCTGGATCTGCTCTCAGTACTGGAGGATTCGTCATGAACAAAAACTATCAGTGGAGTGCCTACCTACCACCATCGATAACAAACCGGTGCATGCTATAGCTTTGGTGCTGGATAAGCACTAAGCTGGGGACGTGTGTGAAAATGCACCAATGAGGTGTTTTTCAGATGCTGCAGTCAATAGTGTTGCTGACAAAGAAAACACAATTGTAATAGTCTCTACAAGGGTTTACACCCTACCTGCTGGGTAGGCATCTATAATCTCAGGGAGCCCTAAGCCGAAGGACAAAAGACGAATACGGAACCTCGATTTTATCAGTGGATTATTACCGTTCGGAGAGAACTGTATCATTATTCCTGTGGTAGCCAGGACAGATGTTGTGAAAGTCTTAGTTTGCAATTTCGATCGCGCACCGTTTTTGGTTCATAACAAGAGAAGGGGAGCAGCTGGGATGATTACCGACCTACCACTGGGAAAACTACTTCTCACTGTTATAAGTATAAATGTGGTCACTGAGCTGAAACTGGATGATGTGACAGATGAATGATCCGAGTTTGTGTTCCACCCCGGTCCTTCCCAAGGAGCAAGGCCATATTCGAGTCGGTTCAGAGCAGAATGCACCAACTATCCTAGTGAAGAGAAAGGACAAATCACATCCTAGGCTCTGTAGATTATCCAGATTTGAACATCCAAACCAAGCTTGAATTCTGCCTAATACCACTGATAGAGGAGTATTTCATAAAGCTTGACTTGAGTAGTGGGTACCATCAAGTACTACTGAATGATGGCAATACTGAAATCAGCTTTTACCACCCATGAAGAACATTTTGAGTACCTAGTGATGCCATTTGGTCTGTCTAATGCACTTAGAAGGTTTTCAGCAACCATATTGGAGAAAGGATGCAGTTTTACTTAGACAACGTAGTTGTATGCACCAATAATATTGACAGGCATATACAGGTACTGAAGGAGGCACTGGGTTGTTTGATAAAGGCTGGGATAAAGGCCGGTCCAGAGCGGACAGAATTGTTCCAAAACAAGAAATAAACCTTTTGGAGCTTCATATACGGCATGTGGAAGTTTGCTGAAGTATAAGACTTCCCCACACCCAGAAATCGATGAGAAGTAAAACAATTCCTTGGCCTAAACGAGTAATACCGACGATTCGTAGAGAAACAAGTTCAAAGGGCTCAGCCACTGACAAAATTGATATCAGAGAAACTTTTCATTTGGGGAAATGAACAATAGGATATATTTGAAGAGCTGAAGGCAAGCCAGCTAAAGGAACCAGTGTTGAGGCCTCCTGACTTCTCACCGGATGTCTACTGATACCAGTAAGGGAGCTGTTGGTGCCATTTTAGCACAGAAGGATGGTGTATTTCAGTTGCCAGTTTCTTAGGGTTGAGCTTTTCTATGCTGTCGAAAAAGAAGCACTCGCTGTAATTGAGACTTTGAAGAAGTTTAAGCTTCCAATTTAGGGTTTAGAAGTGGCTCTTCCATAAAGCTAAAGATGGCAATGCACGCATCACCAGGTGGCCCAATCCTTTGGCACTAAAATTCTATACCATCAAGGAAAGTTGAATGCTGCAACTGCAATAGTTAACTTTGAAACACCAGATGGAGTGGACCAAGCAGAAATTGAAAAAGCAACAACAATGATCATCGGTGAGGATCCAAACTGCCCCATATTAAAGGCCGTAGTAGCCAGTAATCATCTGGGAGCAAAACCAAGATTATTTCTAATCACCTGTAAGTACCTCCAGACGTAGAACCCCGTCACTAAGGAGATGGGCCCAAACCTGATGGTAGAGCACTATTTCCTTGATCAAGGGCTCCTCTACGGGTCAGGACACCTAATCCGGTGCGAGATGTGAAAGTAATGCTGTGTGTGCCTAGAATGCTAGTTCCAAACGCTTTGACACCTGCACTTAGCATCATTATTGCTGAAAAACGGATCCAGAGTAAGGCAAGACAAAAATCTACCTGGCACGGAATGGATAGGTATATAGCTGAGTATTGTAGGAAGTGTAGTACTTGTGCGAATTTTAAAGGGTACTGACCCTGACACCCTAAAGATATCCTATTCCTTTGGTTTCGATGGATGTTATGGGGCATCTCTTTCAGACCGTGAGAGGAAACCAGTATATCTTGGTGACAGTGGACTTGACACGATTTGCCGTCGTCAGAGCAATAGCCAACAATGTTAAGACCATAGCTGAAGCTGCGAGATATTTGCAAACCTCGGTATTCCCCGGAGACGGCATTGACAGACCAGGGACGCAAATTTAGGAACGAGATCCTGAAAGATATAACAAAACATTTGCAGTTCCACCGTCTTGAGATTACTCCAGATTACCCTTTGTCTAAGGGATTATGTGAATGGACCAATCCCAATATTCTACGTAGGATGGTGTTCGGTAAAGATACAGAACTGGGATCTTTATCTAAAGGACACCCAAATGGCTCTGGACTCTGCCTACCTCAAAACTATTGGCGACACACCATACAGTGCTATGTACAACCGGGACCTAAAAAATACTGCAGACTTTCGTTGGACAAAGTCCACTGAGTGAATATTTGATAACAGCACAAACTCAATGGTCCGAGGTGGAATGCCTGGGACAAGGGTTTTCATCAAGGCCGTGAAGAAGGGTCCTTCCCACTGAGAAAGACCCTTAGAGCAAATCCATGACCATGTCTACAAGATTATGACTAGAATTACATCCTTATTTTTATCTTGCACAAGTTCAGTTGTATGTTGATTTAGAATATTGATGATGGAAAAGTCTAAGTAAAAAATACTTACAAATGGACTACATCTCCCTAGCCTGCCATCCACTAATTTCGGTAGGAAGAAGAAATGGAATCTACAGCTAACTTCACACAAATACTGTAAATAATTTTTAATCTTATTTAAAGTTCTTACCGCTTGTTACGCTATTTTCTTCTAATATGTCCTTAGAAGCAACACTGATTCACCTTCACACAATGAGCCATAATGATCTAACTCCAAGGAGGGCAAACCTGGGGATACCAGGTCACCTAGAGAGAGGGCTGATTGTACTCTTGTACAGTTTCAAAAGACAACTTGATATTTGGGTTCCTTATCTCGAGTTAAAGTAACCACCAAGATCGTCGACAAGTACAGACACAACTACAACCACAGCCTCACTACCACCAAACTATTTTGTGTTTTTATTCTAAAAGATTTTCTACCGCCATAAGTAATTAAGGGTTACATTTTATCAACTAATACATTAAATATTCTCTTACCTATAGTGTCACAGCTTCTAGTAGATGACAACTTTCTACAAAATCTTCACCTCAGTAACAATTCTAACCACATCTTACCTTAAGCATTTACTCCAGATAGGCCAGACTGTGGGTCACTGGGATCGCCGGGGTCTTCCAGGTCGTTGTTAGCAGGAACTGCGATCGCTATCTGCCGTTCCTTACCGGACAGCAGAGTGGTTCAGCACTTACAGGGAAGCCAGTTTCTTCTTTTTGTTTACGTGTCGGTAAATTTGGAAATGCAAAGCCACACCATTTTTGGGATGAATAGAATAAGAATAATTTTCCAATAGCTTTCGTCGTGTTTCGAACAAATCTAGCACTCTTTTCCATCTCAAACGAAGCATAACTACGATACCGGTCTCGATAGCTGGGGAGGGCATGATAGGCCTACACTTTAGGGAATTTCGATAAATATCACTAGAATACTACCATAGTATATTAACACATTTCCGGATTGTATATGGGGCTCTGCCCCCTTAAACCCCGTTTCATGGGGAGCTGCCATCCTCTACCCCTGCCTGGTCTGCAAAATCTTCACCTCGTATGTTCCGGCAGGAGAGAGCCCCGACCCAGGGACAGTTTTAACCTCTTACCTGAAGTATCAACTTCAGCTGGGCCAGTCTGCGGGTCACTTGGATCGTTGGGGTATTCCAGGTTGGCGAGAATTACGATCGTTTACTGTAAAGTTACACTGCTTTCTTCATTTTGTTGTTATTTTTTTTCATTGCACCATAAACCCACTAGTGTCTGTCATTTCTGTAATGACACGATGTCTTCCAGTGCGGGCATTGTACTTTCACTGGTAGTACACCGTAATCTCGTAGATTTAGTGAGCTTGCTTCGTTTTTTCGATATTTCGCGGTGAAATCGAAATAATTCTTCTCACAACCTGCACACTGTCTAGCCATGTTAAAACTGATTTGAACTTCAAAAGGCTTCTCCTAGGCCCAGCTTCTATTGTCACGTGATGATCTATTCCGTATCTGATTGGTTCTATTGAGTGTCTATGTTCACGTCACGTTCACGCACGAATCTAATTGGCTCATTTGATTTCCCTCGCATACGTTATCCGCTACAAATCCGTCCGATTTTCTGTTGTTCTTAACGACTATTGTCATTTTGTCGTGGAATTTATACCCTCTATAACACCATTATCAATTTGAGCAGAAAATGGCAATGATGAAACTGTTTTGAATTACAACTGCCTTCTAAGGCCTAGCTTCTGTCGTCACGTGATCTACTTCAAATCTGATTGGTTCTATTGAGATGGACGTCAGCGCCTATGGTCACGTGATGTTCATGCACGAATCTAATTGGCTTATTTGAATTACCTCCCATACGTCATCCGCTACAAATCCGTTCGATTTTCAATTAACGACTTTTGTGTCATTTTGTCACGGCATTAAACGTTGCTGCGGCTCCCAAAGGATTTTAAACCCTCTTTAACACCATAATTACCAATTTGCGATGAAAATAGTATAGAAGAAAGCTTCCATATACTGATTTGATCTTCTAGTTGGTAAGATCAGATTCTTTAATTTCGCTGTTAGGTTTCATTTTTAGTAATACCATAAATATTAAACACACACACACACACACACACACACACACACACACACACACACACACATATATATATATATATATATATATATATATATATATATATATATATATATATATATATATTCATATGATTATATATACATTATAATATATATACATTCACATTATATATATATATATATATATATAATTATATATACTTTATATATATACATATACATTATATATATGTATGTATGAGTGTATTTACACACATTCATACATAGTGTTACGTGATCATGTATTTATGTCTAATTCGCGTGAGTTTTGATGTAGAAGGGGTGTCTCGTCACGCAGAGTTTAGTCTAGATCTCCCGGGATTTTTGCCTTAGGAAGACACGCCCGCGACGCGACCCCTCCCATTTTCCCGCCTGCAGAGTGACTGACTGATTTTGTCCCGTGTTCCACCGATGCGCATTTATTTCTAGTACATTAATAAACCTCTTGGTGAACGTAACAGTTTTATATTAGTTTAATATTAAATTGAAAATGAACTGGGCGTACCCATCTCCACGTGTTCACTCGGACCCATAGCGGCTGTTCAGGTTAAAATGTCATCCTGTGGTCGCTTGGGCTTAAGAATATATACATATATAAACTGATATTGGGTTGAAAGAAAGGTATGATAGAGAGGACATTCTGAGTCATAAAGATAGTGTACAAAATTAAACTGGGTTGTGAAAAAAAAGTTTGAAGTTCTACAGTGATTAGTTGAATCGTTGGAAAATTATACGTATGCACACATAACCTCAAGGATGTAATCTGAATTGAATTAAGATTCGCCCAAAGTTCTTGTGGTTATCAACCTTCCATACCGTAACCTACCCCATCCATCCCACCTTACCTTATTATTATTATTATTATTTTTTTTACCTTACCCCGCCTTACACTAAACCTACCGTAATCCAACACCATCCATATGAGAGATCGAATGTTCTTTTTTTTTAGTTAAAACCACATTCCTATTTATGATACAGCTAAAGCTACGATATAAGGACACCATAAGCTATATAGGACAAACATTTTCAACAAAACACAAATAGTAAAGTATCCCCTCACTTAGCCTCGATGGCTCGTTCTCTCTGACTGTTTGGAACTTTGAAGAAATCTTGTAAACAATGGATCGTTGTCTGGTGAACTGGCATTGAATTTCTCGATTGCTCATCATTTTTGAGTGTAAGTTGATTAGGATAAAGACAAGACGATTCATATTCATTCAGTGGCAGTGACGAAATTCTGAAAAAAAAAGTGAAAGCAGGGGGATCTGTTATGTGGCCTTGTGATATTTTTTTTATTATTATTAGTAGTAGTAGTAGTGTTTTTATTAAGCTGTGCGTATATGACATTATTCAAAACAAAATTTTCATTTCAAGATTAACCTTGAGTGCTTGAATATACCAGTGCAGTGAGAGCTTAAACATGTATCATCAACAGCTAGAGCACCCAGTTTTGAAAAGGAGGAATAACTGTAGTTTTTTTGTCAGAGATATCCTGTGCAGGAACTAAGCAATAACCTTGGCCTCAGCTCCTGTGATTTTCCAGCGAAACACAAGTGACTTTTTAGATTTGCAGACATCCAACCTTGGTATTATTATAAGTTGTTTCAATTAATCATGGTGTAATATATGAATCTCTTGTTGTTTTCCATTACGAAGGATTATAGTTAAGGTATAAATTACCCAGAGTGATGCACAGAGATAGGGGGGAAATGGAAACCGCCATCTTATAGAGCACAAGATGTATAGTAAATAACAGCATAGGTACAGCTGCAGTTACTTCATATTTACTGCGAAATGATGAAAGTATTCGTTGCATATCACTACTCAGAGACTAAATCCACAACACCCTCACACAGCCATAGTTCTTAATCTCCATTTTTTCTATAAATTAGAATGAAGTGCTAATATAGGAGAGGCGTACAGGGGGATTGCCCCCCTATCAAGGAAATGAATAAACGGTAGTAAGCGTTAGGTTGCGTTTTTGAATATACATGATACCCTGGTTTTAGGGCTTTGTCTCAGGTGGGTGTAGTGCTCTCAGTAACAATTACCAAAGTTAAAGCCATGGTAATTGTTCATGAAGTCCAGACTGTAGAGTTTGGTCTGTGCGGGGAACTATTTGGTCAAATGTTGTCCGTGGAAATGTAGTTTTTGGTAACTTTCTGTGCATGCTTAGTTCTTTTTTAAAACATCTGCTCATAAAATTCCTTTGACCTTTCCGCGCACTTGTTTCATCATCTGCCCACAGATCCGTCTGTGCAGATGAGGACAAAATGATGTTTTCCGCACATGAAAAATGTAATATTCTCCATGTAAGAAAAATACTCTATTGTCTGGTATGGTGATTTCACCCCTGTCAATCCAGCCATTCCTGGGAGTCCAAATATTAATATGAAGTAATAACCTTCCTAACCCAGGCCCCCCACTTGATCGCAATATTTCCTTATCGTAGCTTCTGTCCCTGTAACTGAACACCATGGACTTGCTCTCTGCACAGTATTTTTGATGACCTATTTTCTTCATTTGTTTATGTTATTCTTACCCTGCATTGATTATTTCATATATGAGTTTTTCATTTTCCTTAAGATAACTTCATTAGATTTTCTTGTGAATGTATGTCAAAGTATAACATGTTGCTCAGTTCTATTTATATCAACTTGTGAAAGAATTACCACAGATGAAAAGTGTCTTCATTTGTCATGATCATATAATTTACCTTGCATCATGTCTGTGAAACTGTAACTGTACCATGACACCAAATTGATAGAAAACCTGTAGGCTATACTTTCTGGTAAGATATATATATAGCAGACCGCCCTTGATTTGCTTTGAGAAAAGGAACCAGCCCTAATTTCATCTTAAGGCCCCCTTCCGCAAGTCATTTTTCAACAGTCATTGGCTGCCACTTTCTTTTTGATAAGAGACACAACACTCAATTCTATGGAAACCTTCACATGATGAACCACTTAAAAGTGGCAAACAAAAAAATTTTCATTGGTCTATTTTTGGTGCCTTGTCATCACGATTCATATCTGATGATTAGGCTTGTGATGAAACCACAAATTCAAATTGGAGCCCATATACAGGACTTCCTCTTAGGCTGTGTTTGCTCCAAGCAAGGGGAGGAGCAATTGTTTCCATTTACACTGCGTGTGGAAAGACAAGGCAGTCAGTGACCCCACTGATTTCATCAAGAAAGGATTAATTTTCTCTCGAAGAAGCACTTACATTGTTGTTTATTCGTCTTATATATAATAAGCGAACATGAATATGGATTCTTGAACTAAACATGAAGGTCCCAGATTTTGGAAGCTCATTCATTTATTCCCTAAGCTGCTAAACCACTCAGATTTTTTCTTCTTCCTCTTCTTCTTCTTTGAGATGAAAATTTTAAGAAAGCATTTCTGTACTTCATCATTTTATTCAACATTTAAACAGTTTCAATGTAAGTGATGATGCCCAAGATCCAACGCAGTCACATCATTCAAATTCAGGCCTGACAGCAACAAGAAACATGAGGCCTCCAGCAGAATCTGTGGATGTTTGTGATGTATTGAAGGAATAATTTCTCCAGGTGGAGCTCACGAATGGGAAGATGGAATGATCTAGGGATGTATTTTGATTGTTATAGGCCTACTGTACAAATTGCATTGAATAAAATCCTTTTTTTACTTGTGTGTTGTTTTTTTATTCATTTTAGCAGCAACCTCTTTCTATAGAGAAGCTATGGCATCACAGTCTCTATGGCTGCGGTCACGGGGATTATATATTGCAAGGTACTCTTCACTAATTTTATCAGGAACTCCACTTGCATGGGGCTCATGCTAATTTGGGGTGGCGAATCATGACTCATGATGAATTCCTTTGATTCGCCTCACCATGACGCATTTGGTGTAAATGCACCCTTACTCCTTCTCCCACTCCATATCCATCTTCTCCTCCTCCTCTTCCTCTTCTTCCACTTCCTCTTCCTTCCTCCTCTTTCTCTTTTCCCTCCTCTTCCTCCTCCTCCTCCTCCTCCTCTTCTTACTATTGCTACTGCTGCTAAACTTGCTATGTACATAATTGAAAAATTCTGTGGAAAAGACCAAACATACCTTAGAGAAATATTACGTTGTTGCTCATTGGTATATTATATACAAAATTGATATAATTTAATTTGTCTATGTGGGAGCTAGGGACCCTCCATAAATTGGAAGTGTGTTTGCATGCATGAAATCCAACTCCTTTCTTTTGTGGCACCCACTGTTTGATGAAAATTGGCTTATGTGCAGGGGCCATTATTTAATTTATGGCTATGTGATGGAGGTTTTTTTTCATGACTTTTATAGCCAAATCCACATGAATCTTACTGAAACATATAGTGCTTTGTTATAGAAGGTCTACATTCTCAAGTTTGATGTAATTGTGGTGCAGTATCAAGTATTGACTGTACCTTTGCTATTTTGGCAAAGGCTAGAAAATGAATGTGTGTGTCTGTGTCTGTGTGTTTTTTTACTGTAAACATCCATCTAAAAGGTGAACATTGATATGTTTATATTAATACATTACAATCTCTTGATTGACATGAATATATGAAGGCTTATGACATAGAATAGGTGAAAAATTTGAACAAGCAAAAGCTCTGACATGTGCATTTTTTTTGGCATATGGTCTGAGAACACCTTTGGACATGCATGCCTTTTGTATCTTATATTACTTTTCTTAAATTATATTTTGTTGTCTTTATGTACTTTGCATTTCATATTGCATTACTTTGATTTTCTTTTTTTTTTCAGAAGCATGGATTACTCAGATATAGACTTGGTCATCCAGAAGCTGATTGAAAAGGAAAGAAATGCAGAACTTCACATAGCTTCTGATGATAGTGAAGAAGTAAGTAGATGTGATTGTTAGTGGAACAAATAGCTTATTCATATATATGTAAGCTCTTGATTATTGTACTTATGCCATCACACACAGATGAGCTAGAGGTAACCAACACCCACAAATGAATATGTTTTGCTATACAGATATAGTTAGTAATAACTCAGAAACACACATACACACACACACAAACAATTACAATTAGTTCTTTCCCTCCCTCTCCCCCCCTCTCTCTATTTCTCTCTCTCTCTCTCTCTCTCTCTCTCTCTCTCTCTCTCTCTCTCTCTCTCTCTCTCTCTCTTTCTCTCTTTCTCTCTTTC
>NC_091563.1:37165230-37185230 GCF_042767895.1 Penaeus vannamei
TTTGTTTTTTAAAGGATTGTTTTAATGTTGGTGTTACTTTTAGTGTCGTGTGGGTATGCTTTTGCGTTGGCATGATGCTTGACTATTTTTTTATTTACGCCTGACGCTTACCCTTTCTAGGTGTGCTTAATATAACGTGTGATGTAGATAGTTTACGTTCCACTTGGCAAATGCATAATATTCCCATCGCATAACCATAATGCGATGCATGGAAACACATTTTAACATTTTGTTTTATCGTCAGTTCAAAATAATGATGAACAAAGCCGCAGTACAGGTTGTATTATGTGGGTAAAGAAAACGGGATGGAATTCTCGGTAGGGATCACTTATGTAATGTGCACACGCCTTGATACTTGTGTTTTTTTTCTGTACTGAGACCCGTCCTATTTTCTCGGGTAGAAATGACGACCGGGGCAAGGTAAGTTTGTCACTCTTTTGGGTGTTTCACTACTATAGATACCCCCAGTTAAACCCCTAACTGTGGAATAACTTTGAATGATTTTAGATATATCCTAAGTAGGGGTAAACGTTGCTTAAAAGAGTAATTTAGCAGTTTTAGCCGGGGGTAGATCGCTCAAAAGTGGCATACAATTTTTTCGAATTTTGTTAGGATGTATAGTTAAAGTATTCGACATCCTTTGGTAACTTTTTCCCCAAATGATCGTTGCAAGACCAGCGAGTCATACTGATATTAAACATTTGATGGAATCGCGGGCTTTTTCATTGTGGATTCCCCTACAGCGCAGACTTGGCCAAGCGGTCTGAGACTATGCACAGCGATCATTTCATTCGATCTCATGTGAGAGTGACGTCACGCGTGTCTTCTTTGTTTTAGAGAAAGTATGCTCGGGTAAAATCACATATTACTTTCCCTGATATTATAAGATCTCATATATTGTGTTAAAGGAAAAAGTAATGTAAGCCACCCTGTTACACCCTGCATGTATTCCCAATGTTATTTTCTTCCATTTCTTTATTTCGATATGAGCTTGTGTTCCGAATGCATTCCTGATATATAATCATCGTCTGTCATTTGTTCATTGGCGTGAGAGACGAGTGGCTTAGACCTACATAAGCCCCCCCCCCCCCAGTTCGAAATAGGAGCAGGTTGGGACAGTGTTTTAGGAGGCCAGGCGGAAACCCCCCGGCATAAATCACACAGGAAATGGAAACGGCTTGTGCTCTCCTTCCCTGGCATCTCGAATTCAGTTCAGTTCGATTTGCTGTCTAGCTTCGCCCGGGCTTTTGCTCTAGAGTGGCCCGACCTGTGTCACCTATTTCTAGTTGACTCTTTTTTTTTTTTTTTTTTTTTTACTGTATGCTTATTGTGGAGGCTGGATTGCAAGCAAGCGATCCAGCTGCCACGGCGTAAGCATCTGGGATACCCTTTTTACCGGCCCGGCGGCCGTGGTGGGGGGTCCCTGTCTCAGAAATTGCGTGTGTTCACAATTCTGTAAATAATATAACAGGGTGGCGTTCGGCTCGCCGCAATGCTTACATTCCCTGACAACAACGTCAACAAGAATTAGCCTGCAATGTACGAAAGATAGGAAAGCATTTTTTTCGTCTATTGGGTCGATTTTAACTATATTTGACAAGAACAAAATGAAACTTATTACATTCGAGTCTTTCCGCATCCGCCATAAATTTTCTGCAAATTACGTTAGTGTTGGGAATGTATTTGATGTAGTTTTATATTGAATTTTTATTAAGTGTAAAGCCTTCTTTCACATTAAAAATTGTGGACATTAGATGGACGCACACGCACACACACACACACACACACACACACACACACACACACACACACACACACACACACACACACACACACACACACACACACACACACACACACACACACACACACACACACACACACACACACACACTGTAAGGCTCAAGCTATCCTTATGTTCAGGTACTTTCATCCTAATCTTAGCCTAGTACATTCTTGCACACCGAGTTACCACAAGCTAACTCTTACTCTCCACACCTAAGACCATAGGCTTCTCCTCAGGCCTCGGGTCTTTAAGTACCTCAGCCTTTGCCTCGCTTCTCTGCTATCGCCACACTTACTTTTACTCCACACAACTTGAATAACTCGCCCAGTACATTCACGCACGCGTCCGTTCTCGTAGGCCTTTCTCCTCGTTGATGTCGCTCGGTTTACACGAACGCGTCTTTTCTCTCTCTCTCTCTCTCTCTCTCTCTCTCTCTCTCTCTCTCTCTCTCTCTCTCTCTCTCTCTCTCTCTCTCTCTCTCTCTCTCTCTCTCTCTCTCTCTCTCTCTCTCTCTCTCTCTCTCTCTCTCTCTCTCTCTCTCTCTCTCTCTCTCTCTCTCTCTCTCTCTCTCTCTCTCTCTCTCTCTCTCTCTCTCTCTCCTCTCTCCTCTCTCCTCTCTCCTCTCTCCTCTCTCCTCTCTTCTCTCTCCTCTCTCCTCTCTCCTCTCTCCTCTCTCCTCTTTCCTCTCTCCTCTTTCCTCTCTCCTCTCTCCTCTCTCTCTCCTCTCCTCTCGCTCCTTATATGGCGTGTCCACCTTACCAACACCTCGGTTAGATCTGTATAAAGAGACAGACGGCCTACGCCATCCTGGCCGGAACGGTTCTCTGTCCATCACCTGTATCTCTCTTCAACCAAATAAACCCGTTGAAACTCTAAGAAACTCTGCTAAGACGTCTGCTGATCCCTCATCGCTTTCCAAGTTCACAAGTTTCTGCCTGGCGCTGCCTGACTACGCTTTGCCGCAATTCGTCCACGTCACACACACACACACACACACACACACACACACACACACACACACACACACACACACACACACACACACACACACACACACACACACATCTTAAACAGAAAAGATTATCCTTTCAGAGACAAGCAACCACAA
The DNA here is from genome assembly GCF_042767895.1 of Penaeus vannamei. NCBI lineage: Eukaryota > Metazoa > Arthropoda > Malacostraca > Decapoda > Penaeidae > Penaeus > Penaeus vannamei. Next base: position 37,168,125 of record NC_091563.1, read on the forward strand.
TCATGAGCAAAACAATGAAACCAAAAAAAAAAAGAAAATAGATGTATGCCTAACAAGAACTTTACTGAACATACAAGATTAAGATAATGATACTTCCATAAAATAAGACTTGAAGAAAAAAATGGTGCAGACACAAAGTAGAAACAGTTAAACATTTAATATGACAATGTTCAAGATTCGGTTGAAACAGAACTTATCTACTTAATCTCCTAAATGTAAATAAAAATCATTAACTCAAATTTAAATCTAAGTATAGGTTAAGATCTACAGTCAACAATAACATTTTGAGAGATGTGAAGATATTTATACAAAGAACATACAATTGATTACAAATAAGCAACAAAGAAAAACTGAATAAAATTGATCAAGTATCATAGTCTATAACCCCATAAACGTAGAAAGAAATCCTGTTCATTATACATACTACAGTTTTGATGTTATTCAAGTCTGTCATCAGCACTATTTGAGAATGACCTACTTGCGTGAATTTCAATTATCACTCAAAAATAAAAAAAAAGTCAGTACGTGATTATTTACAGTGGTTATCACTTCTACTATGCGATTTCAGTTCATTGGTTACCTTAAAAGAAGAATGCAAAGAAATCAGAATTTTCCTTTTTAGGTTTTCAAAAATGTACCAAAAATATATGGGATTAAAAAGCGCTGACTTAACTTACTGCGCATATTTTATAGCGTACGTATGCATAAACACAATTATTGCTAGTCTCAGGCCACTTGTATTAATGTTTTCTAGCATCTGCTTATGCTTACATTTGCATACATGTCTATGTAGGTGTACATGTAAAATTGCGTACATATGTTTACACATATGTGCACATGTATATATAAACATGTGTACACATGCAAACGTGTGCACATGTATATATAAACATGTGTACACATGCAAACGTGTGCACATGCGGACACATGTACAGAGGTGTGCTGAGATAACGAGGAACGGTTAGAGTTACAAGCGGTTCGTAGTTACCGAGTAACCTTGAATCGTTTTATTTGTTGGAATTAACCGCTAGAAGGCGTTGATATCTAGAAATATAAACTAACCACTGTCTGTCTCCCAAGGACATTTATTTTCATAATGTAATAACATACTGATTAATTATAGGCCTTTATCATACGAGTTTGTAGAGGTATTTGACATTTTATGTGGGAGTTTTAGCCTTTACATGCTTCAGTCGTTTACATTTAGTATAAAGTAGCTACATCATTACTATATGGGGTTTATGGATAGTCTGGGCTCTAATTAACACAAAAAACGTAAAATCTCTGCTATGCGTAAGTCGAACCGGGTGGCGACAGCAGGAAAAATTTCGCCTGGCTCATCGTGCGGCCCCAGGACCCTGCGGTAGAAATAAATTTAGCTAAGGAAAGGGGGTAAAAAATATATAAAGTGTAAGGGCTAGTAAGAGAAGGAAGGAAGTATAAGTTGGAGAAACTTCTTGCATTATTTCTTGCCTATGGCACGACTGTGGCTGGAGGTGGTGTTTATTTACGTGCGAGGAGGAAGGCCTACCGCGAGCGTGATTGGTATAACGTGGCCGATATACCGTCAGAGTGCAGACAGTCATGTCTGGCAGGAACAGGTGAACTTGGTGGTGGAGTGGAATCAGCAGACGTCTTGGTAACTTACAGGTGGTGGACAGAGCTTCGATCCGACTAGGTTACTATGGGCTGTCTGCCTGTCGCTCGCAGGCGACCCTCTTTATACAGATCTAATCGAGAAGTTGGTAAGGTAATCGCGCCTTATGAGGTGCTAGTCGAGAGAAGAGAATGTTTGTGTAAACAGTGCTTCACAAGGCGGAAGGCCTACGGAATGTCGCATCCGGTGATATGTTGGAGGAAAGCTTGGTACGTATGGACAAGTATCATTGTATAGGGTATATGTGTAAAATATACATAGTATATTATATGTGCGGCAACAGTAGAAGGAGAAAGGGTGCCACTCGAGTGTTTAGACACTTGTGAAGGAGGAGAAGGCTTAGCACAAGGGATAACAGTTGAGCAGTTTAGACGTCACGTGGTGGTAAAGCCTCGCGGGTTCGACGCCAATCATCTCATTCTGGCATGTAGAGCTTAAGGATCCCCTATTCTCTCCCGTTTTCGCTCGCTCGACCATCAGGCGCGCGCAAAGCCGCAATGCCCTGTAACTGTTCAGTAGTTGGATGCAGATCTGTGGACCGCCCTGAAGATGTTCTTTATCGCCGATTTCCAAAGGAGGAGGGAGCAAGAAAAGAGTGGGTAATTTTATGTGAAAAGAAAAAGGTCAACTGTGAAGAATTTGCAGCATCCATTTTGAGAGCGCAGACTACGAGAGAAGGCTGAATTATGAAATGCTACTTTTGGCAGTTCCTCGACGCTTGAGAACCCTGTAGAAGGATGTTATGCCATCGAAACTTATTCCAAAAGTTAATTAAAGGTAACTGTCATAATAGAAATTATTGTTATAGAAAAAATGGAGTTGGAATTTATAGAAAAAAAATCACGCGTTGGAATGGGGATATGGTATTATTGTTATTATCATTATCATTATTGTTATTATTATTCATTATCATTATTGTTATCATTATTACCATCATCACCATTATTATGGTTATAATGATAATGATAATAATAATAATAATAATAGTAATGATGACATCAGTAATATTAATGGTAACAATCATTGTGATAATGATAGTACTAATGAAATAACAATAACTATGGTAGTAATGACAATAACAGTAATAATAAATATAATAACAGTAATAATAAATGTAATAACAGTAATGATAAATGTAATAACAGTAATTATAATGATAATAATAATGATGATAACAATGATAGTGTTGATAGTACTGATAATAAGGATTATATTAAAATTGCGATAATGGTAATATTAATGACAATGATAATCATAAGAATAATTATTATAATAGTTATAATAAAGATAATAACAATGGTAATAAAAGTACTTGTAATGAACACTTATATTGACCTTGCTTTTACGTTCCAAAACGAGTGTGAAAATGAGTGTAAGTGGTACTGTTATGTAAAATTACCGCGCAAGCAATTTTTTTTATATATTTTTTTGCTGAATAAATATAATGAGACAAGCGTCTTGTTTTCTAAATTTCGTCCGAATGCTCTAGCATTTTGGAACTGTCTTCGTAAATAGTAAATGACTAGTATTTCTGACTTTATGGTTTTATATTTGGGTTATATTATACATCATTCCCAACCTATGAATTTCCTGCTATGATTTGGTTTTGGCGCAAGCGTACCTTTTATACTTACAAGAGTTCTAGCAAAGACAAATGTATTTTTTGGTGCTAGCTAGGTTTCGTGTGTTCATTCAAGAAGACCTTAGCGTCAGATCGCCGTTGTTATAGCAACGTGACATGCCGTTACTACATGAATACCTATGATGAATAAATTTTCGACTGTAAATAGTCTTTCTTTTGGCACCTAATTGATTATCTTTAACCATTATCAAAAACCCAAATAGTAGTTTTTAAGAAATAGCAGGAAAATCTGCACCATTTTGCTTTCTGGCAACTCCAATGTAAACAAGTGTCCTCAAGTCATACGGCTGTCAGTGGCTAGCTCACGTTGTTTCCCGTACAACACTTGTAGCGAAGCTTTCGAAACGGCTCTTTTTTGTAGTCGGTCAGGGCGCGATACTACTGCCATTTCTTTTAAAGCTAATAAGTTGACATACTCAACTTTTTAACGAGTATCATGAATGGACAGCGTAAAGTAATGGTGATGGTATGTTGCCTCTTGTTCTTGTTATTGTTGGTATTCCCTTGCACCTTATATTTAGCAGGATGGATGTTGCATTGGTTCCATACTGGACCATGATGTAGACCAAAGAGGTCAGGATTGTCAGATTATGAATGAACGTTTGTTAATGTTCTTACATCTACTTGGGCCCAGGGCTGTACTCTTATCCTTTGCTCATTCATTAGCATTTCCAATGGATTATTGTTCAACTTTGTGATTGCCTATGATCGCATGTGTTTTCTTTATTTACTTTGTTGAGAGGGTAAACAAGGGTAAAATCTCAAAACACAGTGCTAATACTTTTGCATGTAATACAGAAAGGTTTGCTCTATTTAATGAAAAAGGAAATATGCAAATCAGATTTGGGTTAATCACAGGGCTGTTGCAAAAGCGGTGTAGAAGAGGGGTTTAAATTTGCTTACAAAAAGATGCCATTAAAAATTAGTTGTAGGGATATGTTACTGAGAGCAACGCACAGACATGGAGGGAAATAGACCCCACCATCTTACACACAAGGAATCTACTTGTAAATAACACATCTACAGTTGCAGTGGCCTCGTATTTACAGTGAAAGGATAAAAATATCACTGTTCAGAGACTAAGTCCATAACACCCTCACTCAGCCAGAGTTCTTCACATCTGTTTTCTTTAAGTTAGTGGGAATTGTTTGACAAAGTCTCAAAACCAGGGTATTATGTGAACCCAAACACCCAACCTAACCTTTCCTAACTTCTATATATTCCCTATTAATTATCACTTTCTGTCAGTTTATTGAAAATGAACATAAAGAATTCTGGTTATATGAGGGTGTTGTGGATTTAGTCTCTCAGCAGTGTTGTACAGCAGACATTTTTGCTGCAGCTTAAACTATGTTTCTCCTTACTCTTTCTTATGGTCTATAAGATGGTGGTGTCCATATCCTTCAATCTCTGGGGGGCTGGTTGGTTTTTACGATAAAGACACAATAAGGTACAGGAAATTGAAGATGATATTCTTGTAGAGAATAAAAAGTTCTAGTCGTTGATACAAGAACTACTCTGCAAACACAAACAATAATGCCTCAAATATAGGAAAGAGCAGCAGAAAGTGCCACTAACAGCCTAAGTCCACTTGGTCCTTCCAAGTTTCAGCACTGTCTTGCAGTGCATACTAGATAAAGGCAATGTTTCGTAGGGGAATGTTGGGGGACAGAGCCCCCCCATCAACCTGCCCTGCACTCCTAATCTCGGCAACTTAGGTTGTCAAATAAATTTGCTGACATGGAGTCGAGGCCTTAGTCATAACACCTATTTTAAGCACAGATTTATAGAATATGTCATAGACTGTCATTTTGTTTTCATGATAGCAGACAAATATCCTTGGAATTACAAGCCAACCTGAGCCAGGGATACTACAATTTCAACAATGATATTTGGGCATTGTTAGGGTAAACCCACCATGTACTTGAAATTGTATTTTATTTCTGCCTCTATTTGATAGTCATTCAAACATGAAGAATTTTTCTTGGTTGATATTTATAGATGGATGCACTAAACCAGGTCAAATGAATTATATTCTTGTAGAGAACATAAGGTTGCAGTTGTCAGTACAAAAACTAATCTGCAGATAGAACAATAAGACTTCACATACAGAAAATTATCACAGAAAGCACCACTCACTGCTTAAGTCTAGTCGATCCCTCCTTTTGGGCAGAATCCAAAGAACATGTCTAGTCACCGCAACTTGGATTTTGAATAAATTCTGTGATGAGGAGTTGGGGACTCACGGTTGTATGCTTAAAGAAATTGTGGAATCCACTCTTCTAAGCGCAAAATCCTATACTAAAGAATAATACCCCAAAAAATCAACTGGTATACCGAAGTAAGGCAAGAGGATAAGAACATTGTATTTTTCAAACTGAGTGTCATAAAGTTAAGGTAGGACCCTACAAACGTGAAGAATCTAGCATAAGAATATTTTGTCAAGAACTGATTTGCATTACACAATTTCTGTAAGCATACGGTCATTAGTGTCAGGTGATAGTTAGAGTATGTGGTGGGTAAATTCTGTATGAATTAAGGCTTGGACATGTGATTAGTGCTAATTTTGTATTAGTGAACATTACTGCTTCTATTATTTTGTTGTTTTATGTATGTATTATGCCTTGCTTTATATTCCATAATTCAGCTTTTATAATTTCTGTTTATGGTGGAAGTATCCAGGAAGTAGTGAGATTGTTATTTCTTTTATAGACTGTGGCTGATGTTTTGTATTTTTGACTCATCTGTGTGGGTTTGGGTGTGGGTTCACGCACGCATGCGCGCGCGCGCGCACACACACACACACACACACACACACACACACACACACACACACACACACACACACACACACACACACACACACACACACACACACACACACACACACACACACAAAATTCATAGTCAGCAAGGAAATAATAGCAAGACCTATCTGAGTTGAATTTACCCAATCTAGCAGCTGACTCAGCAGTCAAAGGTACCCTTTGTTTGAATGACAACTGCTAATTTTCACTCAGTTGCAGTGGTCTCCAGACAGAAACTCAGTCATGTGTTTATTTGATATGTTATATAAGATAAGGCTTTTGGAAAGTGGAGGAGGAGAAGAAAGAGGCAAGAAATTTACAGAAGTATGTGGAGGTCGTTGTAGCATATAGTTGTTTACCAGGTTAAGTAGATGTCATTTTTTGGGTGAATGAAAATGTTTTGTTTTATTTTGTTTTGTGTCCTGAATTTGGTATAATCAAATTATTAACATATGTGCTAAAATATAAAAAAAGTCGCCTCTAAAATGTTTATGTTTACATACCATAAACAAATGCCAATGTAGTTTTAATCATTTTCATTTAAAGATATACTTCAATGAATATCTTAAAGAATGGGCTTTATTTAAAAGAAAATATAAGACAAATAAGCAAAATGTTGGATGAGTTACCCTTTGATATTTTTAATGATTAAAAATGATTGAAAGTCACTGGGAATCAAGACATCTTAATTTTGGCCCGCTGTTCATGGTACCACAGGGTAAACATACCTGAAATAATGCACATGCTTAGACCTTTGTTCCCCAGAGATTTAAAGTTTAAGACAGAGTATAGAGAAACATAACTCAATGATAGATTAGCAATGAGGTAACTTCCTTATGGCAAAATTGCTTATAATAAGTCTACCCCTCAAATATTGGGTATATTGATATTATCAGTATTGTGGTGGACCTCAGAAACTCAACAGGTCACAAATTAATTGAGCATATTTAAAAACAAATGTATTTCGGATTGTGTTGTAAGTAGATTTGAATAAATGATCTTTACCTCTGAGTCATCTTACCTTCCCTTATTTTACAGGTAGGGTACGAGATCGGCTTGTGATACTCAACCCAGCTGTGAGGAAGGTTGAAAAGAAGAAGAATAATGCAATATACAAAAGGATAAAAGCAAATTCTCTTTTATACATGAGGAAACCAGGTACACAATATTTGCTTATCCCCTTTGTTTCATAATTATTATAAGACTGAATAAATAAAGTATATTTGGTAGGAGACTAACATTGAAAGGTCTCTAAAATTAACCTTCATGCAATGGCTGACAATCACTTGCTGCTTTATCCGTTATTGTCATGGGGTAGGCTTAGAAGACAATACTGAGGTCCAGTATAGGGGATCACCCCTACTTAGGACCTCAGCACTCACCTCAACTAATTTGGCATGTTCTTTTCCTCTCCCGCTTTCCTTTTCCTTCTCTTCTTCGACCCCATCTGTCCATTTCTTGAGTGTAAGAGCCGTGCTGAAGGGATGAAAGCTGGCTTTTTGTGAGTCCTGAATGGCATTTGGGAGCCGTGGGCACAGTATGCCTTTGGTTGATAGCCTCGTCCTTATCCGTTATGGAGACCCTTAGGGGTAGACCATTTCTTTTTCTCATTTATTTCAGGCTCACCATGGCAAATAATGAAGATTATTACCTTCATTAGGGGCATTAAGGCTAGCCTTTCTTTTGACCACAGCTCTGACCACTGAGACTAATACATCCTCTTTAATGTTTGCTATCAACTATGTTCATTTCAAATTTTCCACTCAGATTATTACTCAACCTTCAGAATACACCCCTCCCTCTCACCCAACTTCCTCCACTCCATCTCCTATTGCACAGTGTTCACCCCCCCCCCCCCATCATTTATTACTACTCATCCTTATTGCCCTTGCTTCACACCACCCCACTTCCTCCCATCCTCAGCCTTCTACTGCTTCCACCTCTGCAAATCTTTTGAATACTCTTTTGGGACCAACCAAGTGGGATCAATTCATTGTGAAGCCCCCTGCAGCCCCTTACTCAGACAATACCCTTCTATTCCAACAATGTCTCCAAAAACAAGCAGGCAAAGTTTCCTTTCACAGTCGTTCAGATCATTCACACCTTGTAACTGTTACTTTTGAGTCTCAAGCTCTTGCAGTATCTATCCTGACTGACCTTACTGGCAAACCTATTCCTACCAACCCATACTCCTCCCTTCATATGTGTACCAGAACTGATTGTCCTGTCTACAACGACAACTGGTCAGACTGTGAAAACAACCGAGTTGCCTGCCTCATTGATGATTATACAGTGGCAGTACAGTGGTACATTATATCTCCCAGAGGTCATCGTAAGTCCTACACCAATCTTGCTAAGATTAGCTTGCATCCCCATGTAGTTTATATTGATGGTGCCAGTGTCCATGTCAGAAATGGCATTTTTGCCACCCAGCCAAAAACTGTCACCCCACAGCTCACTCCCCTCTATATCCCAACCTGGTCATAACTGTAACAAATTGCTCTGCTCAGTCAAGCATTTGTGCCAATTGTGGTGGCTCCCATAATGTATTTCATAGGAGCTGCCCTACCTACAAGCTTGAATCTGTGGTAGCAGTTCTCAGATTCAATGTAGGCCTCACATAGAGTGAGGCCAGACAAGAAGCACACCAACAAGATTTTTCTCTTTCGGCCTATTCCAAAACAGTACTTCGCTTTGTTTCCCTATCATCTTCTCAAGAAAACTCAGTAACTCCCCCAGCATCTCTGCCCTCTACCTTGAACCATCCTATCTCCACTCCCTCTCTTCCCCAGTCAAATTCCTTTTCTAGTCTCTGGATACTCCAGTCTCTACCACTTCCACGATGCTTATCCTTCCACCTCTCACTACCTATCACTCCAGGCAATTCAAACATTCTACACCATCTTCTACCACATCCTCTCCTCCACCCATCTCTCCCCCTTGCTCCTTGGATATCAATTTCCTCTTTTCACAAGAAACACTTTGTTTCTCAGACCTCCCCATCCAGCTCCCCTCCAGAAACTAAAAACATCATCCACCCTCCATTTCCTCTATTCCTATTTCCTTTACATTCAAAGTATTTGCCAATATCCATCCTCCTCCTCCTCAAATTTCTCCTACTCCTCTTCCTCCCACTCTCCTCCAAAACACCTTATCATTTCTTACCCCATATATTTTCCTTTCCATTCCCTCTCCTTTCTCCATCATCCTTACCACTCGCCTACTTGCCCACATAACTCTCTTATGTTGTTCCTGATACTTTACCACCTTTCCCTGTCCCCTTGTCTCAGTCTCTGGATTCTTCTCCAGTATCTCCAACTACCATTTTTACCAGCATTAAATGATGTTTGGTTCACAGTGACTTTTGAATTTTTCCTCATACAATTTACTCTCCCTTTTTCAGACATAAATACCCATCATTTGATCTCAATTGCCCTATTCTCTTAACCCCTTCCCCTTTACATATCCCCACCGTACTTCATTTACTCTGCACTCTCTACCCGTTTCACTACCATTCTATCCTACAGTGCTCTACAAGTTTTGACATCAAACACATCTTATCCTGATCATTAACTAATTTTTACCCTTATCACCCCAATCCTTGACCATAGTGCTATGTGACCTTGGATGTCTAGCACATTTATTAGTTTAAACCATCAACCATTGTTAGGCTTGCTGTGGTCATTAAGGAGAAACTGCCCCATTTAGCCTCATTATCTAAACAGTCATTTATGCCTCGTTCAAGAGTGCAGAGAGAAGGGAAGATCTATTTTCCCACTTCCAGTTTTTCCCTCAAGCTAGTACTAGGAACTGCCATTATGTGTGGCTTGAATTTGAGTTATTAATATGATACTTTAGAAGTAATTATTATTATTTTTTTTTTTTTCAGAATTATTAGATGTCCTGCTTGAAGGTAATGCAAAGCTAGACACCTGGTTGAGAAAAGAAACTAATTGTAAGGAAGACGTGACATCAGATCAAGCTGTTGACGCTGCAATTAATGCCAATAATGATATTGTCTCTGCATCTAGTATTGCAAGTTTATTACCAGAGGTACATGTAGGACAAGAAACTGTAAATGCCTCTTCACAGATACTTTTAGAGCTTGATGAAAACAGACAAGGAGACATGTCATGTGAACAGACCAACACATACAGTACAAACAGTGAATCTCTAACCAGTGTTCCTTATAAAGAAAAGAAGACTGAAGGAAAAAAGAAAATACATGTAAAATGTAAGCGTATTTACATACGCAAAATAAATACCTGTGTAGTTATAGAAGACACAGTTAAACCAGTTACTAGTCACAAAGTCACAAATACAGATCTTGGAGGGCAGTCTGTGTCATTTGTACAAGATGTTAATCAGAATGATAAACTAGCTGAAAGTCTACAGGGAATAGTGACAAGTTGTGGCAATGTTCATATCCCAGATAGACCTGGAAACCACATATCAGGGGATAGCACTGCAAATTGTGCCATCAATACTGACACTGTTACCAAAATGCAGTATTATTCAGATGAAGGCAGAAAAAGATGTCACACTAAAGAGAATAACCATAGTAAAGATGATATCAACACAGACAATGTTATCTTTTCGCAGACACAGGATAGTCAATTACCAGTGATTACAAGCGTGGTATCTATTGCTGGAAGCATAATGGATGAAATGTGCTCAGAAGAAGATAATAGAGAAAATGAGATGAGGAAGGACATAGATGAAGGAAAGATACAAGAGAAGAAAAAAAGTAATTTAAAAAGGTTTCATGACTCTAGCCAAACAACTGTTAATTCAGACAGTAAATCCCAAGCAGATGGTCACCCAAAAAGAAGGAAAAATGCGGTGAATGAAGTAGAGAATACTGTTAAAAGTATGTTAAGTGAAGCAGTTCCTGGTTCTCAAGTAAAAAAAATGGCTTCTGTTATGCCAGAATTATCAGGATGTATTAAAAACTGGCAGAAGGTGTTTCCATGGGTGACATATTGTTGTGAAAAGCAGACACTTATATGTGAAAATTGTAAATGGGGAAGCACAGATCCTGTTCAGTTTGAGGTGTTTGTATTAACTAACCCAAGTAAAGTGTTTCAGACAGCTAAAATGTTGCGTTGCCATGATGAATCTCCGAAACACAGGGAGCTTGTGGTGAAGAAACTGCAGATACAAAAATTGTTTAGGCATATTTATTCATTGTTAAAAGGTAATATGAAGGAAGTTTCAGGACTGGAAGGCATAACAGAAAGGATATCATATTTAGAAGGAGGTATATTTCCAGGGCCTCAAAAGTCTCCTGAAAAAGAATATATAGTTTCATATATGGTGAAGCACATAGCCATTTGCTTGCAAAATAGACAACTGGAATCTCTAGAAAAGTCACCATATTTTAGTGTACTTGCTTTTGAAAAAAATAGTCTAGCCATTATGAGATGGATTAACCAGAGTGGAGAGAGTGAAGAACACTTACTTTGTTTCTGTGGAAAATCACAAAACGAGGAATTAACTTTAAAGCAATATTTAAAGTACAAACAGGTAGATCTTCAGAAAATGTCATTCTGTGCAGACATCCCCCATATGAGAAACATAGGATCCCTGGACACACTTGCATTGCCAGCTCGTTTACCTTCTCTGAAAAAGTGTTTGTCCTGGTTAGAAGACAAGGGTACTTTTAAAGATCTGTTTCATTATCTTGAAACATTTACAAAGTTATGCAAAGCATCTCAATTTATGTTTGCCAACTTTCCTGAAACAGAGGAAATATTACAACTAGAAGAACCTTATGGTCATAATTGCTTAAAGAGTGCAAGTATTCTTAATTTTTTTTCAAAAAACTTTTTAAAGCTACAGGAAATTGCTTATACAATATATAAGGAGACCGGTAGTTTAGAAGCTTTGGAATTTAGCTCACTGGATATAACACATCAGTCTGCATTCAAGATTGCAGAAGCAGTATTTCCTAGGTTACATTCAGTATTTGCCAAAAAAGAGCACAATCAGTCTTCTATTACTGAAATTACAGCATTGAGAAAATTTGTTGCATCCATGTTCAAGCATATGGATGATCAGGAGTCTGAAGACCTAGGTATTTTGAGCATTATAGATATATTTTTGTCATATGCACTTTTAAGTTTGCAGTCATATTTGGAAGAAACTATGATTTTTTTTACAATGAGATTACAACAGGTTACAACTTTTACAATGGAAAAAGTATTTGAGAAATTTATGAAGGAATTTAAAGGAAGAAGCTGTGAATTGTTACAAGACATACATGCTGTAAGAACATTACTAGGGAAAAAGAAAAGTTGTACTGTACTTGATCTATTAGAAGCATTTGGGGAAAAGCCAGATATGTGTGATGCTTACCCTAAACTTCATGAAGTTTACTTGAAAGTGAAAGTTTTGCCATTCACAAATGCCAAAGTAGAACTTAGTATGTTTGATGTTGCATTAGCATATGGAACATTAATTGGTAATTTTTCTGGACCATTAGTGATGGCCATGGCATATATTTCCATTGAAGGACCTTCACCTAAAGACATAGATGAAGATTACATTATGAGAGAATGGTCAGATAAATGGAAAGCAAGTAGATATAGTCTCAAGTAAACAGTAGATCTAGGTTTATGATCATGTGTGTAAGAAAATTGATACATTTTATCTTGTAATTTTCTTTACTACCAAAATGCATTCTGTTCTATCTGCGTAAGGCATATTCTAGGGTAATAGAATCTGAGACAGTTTGTTTTCTTATATTTTTAGTCTAATATGATTTTCTCTCTATAATATTGTTAAAGCTTTTGATATTATTTTAAGCTTTAAGAGAGACTGAAAGCTGCCAAATAAGGCTTAAATGCTTAAAAAAAAAAAAAAATGATATTGATTGATTTACTGGTCAACTTTATCTATGCAGTTGAATATTATCAGGTTTTATAAATGTTACAATATATACTTCATTAAACATACAGTGGTAAAATATCTAATAAATGTAAGTTTCTCTAATCAAAAGCAAAGCACTGCCTATTGACAGATATTTTGATCACTTAAATCATGGTTACTGAGTGTATATGCATCACTTCTTCATATTATTACTGAATCGAGCAGTCCCCAAGCAGTGGGCTTTGACCCCTATAGCACTTTTGTGTCCACATGGAAGACTGGGCATGGGTATCTAAATATTTTACCCATTGTTTTCCACATGTGATGACATCTATACGTGTGCTTTCCTCTCGCCTAAACGTAAAGCGAAACAATTTGGTAAGAGTGTTTGCCATCATGAACACAACTCTATGTTGACGCAGTTTTTTATAAACTGTCAAAGAATATTTATGACAGTAGAAATATACTTATATAATAGCTATGTAAAGGACAGTGATAAGGACAAAATTTTCTTTGTGAAAGTCAAGCTATGTGGAGGTATTTAAGTGACTGATATTTATATGCTTTCAGATCTAGAAAGTTTCTATTTAGATTCTAAGCATTCAGTCTTGCCTCTAAAGAAATCTGCAAACTGCTATAGTTATGTTATTGATATTTAATTTTGGATGATCTCCTTTCAGCTAAAATATAAGAGAAATCTACCTATAAGTGGTGAAATTTATAGGGTTCAAGTTGCGTGTAGTTCCATTGTTCACCTTGTATTATACTTGAGAGTGTGGAAGCACCTAGTCTATATGTTACTAATCTTTTCCATTGTCAGTATTATTTACTGCAAGTTTGAGTGTCATTTTATAATCATGTTGTCAGGAGAATTAAACTCTTTCCACAACATGGTTCTTATTGTAAAGTAGCTTTTCATTAACTGGTATTGGTGCTGTATAATATTGTTAATTAACCTTTGTTGAGTGTCTTCTCACCATGAACTTAACTACTTTATCTAGAACTTGCAGGGAAAGGTTGATTTCTGTTCAGTGATATGTACTTCCACATTCATTACAAAATGAGTCCTATAGGCAGTTACAACACATATTTGAATTAAACAAAGGAAGTATTTCTCATTGAATTATATAAGTTAATTAACTTATCACAGTATCAGCAGAGTAGTTTTTTTGTTTTTCTGGCTTCATCCTTAGCACATTTTGTCGATAATGCTTTGTTCCCCCCTGACTTGGTTGCAAAGATTTTCAAATTGCAGAATGGATGCATTAAGATCATATTTCATTGGCATTTTTTCTTATTTTTTCTTTGAAACAAAGAGAATCATGTAGCTTTAGGTTCTCTCTAAAGGTGCTTTAGTAGTTCATTTTTGGACATAACAAAGGCTCTTTGGGCTATCACAAAATGCATTCCATATTTGACAGCCTTGTTGAATCTTCAGCATTAAAGTTATTGTAACTTAGCACATCTAATCGGCTGTGGGCCTAACCATGGCAAAAAAGGGTAATTTTTTAAACTTCAAAGAGACAAGAAAGTTATGTATGCACATATATAATGGATAAAAGGCAAAATTCGAAAATGTAATCAATGGGAAAATTTGCAGGTAAAACCTGCTTAGATTTTGCCCAGTATTACACACACAAGGCAAGATGCAGTGTTCAAGAATGATCAACAGATATAGAAAACTATGTGATAACCAAAATAATTGAAGTCTTGCCAGTGAAAGCTGATATATCTCCAGTAGTATTACAATTTACTTTAACAGTTTGTGCTGACCTAGCCTGTTTTGGTTAGGTTACACAGGTTGTCCTCACAACAGAGCATGTTTGCTTGGTGTGTCATGGTACTTGCAACCATCAGGATGTAACTGTGAAGGGACTTATCATGGCCTCCATTTCTGTTATAAGATGTGTTATGACTGGCTTTAACCAAGATTGTGGATTTTCATTTAGCTTGGTGTACAGATATTTTATGCATATTTTCTTTTTGGTTTAATACTCGGGTATTTACATTTCAGGTCAAAACTATAAATAGAAGGTTTTCTGTTTTGAATCTCTTACATGTTTCATGCTTTTCATCCCTTCAAGATGATCTTACTTTGTATGTGAAAGTATAAGATAGGTGAATGATCAGGATGATTAAGAGGTATAGAAAAATATTTGTAGAAAATACAAATGATTAATTTCACAATGTACATATTTATTTAAAGAAAGGATTAAGTTTCTAAAGGTGCTTTAACCAACAACAAAATAAAGATTTCTCTTGTGATGGCAGGGAGAGTTATATTTACTACTTGACCTATCTGTGACAGGTACAGCAATAGCAGTGTATGTGCATCATGACTCGCTTCAGGGCCGTCTGTACACAGTACAAACTCTGCCAAAAAGACTAAATTGTTGCATAATAATTACCTCACAGAAAATTCTGGCCCCCATCATGATAGGGCTAAATGATGTTTAAATGATGAACGAAGACTTCAAAGGTTCATAACTTATTTCTTCATTTCCATGAATGAAACTACACTACATAATTTAATGTAGTTGTTATATTTTGCCTAATGCTGTTGGGAATATATAATGCTCTTTATAGTAAAAATTTGGTAAATGCAGATACATGCAGATACCCAAACAAATGCAAAACAACCAAGGAGTCATTTTATAAACCTCTGTGACCTTTCTGTGTGTTTTCAAGAAAATGTTTTTTTTTAGTGCTATTACTCCAATGGTACTGGGTTATTGTAGTGTCTACAACTGTTTCCTTTTGTTTTGTTTTTTTACACATATATGGCTACACAATTGGCGAGCCACCAAGGAGCAAATTAGTAAACCTACATGTCCTCAGCTGATTTCCCCTTTCCTTGCTTTTGGGGGATTTTTTTTCCTTCTTAATGCATTTGATACTGATGTTGACATTATGGTCTTTATAATGGTATGAATAATACTAATAACAGTGAAAAATAAAGAGAATCTTTCTGAAAATCAAGGAAAAGGTACAGGTGAGCCAGGTAGGATTTGTGATAGACTCCTCAGTGGAGCCAAATATGTGTAGACAGCCAAGAAACAAAAAAGCAAAGAACATGGCATGTATTCTTGCCATCCCATCAACCTAGGTAAATGTTGT
Organism: Penaeus vannamei; assembly: GCF_042767895.1. Lineage (NCBI taxonomy): Eukaryota > Metazoa > Arthropoda > Malacostraca > Decapoda > Penaeidae > Penaeus > Penaeus vannamei. The sequence goes on from NC_091563.1 coordinate 37,184,218, forward strand.
TGATATTATTATTGATATTGTAACTGTTGCAATATCAATACTAATAGCAATATGAAATCAGATAGAATATTTCCGAAATCAAGTTAAATCAAGGAAAAAGGCAAGCAGTTGAGATAGTGGTAGTACACTTAATTCATCCCTTGGCGACTAAGCACTCGTATAGCCATCTATGGAAATGCAATTAAGAACTGAACTCACAGTGGGCATGGCGTGTAGGTAAAATGCCAGAAGCATAGAGTTAATTGCTTATTATTGTCAGAGACCACTGCCATGCATTACAATGGGTATGTACATTTTTCCCAGTGATGTTTTAGGGAACTTTGTCTTTGCCTTATGAATATACTTATCTTTGTAGATTAATATGATCATAGTAGTTGTTATTCTCATGTTATATATTAAGAATGACCTGAAGAAGGTGCAATTCAGTTTAGATTATTTGATGTCTGAAGAATGGTATATGATATTTTTTCTTTTAAAGAACTTTCTTCCTCTGTGGCACTGTTCTTCTCCCCCTCCTCTCCTTCCTATTGCCACTCCTCCTACTCCTTATGCCTCCTCCTCCTCCTCCTCCTCCCACCCCTTTTTCTCCTCCTCCTCCTCCCACTCCTTTTTCTCCTCCTCCTCCTCCTCCTCCTCCCACCCCCTTTTCTCCTCCTCCTCCTCCTCCCACCCCTTTTTCTCCTCCTCTTCCTCCTCCCATCCCTTTTTCTACTCCTCCTCCTCCTCCTCCTCCTTTTTCTCCTCCTCCTCCTCCTCCTCCTCCTCCTCCTCCTCCTCCTCCTCCTCCCCTTTTTCTCCTCCTCCTCCTCCTCCTCCTCCTCCTCCTCCTCCTCCTCCTCCTCCTCCTCCTCCTCCCACCCCTTTTTCTCCTCCTCCTCCTCCTCCTCCTCCCACCCCTTTTTCTCCTCCTCCTCCTCCTCCTCCCACCCCTCTTTCTCCTCCTCCTCCTCCTCCTCATCACCCCTCTTTCTCTTTCCTCATGTTATTTATCATCCATTTCACTGTGCTATTAT
>NC_091563.1:37202730-37205230 GCF_042767895.1 Penaeus vannamei
CTCACGATTGCTCTCAAAGTACGCCACAGTGATCAATAACCATGAGCTCGTGTTTGTTGTTTTTGATGGCAGTTTGCTTGGTGACTCCGTGTGCAGCGCAAGGACTTTCGTGGCTTTTTACGAGTATGCAGAATCCACCGTCAGGCCGCCATAACATTCGTGATTTAAGTGGCGCAAGTGACACCTCCCGTGAAGCCCTTACAGAAGTGCTCTTTGATCCTTATAGATACTTGGTAATTTTTACGTTACTATTTTTACATTTGTTATGTGGGATATGCATAAAATGACAATATCCAAGTTGTTTTTCTGTTTGTCATATTCTTTTGGCTCATACATTGTTTCGTTCACAGCGTCTGTGCACCAACGACCGCGTGTGTGGGCGCGGCCAGTTCTGCGACCAGCACTACGGCGTGTGTCGGGACCACGTGACGGAGGGACACGAGTGTCGTCGGGACGCCATGTGTGAGGGCGGATACGCCTGCATGTTCGGCCTGTGCCAAAAGCGCATCAAGCGTGGGCGTGAGGGCGCCAGGTGCCGCAAGGAGCGGGATTGTGGAGCAGGGATGTGCTGCGCCCGTCGCCATGGAGAGCAGGTGTGTCAGCGGCGTGTGCCGTTGGGCCACAAGTGCTACGTCCCTGAGGGCGGCCTCGACTACTCCATGAACCAGCTTTGTCCGTGCGAGAGCGGCCTTGTGTGCAAATACACGGCTCAACAGCCTCCTTCCAGGCACCAGCTCATGGCCCTCATGTCGGCGCACGAGGACATGCGCTGCGCAGCGCCCTCGCACCGCGTCGACTGACATGAAAGGAGTTGATTGTGTTCTCCAAGTATTTATCCCAGAGGAAATTCTAGTCAGTATTATACTTTGTTTAAGCTAATAAACTGTGTACCTTATATTCCGTCTGTCTGAATTTAATCCTCCCTCATTATCAAACTTACCTAATGAACAAAATAAATAAGTATGAACAATAACAATTGTAAAAGATATGCAAAGTAGTAATTCGATATGAAAGGTGATGAGTCAAATCGCATTAAGAGTACAATGTTCACATTTATCTTTAGAAACTAAAGCTTGCCTGGCGAACTAAATGAATAGATCAGAGGTTGGCAACCTTTGGCACGAGTGCCAGACTTCCATATAGTTTGTTGAAAACAAAAATGAAATTGATTTTTTCCCTAAAATGTTATAACAGCTGTTTGAGTATAATCGCTTTACTTCAAATAAATTACACAAATAGTTATCTATGGTATCTAAACGAGATGATGTTATTTAGCTTCGCCCCGTCTTCACTCCTTTCTGTCTGTACGCTATATAACGAAGAACAACAATGATAATAATAGTAATTGTAATTATAATGATAACCATGGTTTTAACTATGATATTAAGAAAACAACAAAAAGAACAGCAACAGTAATGATGATAACGATGATATTAATAATAATGATAATAGTAAAGACAATATTAACGATAATAACATTAATGACAATATTGATTATCATAATAATGATAACATTGACAATGATAGTGACAATAATGATAATAATGATAATGATGATCAGTACCATCATCATCATGAGAACATAAATAATGGTAATAGCAATAATAATGATAATAATAATAATAATGAGAACAGTATTATTGATATATCAATAATCGTAATTGTTATGATAACAGTAATAAAAAGATAAAAACAAATCATGATAATAACAGTTATAATGATAACAGAATAATGATGGCAATAATAATGATAACGCTAATGATAATAACCGTTAAGTAATAACAGTGATGCTATTAATGATAATGACAGTAATACGTCAATGCATCAGGATTGGATTAATATTTCCAATATCATCAGAATGAATATTTTTTGTATATGATTACTTGACGCATTTTATTATCGCTATATCTTTAAAATGAGTAATGTTCTTGCCGTTATTGTGATCACTATTATCATTCATGCCATCATCGCCATTAATAGCATCACTATTGTTACCATCATTATCATCGCTGTTATCATTATTAGTATCAATGTCATCTTTATAATCATCACTACTCTCATTATTATTAGCATCATTGCCATTTTCATAATCATCGGTTTTATCATCATCAGTATCATTGTCATCTTCATAATCACCAGTATTATCATTATTATTAGTATTATTGTCATGTCCATAATCGTCACCATTATCATTATTATCATTGTTATTGGTGCCAATCTTTTCACCGTCAGTCACGAGTTAGTAAGCATAATGCTGCTTTAACTCAAGGATGCTATCATAAATATCAAATTCAGAATCACCAGCTTTGGTGGTTAATGATGGAGGCAGAGAAAAGTCGGATATACGGAATATAAATATACAAAAAAGTTTATTAGTTTCTATAGGTTACATTACTGACTAGAATTTTACCTGGGGTAAATACTTATAAAGTGAAACGTGACAGCACGTTCAATTCTTTTTCACTTGTCAGCCGACGCGGTGCGAGGGCGCTGCGCAGCG
>NC_091563.1:37217730-37245230 GCF_042767895.1 Penaeus vannamei
TACGAGCCGGACAGGTGACGCACATTCAACTCACTCTCAAGTGCACACTCTTCTTCCTTGATAAGAAACCATGAACTTGTGTCTCTTCTTCCTGACGGTGGGGTGCCTGGTGACCCCCTGCATGGCACAAGGACTTTCCTGGCTCTTCAGACGCCTCCATAAAGCAGGTCGCCATAACATCCGCGACATCAGTGGCGGCCGTCACAACTCCCATCAACTGACGACAGATCAACCCTTCGACTTCTACAAACACTTGGTAAGTACAACTTTCTACATCAATTCCTTTCGTATATAAGAAAACATATATGTAAAAGGTTATGTGTACCAGTGAAAGATGTTACCAAATCTAATGATATAATTTGTTTTGCAGCGTCTGTGCACCAACGATCGTGTGTGTGGGCGCGGCCAGTTCTGCGACCAGCACTACGGCGTGTGTCGGGACCACGTGACGGAGGGACATTAGTGTCGTCGGGACGCCATGTGTGAGGGCGGATACGCCTGCATGTTCGGCCTGTGCCAAAAGCGCATCAAGCGTGGGCGTGAGGGCGCCAGGTGCCGCAAGGAGCGGGATTGTGGAGCAGGGATGTGCTGCGCCCGTCGCCATGGAGAGCAGGTGTGTCAGCGGCGTGTGCCGTTGGGCCACAAGTGCTACGTCCCTGAGGGCGGCCTCGACTACTCCATGAACCAGCTTTGTCCGTGCGAGAGCGGCCTTGTGTGCAAATACACGGCTCAACAGCCTCCTTCCAGGCACCAGCTCATGGCCCTCATGTCGGCGTACGAGGACATGCGGTGCGCAGCGCCCTCGCACCGCGTCGACTGACATGTCAGGAGTCGATTGTGTTCTCACGGTGTTTATCACAGATGAACTTCTAGTCATTAATATATTTTGTATAAGCTAATAAACTTTGTACCTTATATTCCATCTGTCTGAGTTTAATACTCCCTCATTATCAAACATACCTATTGACCTTGAAATAAGACACTATGTACAATAAAAACAGTAAAAAAACAGTGGCAATACTAATGAAGGCAGCTGCACCACATATACCGAGGAAAATATAATAGAATTATTGATTAGTGTACATAACATGGTTAGGTTGGTTAGGTTTTCTTAGGTTGGTTAGGTTGGTTAGACTTTGTTAGGTTGGTTAGGTTAGGTTTTGTTAGGTTGGTTAGGTTAGGTCATTTGATGTTGTTTAGGTTAGGTTGGGTTATGTTATGTTGGGTTGGGTTGATTAGGTTGGGTTAGGTCATGTTATGATGGGTTGGTTAGGTTATGTTGGGTTGGTTAGGTTGGGTTATGTTATGTTATGTTGGGTTGGTTATATTGGGTTAGGTTTGGTTATGTTATGTTGGGTTGATTAGGTTAGGTTTGGTTTTGTTATGTTGCGTTGGTTAGGTTAGGTTAGATTAGGTTTTGTTAGGTTGGTTAGGTTATGTTAGGTTAAGAAAGGATAGGTTGGTTAAGTTAGGGCAGCTTATGTTGGTTAGGTTAGGTTAGGTTTTGTTAGGTTAGGTTGATTAGGTTAGGTTAGGTTGGTTAGTTTAGGTTAGGTAAGGTTAAGTTATGTTAGGAAAGGATAGATTAGGTTGGGTTAGGTTAAGTTAGGTTAGGTTAGGTTGGTTAAGTTAGGTTAGGTTAGGTTAGGTTAGGTTAGGTTGGGTTGGGTTATGTTATGTTATGTTGGTTAGGTTAGGTTAGGTTGGGTTGGGTTATGTTATGATATGTTGGGTTGTTTAGGTTAGGTTAGGTTAGGTTGGGTAATATATTATGTTGGGTTGGGTTGGTTAGGTCATGTCATGTTGGGTTGGTTAGGTTAGGTTGGTTTAGGTTAGGTTGGGTTGGGTTGGGTTGGGTTGGGTTAGGTTAGGTTGGTTTAGGTTAGGTTGGGTTGGGTTGGGTTAGGTTAGGTTAGGTTAGGTTAGGTTAGGTTGGGTTGGGTTGCGTTGGGTTAGGTTGGGTTGGGTTGGCTTAGGTTAGGTTGGGTTAGGTTAGGTTAGGTTGGGTTGGGTTGGGTTGGGTCAGGTTGGGTTGGGTTAGGTTAGGATTGTTACGGTTAGGGTAAGAAATTTCCTTCGGGATTTCGGCAACACTTACTCCGGCGCTTCTTGCACCGGCTCCGGACTCTTGTTAGGATTTTGCATTTTTTTTTTTTTTTATTTACACTTTTGATTCCACTATTTCTCCTGTGTGTGTACCCCCCCCCCCCCCTTTCAGCCCCCGATTCTCCACGGGTCCCCAAAGACTGAAGGGGGTAGGACAAAAAAAAAAGCGCGGCTGACTTACTTAGAATTACCAAAACAGGGTACACACACACGTATAGAAATGAATATAAATACACGTAACCAGGATGGTTGTAATATCATCATTATTCATGGTGAATATAATTGTAAAATGGTTGACACAGTGATTGTCGTTTAGAAGTTTGTGACAAAATTAACATCTCGTTTAAATCACTTTAAAAATCAAATTAAAAGAAAAAGAATGAAATACGAAGATATTTCAGTTCACACATACACACACACACACACACACACACACACACACATACACACACACACACACACACAAATATATATATATATATATATATATATATATATATATATATATATATATATATATACCCACACATATATATCATGTGTGTGGGTGTGGGTTTATGTGTGTTTATATGCATATGCATAAACGAATAGATATACATGTATATGTATATCCATATATTTATTCATCCATTTTCCTCTCTTTCTATATGGAGTTCATGACGAACAAATTGCAAAAGGAACAACGAAGGGTATATTCGTGTGTTTTCTTGTTCTTCTCTTCGCTGTTCCTGTTGCTATCTATATACATCTAATCACTTGTACCAATCCTGATAAAATACAACACTAATTGTTCAGACACACCCATAAATCTCCATCAGGTATTAATTAGTACTTGGTGGGTCTACTTTAAATCTTTTTGTTCTTTTTACATCATTGTTAAAATTTATGATGAATGAATACGTGTTAAACGTAAATACTGGATTCTACAGTGCCAGTCCTCCACCGAATGTGCATGCCGTTCCTTATTCTGTGACCAACTGAGTCGAAGGAACAAGGAATGAGCAGCAGGTATACTTGTCATGAACAGGTGTGTAGACCCTTGGGCTGTTGGGCCTGTGGTCGTAAGATCCCATGATGTGTGCAATCACATGCGTATTTAATAAAAATTGGGTTTAACTAAAGTTATTTTAGAATCTTTTGTTCAAGGCGAGAAAATCGGTCACATAATCCCGGCTTTGGGTTACTTGCAGGGCATCTCGGGTCAAAGTAGGTACGATGGGCGGGCAAGTCATAATTGCTGCCCAACCCCTTGGCCGGATTAAGCTCCTCTATCCAAGACTCTTTTGAGAATTAGAGCCTATAGCTAATATGAATATTCAGATGATTTCCTGTTTGTATGAAGTTCACCACCGTTTGTATGATTGCGTGTACATTCATTTGGGATAGAAGTATGACCAGATTACCCCATAATGAAGGAATTTCATCCAGAGGAATGTAAGCAGTGGAATTAATCCAGGATTTTCGCTTATTATATTTTCTAGTATACAACGAGCTGAGTAAAACTCTGTTAGGCATACATATAGTTCCCTTATCATCCATACCATACGTAAATATTTGATTTTACAATGCCGGTGCTCCACCGAATGTGCCTGCCGTTCCTTGACTATTCTGTAACCAACACTGAGTCGAAGGAACAGGGAATGAGCAGCAGGCATACTTGTCATGAACAGGTTTGTAGACCCTTTGGATGTTGGGCCTGTGGTCGTAAGAGCCCACGATGTGTATGATCACATGAGTAGTGAATAAAAAAGTAGGTTTTAACTGAAATTCTTTTAAAATCTTTTGTTCAAGGGGAGAAAATCGGTCACATAATCCCGGCTTTAGGTTACTTGCAGGGCATCTCGGGTCAAAGTAGGTACGATGGGCGGGCAAGTCATAATTGCTGCCCCACCCCTTGACCGGATTAAGCTCCCTTTTCCAAGATTCTTTTTCGAATTAAAACCTATAACTAATATGAATATTCATATGATTTCTTGTTTGTATGAAGCGTGCTACCGTTTGAACGATTCCGTGTACACTCGTTCAGGATATCATGACTTCCAGATTATCCCATAAATAAAACACTGCCAGGCATACATATAAGTTCCCTTATCATCCATACCAGACATATGAATGTAGAATAGTTACCATAGAGGAGAGATTAGCTGTTTAGTTGAACACTGACATGCCACATCAGCACGGGATCAAGAAAATGGCATGTGTAAGCAGAAGTACCATGCATTCCTCTTGTTTATTATATCTCTTGGTTGTATTATCAGGCTTGTCTCAGTAAGTACTTGAAATCTACACGTGTTTATGCACTTTGACCTAAAGTGACGCCTATGAGGTATATAAAAATATGACATCAGGTCGTGAATCAGAGAATTTCATTTCATCACACATTTCATCTGCTTATCGAATAATTAATTTTCAATTAAAGGAAAATTGTTATGATTACATACACCCTGTTATCTAAATGAGAATTTGGTACCATTCAAATATCATGTTTCAGTGAGATCAGTATTGTGCTGATTCATAACTAAAGATATTTGTTAATTTTATTTAGATGCGATTGTTTCTGTGCTGCGTTTCATCAAAAATAGTACACTTCCTTGTATCCATTACCTTTACAATTTCTTTCGGATCTTGAACAGGTGTGTTGACCCTTGGGCTGTTGGGCCTGTGGTCGTAAGAGCCCACGATGTGTACGATCACACGAGTAGTGAATAAAAATGTGGGTTTAACTAACTAGAATTATTTTAGAATCTTTTGTTCGAGGCGAGAAAAGCGGTCACATAATCCCGGCTTTGGGTTACTTGCAGGGCATCCCGGGTCAAAGTAGGTACGATGGGCGGGCAAGTCATAATTGCTGCCCCACCCCTTGACCGGATTAAGCTCCCATATCCAAGACTCTTGATAATCAGATCCTATAGCTAATATGAATATTCATATGATTTCTTGTTTGTATGAAGTGCACTATCGTTTGTATGGTGGCGTGTACATTAATTTAGGATATCATGACCAGATTATCCCGTAAATAAAACACTGCCAGGCATACATATAGTTTCCTTGTGTGTTGATTCCTAAATTAAGATATTTGCTCATTAATTTAAATGTGATTGTTTCTGTGATGCGTTTCATTAAAAACAGTATACTTCCATTATCCATTCGGATCCACGGCGGACAGGAACAGGGAATCAGGACAGGTGAGAGGATTATGTGTCCAGGGGGCGGGCAAGTGATTATGACTTGCCCGCCCATCGTACCTACTTTGACCTAAGTTGACCTCCATAAATCCTCTATTATGTTTTTCCCGTAACGTCTGTAACAGGTGGATCAGGTGCTAGGCGTCGTCACGTGATCAGTCCTCTCATATATATAAGACCAGAGACTGTGATCAGGTCAGTACTAGCCGGACAGGTGACGCACACTCACTCACTCTCAAGTGCACACTCTTCCTTGATAAGAAACCATGAACTTGTGTCTCTTCTCCCTGACGGTGGGGTGCCTGGTGACCCCCTGCATGGCACAAGGACTTTCCTGGCTCTTCAGACGCCTCCATAAAGCAGGTCGCCATAACATCCGCGACATCAGTGGCGGCCGTCACAACTCCCATCAACTGACGACAGATCAACCCTTCGACTTCTACAAACACTTGGTAAGTACAACTTTCTACATCAATTCCTTTCGTATATAAGAAAACATATATGTAAAAGGTTGTGTACTAGTGAAAGATGTTACCAGATCTAATGATATCCTTTGTTTTGCAGCGTCTGTGCACCAACGATCGCGTGTGTGGGCGCGGCCAGTTCTGCGACCAGCACTACGGCGTGTGTCGGGACCACGTGACGGAGGGACACGAGTGTCGTCGGGACGCCATGTGTGAGGGCGGATACGCCTGCATGTTCGGCCTGTGCCAAAAGCGCATCAAGCGTGGGCGTGAGGGCGCCAGGTGCCGCAAGGAGCGGGATTGTGGAGCAGGGATGTGCTGCGCCCGTCGCCATGGAGAGCAGGTGTGTCAGCGGCGTGTGCCGTTGGGCCACAAGTGCTACGTCCCTGAGGGCGGCCTCGACTACTCCATGAACCAGCTTTGTCCGTGCGAGAGCGGCCTTGTGTGCAAATTCACGGCTCAACAGCCACCTTCCAGGCACCAGCTCATGGCCCTCATGTCGGCGTACGAGGACATACGCTGCGCAGCGCCCTCGCACCGCGTCGACTGACATGTCAGGAATCGATTGTGTTCTCACTGTATTTATCCCAGATGAACTTCTAGTCAAAAATATATCTTGAATAAGCTAATAAACTGTGTACCTTATATTCCGTCTGTCTGAATTTAATCCTCCCTCATTATTAAACTTACCTATTGACTTTGAATTAAGTCAGTATGTACAGTAAATAAATAAATAATAAAAAAAGTAATGGTAACAATATCAACATTATTATTCATGGTAAATGTAACTGCTAAAAGGTTAACTTACAGTAATCTTCATTTAGAAATTTGTGACATGATGAACACCATATCCCTTCGATCACTTTAAAAAAAACAAATGAATTTTTTTTTATATATATATGTATATATATATATATATATATATATATATATATATATATTTCTATATTCAAAGCACATGGAACATATTTCGTGACTACATCTCTTGTCTATCGTTAATAGAAATGACGTCCCTAATATTGTGCTGCAGAGCTTTTGTTTCTCATCCCAGACCTTCTATATGCTGTTGCTATTTAGGTGGAAGAATAATGATTACCAATTTTCTGTTATGATGACAAGAAAGAAAGAAAAGAAAGAAAAAAAAAGGAATAATATTACATAAGTTAATAACAACACCAAAACGTATAAAATAATGGAAAAGCTAGGGTGTACATTTTGTGTTCCAGTCAGCACTGCCTCTGCATTGCAAGTGACAAGATTCGACTTTCAGATTTCAGATTTAACAGTCTCTTGGAAGTTATTAAGTACATTCAGTTGTTCTACGTCATGTATGTGCGTGTGTATATATGCATATGTATATAAATGCACAAGCACACACACATGTAGCAATATCATAGCCTCCTCTGAAATATGCCTAGTCATGAACTTTTGATTTACTTTTATTTCTTTCTCTTACAATAAATAGTATTCACATGTGCACTTTTTAAAATGTATGATCTTTTCATGTCAAATGCCAAATGATTGTTTATTTACATATTTATGTTGTCAAAAAAATTGTAAGTCCTCAGTCTACTGTAAATAAATTTCTTCAGGAAGCTGAGTAAAGTATGATTCTAAATTAGAAACTTTATACAAACATTATATTTACTTAATAACTTTTCTAGTTTTTTGCCCTGTTGATGATAAGCCAAACAGACTAAACATGGTTGTACACAGTTTGTCTATTCCGGAATTGATACTGCCGTCAACCGGAATAGGTACACGCATGTATATATATATATATATATATATATATATATATATATATATATATATATATATATATATATATATATATATATGTATGTATATATATATATGTATGTATATATATATATATATATATATATATATATATATATATATATATGTATGTATGTATGGTTACGATCATTCTCTTGAATAAAGGAATCAGTTGAAATAATTCGTTCATATTCATTCCTTTCGCTTTCATTTGACTTTTAGCTGTCACGAACATCTAAATGGACTACTGTAAGCTGACGATTTTCCAATTGCTACAACTATGGTTATGTATCTATAGATATATCTACATTCATATGCTTAATCATCTATCTAATAGTGTATCTATTTACCTATCCAGACAACTGTAAACATTGGATACTTGATGCGATTTAACTCAGCGATTTTTCTTTCGAATCATTACTTTGAATATATCTTGGAGAACTTTGTTCTTCAGGGGTTTGTTATACATACTGACCTAGTTTATCATCAATAGGTGAATTAGATAATGAGGGAGTATTAAATTCAGACGTGCAATAAGGTACAAAGTTTATTAGCTTAGACGTAGCTATTTATCTAATTATTTATTAATTTATTTATCTGTTCATTTAGCTAGATAAGTTATAGTCTATAAATACAACTGTAAACATGGGAATCTTAGGGCGATTTAACAACGATTTTTCTTTCGAATTATTACGTCTGATGTCTTTTAGTGAGACATTTTTGAGGGTTTTACCGTATCTACTGACCTAGTTTATTTGCACTGTGTAGTTCTAATATTGAGGGAGGGTTGAATTCAGACAGTTCGGGAAATTAGAGAAAGTTTATTAACTTATGCGAGATAAATTACTGACTAGAATTTCATCTGGGATAAACATAGTGAGAACACAATCGACTCCTTTCATGTCAGTCGACGCGGTGCGAGGGCGCTGCGCACCGCATGTCCTCGTGCGCCGACATGAGGGCCATGAGCTGGTGCCTGGAAGGAGGCTGTTGAGCCGTGAATTTGCACACAAGGCCGCTCTCGCACGGACAAAGCTGGTTCATGGAGTAGTCGAGGCCGCCCTCAGGGACGTAGCACTTGTGGCCCAACGGCACACGCCGCTGACACACCTGCTCTCCATGGCGACGGGCGCAGCACATCCCTGCTCCACAATCCCGCTCCTTGCGGCACCTGGAGCCCTCATGCCCACGCTTGATGCGCTTTTGGCACAGGCCGAACATGCAGGCGTATCCGCCCTCACACATGGCGTCCCGACGACACTCGTGTCCCTCCGTCACGTGGTCCCGACACACGCCGTAGTGCTGGTCGCAGAACTGGCCGCGCCCACACACGCGATCGTTGGTGCACAGACGCTGCAAAACAAAGGATATCATTAGATCTGGTAACATCTTTCACTAGTACACAACCTTTTACATATATGTTTTCTTATATACGAAAGGAATTGATGTAGAAAGTTGTACTTACCAAGTCTTTGTAGAAGTCGAAGGGTTGATCTGTCATCAGTTGATGGGAGTTGTGACGGCCGCCACTGATGTCGCGGATGTTATGGCGACCTGCTTTATGGAGGCGTCTGAAGAGCCAGGAAAGTCCTTGTGCCATGCAGGGGGTCACCAGGCATCCCACCGTCAGGAAGAAGAGACACAAGTTCATGATTTCTTATCAAGGAAGAGGAGTGTGCACTTGAGAGTGAATTGAGTGTGCGTCACCTGTCCGGCTAGTACTGACCTGATCACAGTCTCTGGTCTCATATATATGAGAGGACTGATCACGTGACGTCGCTTAGCACCTGATCCACCTGTTACAGACGTTACGGGAAAAACATAATAGAAGATTTACGGAGGTCAACTTAGGTCAAAGTAGGTACGATGGGCGGGCAAGTCATAATCACTTGCCCGCCCCCTGGACACATAATCCTCTCACCTGTCCTGATTCCCCGTTCCTGTCCGCTGTGGATCCGAATTGTAAGGATATTGGATACAAGGAAGTATACTGTTTTTAATGAAACGCATCACAGAAACAATCACATTTAAAGAAATGAGCATATATCTTAATTTAGGAATCAACACAAGGAAACTATATGTATGCCTGGCAGTGTTTTATTTATGGGATAATCTGGTCATGATATCCTAAATGAATGTACACGCCACCATACAAACGATAGTGCACTTCATACAAATAAGAAATCATATGAATATTCATATTAGCTATAGGATCTGATTATCAAGAGTCTTGGATATGGGAGCTTAATCCGGTCAAAGGGTGGGGCAGTAATTATGACTTGCCCGCCCATCGTACCTACTTTGACCCGAGATGCCCTGAAAGTAACCCAAAGACGGGATTATGTGACCGTTTTTCTCGCCTTGAACAAAAGATTCTAAAGGAATTTCAGTTAGTTAAATCCACATTTTTATTCACTACTCATGTGATCGTACACATCGTGGGCTCTTGCGACCACAGGCCCAACAGCCCAAGGGTCTACACACCTGTTCATGACAAGCATGCCTGCTGCTCCTTCCCTGTTCCTTCGACTCTGTTGGTCACTGAATAGTAAAGGAACGGCATGCACATTCGGTGGAGCACTGGCACTGTAGAATCCAGTATTTATGTTTAATACACGCGCATTTAATATGACATTCAGTGCTAATGTAAACAGAACAATAAGATTTGAAATACATCCACTAAGTAATCATTAACACATGATGGAGGTTTGTGAATGTTTTTTGAACAATCAGTGGAGTGGTATAGTATTAACACACAAATAAGTTAATATACGATCAGATAAGTCGTTTTAATATGGGGTGGTTCAAAATTTTTATTTTCACGAGCTTTAAATCAAATATCTTTTAAATTTTATTTTCAAAGGTTTAGAGGGGCTCATGTGAAATGATGGTCATTTTGTCATAAACTTCTAAATGGTGACTACTGAGTTTGCCATTTTATGATTACATTTACCATGAATGATAGTGTTGAGATTGTTTCCATTTTGGTTACATCTACATATATATATATATATATATATATATATATATATATATATATATATATATACATATATACATTCATATCTATATATATATATATATATATATATATATATATATATATATTCATATCTGTATTTGTGTCTGTGCACTCATCATTTATGTAATTAGCTATTAATTTTGCAAGATAAAATAACTGTAAACTTTGGACTTTTAATTTGATTTTTAAGGCTTTACGGACGTAGTTCATCTTTATTGGGTACGTTTGATAATGAGGGATGATTAAATTCAGACAGACGGAATATAAGGTAAGGTTTATTAGCTTATATAAAATACATTGCTGACTAGAAGTTCATCTGGGATAAATATATTGAGAACACAATCGACTCCTGCCATGTCAGTCGACGCGGTGCGAGGGCGCTGCGCAGCGCATGTCCTCGTGCGCCGACATGAGGGCCATGAGCTGGTGCCTGGAAGGAGGCTGTTGAGCCGTGTATTTGCACACAAGGCCGCTCTCGCACGGACAAAGCTGGTTCATGGAGTAGTCGAGGCCGCCCTCAGGGACGTAGCACTTGTGGCCCAACGGCACACGCCGCTGACACACCTGCTCTCCATGGCGACGGGCGCAGCACATCCCTGCTCCACAATCCCGCTCCTTGCGGCACCTGGCGCCCTCACGCCCACGCTTGATGCGCTTTTGGCACAGGCCGAACATGCAGTTGTATCCGCCCTCACACATGGCGTCCCGACGACACTCGTGTCCCTCCGTCACGTGGTCCCGACACACGCCGTAGTGCTGGTCGCAGAACTGGCCGCGCCCACACACGCGGTCGTTGGTACACAGACGCTGCAAAACAAAGGATATCATTAGATTTGGTAACATCTTTCACTAGTACACAACCTTTTACATATGTTTTCTTATATACGAAAGGAATTGATGTAGAAAGTTGTACTTACCAAGTGTTTGTAGAAGTCGAAGGGTTGATCTGTCATCAGTTGATGGGAGTTGTGACGGCCGCCACTGATGTCGCGGATGTTATGGCGACCTGCTTTATGGAGGCGTCTGAAGAGCCAGGAAAGTCCTTGTGCCATGCAGGGGGTCACCAGGCATCCCACCGTCAGGAAGAAGAGACACAAGTTCATGATTTCTTATCAAGGAAGAAGAGTGTGCACTTGAGAGTGAGTTGAGTGTGCGTCACTTGTCCGGCTAGTACTGACCTGATCACAGTCTCTGGTCTTATATATATGAGAGGACTGATCACGTGACGTCGCTTAGCACCTGATCCACCTGTTATAGACATTACGGGAAAAACATTATAGAAGATTTACGGAGGTCAACTTAGGTCAAAGTAGGTACGATGGGCGGGCAAGTCATAATCACTTGCCCGCCCCCTGGACACATAATCCTCTCACCTGTCCTGATTCCCCGTTCCTGTCCGCTGTGGATCCGAATTGTAAGGATATTGGATACAAGGAAGTATACTGTTTTTAATGAAACGCATCACAGAAACAATCACATTTAAAGAAATGAGCATATATCTTAATTTAGGAATCAACACAAGGAAACTATATGTATGCCTGGCAGTGTTTTATTTATGGGATAATCTGGTCATGATATCCTAAATGAATGTACACGCCACCATACAAACGATAGTGCACTTCATACAAACAAGAAATCATATGAATATCCGTATTAGCTATAGGATCTGATTATCAAGAGTCTTGGATATGGGAGCTTAATCCGGTCAAAGGGTGGGGCAGCAATTATGACTTGCCCGCCCATCGTACCTACTTTGACCCGAGATGCCCTGAAAGTAACCCAAAGACGGGATTATGTGACCGTTTTTCTCGCCTTGAACAAAAGATTCTAAAGGAATTTCAGTTAGTTAAATCCACATTTTTATTCACTACTCATGTGATCGCACACATCGTGGGCTCTTACGACCACAGGCCCAACAGCCTAAGGGTCTACACACCTATTCATGACAAGTATGCCTGCTGCTCCTTCCCTGTTCCTTCGACTCAGTGTTGGTCACTGAATAGTTAAGAAACGGAATGCACATTCGGTGGAGCACCGGCACTGTAGAATCCAGTATTTACGTTTAACATGCATTTATTCAATATAACATTCAAAGAGGATACAAAAAGACCAATAAGATTTAAACTACATCCATTGAGAACTCATAAGCACCTGATGGAGATTTATGAGTGTGTCTGAACAATCAGTGGAGGGGTATTTTATCAACGCTGGCGCAAATAGATAGATGAATATATAGATAAATAAGTAAATGGATAAATAGATGAATAGATAGATAAGTAAATATATATATACATATATATACACGCGTTTATGTATGTATCCATATACGTATAGATTTGTGTGTACATATATATACATACATACACATATATATATGATATATAAATTGTGTGTGTGCATGTGGAAATGAGACGTCTCCGTTTAGAACACCCGTGAACACCAAACTGATGACCTGGATGTCGAAACCTGTCATTTGCAATGTAATGGTGTTGATGATTACAACACAACTCTTTGGGGTGAAAATGCGCTTTGTCCTTTTGTCTCGCCAATTGGACTGTTTTAGTAGCCTTAGTTTTCCATTATATTGGAGGCTTTTAGTATTGACTTTAACTGATATCGTTGCTGCTCCTATTATATCATTAACTATTATCACTTCAATTATCATTATTATGCCACTTGAAGAGAAACAGTTTATAACAAGTCTAGGATGAGACAAAAACAATTAGTACAGTAGACAGGTAAAAAAAAAAAAAAAAAAAAAAATCTGCAGCATATTTCTAGGGCCACATGTTTATTAGAAATATACAGGATACAGCCCCAAAATATGTTCCATACGATTTAAATACCGGAACCAACAAAAATATTTTGTTCGTATATATATTTTTTCCCTTTCTTTTCATTTGATTTTTTTGTAAGTGATTTAATTGAGATGTTCTGAATTCTACTGTAAGTTTGCCATTCTAAAATAACATTTACCATTAATAATGATGTTGACATTACCTTTTTTATATGAATCTATCTATATATCTATATATCTATACTCACCATTTATCTAATTATTTATTCATTTGTTTATCTGTTCATTTAGCTTGATAAGTTAGTCTATGAAAATAACTGTAAACATTAGGATCTTACTGCGATTTAACGATTTTTTTTCGAATTGCGTCTGATGTCTTTTAGTGAGACATTTTTGAGGGTTTTACCGTACCTACTGACCTAGTTTATCTGCACTGGGTAGATCTATTATTGAGTGAGGGTTAAATTCAGACAGTTCGGAAAATTAGATAAGGTTTATTAACTTATGCGAGATAAATTACTGACTAGAATTTCATCTGGGATAAACACAGTGAGAACACAATCGACTCCTGACATGTCAGTCGACGCGGTGCGAGGGCGCTGCGCAGCGCATGTCCTCGTGCGCCGACATGAGGGCCATGAGTTGGTGCCTGGAAGGAGGCTGTTGAGCCGTGTATTTGCACACAAGGCCGCTCTCGCACGGACAAAGCTGGTTCATGGAGTAGTCGAGGCCGCCCTCAGGGACGTAGCACTTGTGGCCCAACGGCACACGCCGCTGACACACCTGCTCTCCATGGCGACGGGCGCAGCACATCCCTGCTCCACAATCCCGCTCCTTGCGGCACCTGGCGCCCTCACGCCCACGCTTGATGCGCTTTTGGCACACGCCGAACATGCAGGCGTATCCGCCCTCACACATGGCGTCCCGACGACACTCGTGTCCCTTCGTCACGTGGTCCCGACACACGCCGTAGTGCTGGTCGCAGAACTGGCCGCGCCCACACACGCGATCGTTGGTGCACAGACGCTGCAAAACAAAGGATATCATTAGATCTGGTAACATCTTTCACTAGAACATAACCTTTTACATATATGGTTTCTTATATACGAAAGGAATTGATATAGAAAGTTGTACTTACCAAGTGTTTGTAGAAGTCGAAGGGTTGATCTGTCGTCAGTTGATGGGAGTTGTGACGGCCGCCACTGATGTCGCGGATGTTATGGCGACCTGCTTTATGGAGGCGTCTGAAGAGCCAGGAAAGTCCTTGTGCCATGCAGGGGGTCACCAGGCACCCCACCGTCAGGGAGAAGAGACACAAGTTCATGGTTTCTTATCAAGGAAGAGGAGTGTGCACTTGAGAGTGAGTTGAGTGTGCGTCACCTGTCCGGCTAGTACTGACCTAATCACAGTCTCTGGTCTTATATATATGAGAGGACTGATCACGTGACGACGCCTAGCACCTGATCCACCTGTTACAGACGTTACGGGAAAAAAAACATAATAGAAGATTTACGGAGGTCAACTTAGGTCAAAGTAGGTACGATGGGCGGGCAAGTCATAATCACTTGCCCGCCCCCTGGACACATGATCCTCTCACCTGTCCTGATTCCCCGTTCCTGTCCGCTGTGGATCCGAAAGAAACTAAGGGTAATGGATACAAGGAAGTGTACTATTTTTGCTGAAACGCACCACAGAAAATATCGCATTTAAACAAATTAACAAATATCTTAATTCATGAATCAACATAATCTCACTGATCTCACCGAAACATGATATTTGAATGATACCAAATTCTCATTCAGATAACATAAATATAGCTATTATACATAAACAACTATTTTCCTTTAACTGAAGATTAATTTTTCGATAAGCAGATAAAATTGTATGATGAAATGAATATCTCAGATTCACGACCTGATGTCAATTTTGTATACGTTTTAGACTTAATAAATGTCCCTTTAGATCAAAGTGCATAAAGTCACGTGCTGATTTCAATCACTTTCTAAGACAAGCCTGAAAATAGAGCAAGGAGATATGATAAATTATAAGAGTGCATGGTACCTCTGCTTACACATGCCATTTCCTGACCCCGTGCTGAAGTGGCATGTCAGTGTTCATCTAAGCAGGTAATCTCTCTATGGTAACTATTTAACTATTCTACATTCGTATGCCTGGTGTGCATGATAAGGAAACTATATGTATGCCTGACAGTGTTTTATTCATGGGATAATTTGGAGGTCATGATATCCTAAATGAATGAATGTACACGGAATCATTCAAACGGTAGCACGCTTCATACAAACAAGAAATCATATGAATATTCATATTAGTTATAGGTCCTAATTCTCAAAAGAGTCTTGGATAGGGGAGCTTAATCCGGTCAAGGGGTGGGGCAGCAATTATGACTTGCCCGCCCATTGTACCTACTTTGACCCGAGATGCCCTGCAAGTAACCCAAAGACGGGATTATGTGACCGCTTTTCTCGCCTTGAACAAAAGATTCTAAAAGAATTTTAGTTAGTTAAACCCACTTTTTATTCTATACTCATGTGATCATACACATCATGGGCTCTTACGACCACAGGCCCAACAGCCTAAGGGTCTACACACCCGTTCATGACAAGTATGCCTGCTGTCTCTTTCCTGTTCCTTCGACTCTGTTGGTCATTGTATAGTTAAGGAACGGCATGCACATTCGGTGACAAATGGTGACTACTGAAAGTCTGCCATTTTATGATTACATTTACCATGAATGATAGTGTTGAGATTGTTTCCATTTTTGGTTACATCAACATATATATATATATATTCATATCTGTATTTGTGTCTATGCACTCATCATTTATGTAATTAGCTATTAATTTTGCAAGATAAAACAACTGTAAACTTTAGACTTTTAATTTGATTTTTAAGGCTTTACGGACGTAGTTCATCTTTATTGGGTACGTTTGATAATGAGGGATGATTAAATTCAGACAGACGGAATATAAGGTAAGGTTTATTAGCTTATATAAAATACATTGCTGACTAGAAGTTCATCTGGGATAAATATATTGAGAACACAATCGACTCCTGACATGTCAGTCGACGCGGTGCGAGGGCGCTGCGCAGCGCATGTCCTCGTACGCCGACATGAGGGCCACGAGCTGGTGCCTGGAAGGAGGCTGTTGAGCCGTGTATTTGCACACAAGGCCGCTCTCGCACGGACAAAGCTGGTTCATGGAGTAGTCGAGGCCGCCCTCAGGGACGTAGCACTTGTGGCCCAACGGCACACGCCGCTGACACACCTGCTCTCCATGGCGACGGGCGCAGCACATCCCTGCTCCACAATCCCGCTCCTTGCGGCACCTGGCGCCCTCACGCCCACGCTTGATGCGCTTCTGGCACAAGCCAAACATGCAGTCGTATCCGCCCTCACACATGGCGTCCCGACGACACTCGTGTCCCTCCGTCACGTGGTCCCGACACACGCCGTAGTGCTGGTCGCAGAACTGGCCGCGCCCACACACGCGGTCGTTGGTGCACAGACGCTGCAAAACAAAGGATATCATTAGATCTGGTAACATCTTTCACCAGTACATAATCTTTTACATATATGTTTTCTTATATACGAAAGGAATTAATGTAGAAAGCTGTACTTACCAAGTGTTTGTAGGAGTCGAAGGGTTGATCTGTCATCAGTTGATGGGAGTTGTGTCGGCCGCCACTGAGGTCGCGGATGTTATGGCGACCTGCTTTATGGAGGCGTCTGAAGAGCCAGGAAAGTCCTTGTGCCATGCAGGGGGTCACCAGGCATCCCACCGTCAGGAAGAAGAGACACAAGTTCATGGTTTCTTATCAAGGAAGAAGAGTGTGCACTTGAGAGTGAGTTGAGTGTGCGTCACCTGTCTGGCTAGTACTGACCTGGTCACAGTCTCTGGCCTCATATGTATGAGAGGACTGATCACGTGACGTCGCTTAGCACCTGATCCACCTGTTATAGACATTACGGGAAAAACATTACAGAAGATTTACGGAGGTCAACTTAGGTCAAAGTAGGTACGATGGGCGGGCAAGTCATAATCACTTGCCCGCCCCCTGGACACATAATCCTCTCACCTGTCCTGATTCCCCCTTCCTGTCCGTTGTGGATCCGAAATGTAAGGATAATGGATACAAGGAAGTGTACTGTTTTTAATGAAACGCATCACAGAAACAATCACATTTAAAGAAATGAGCATATATCTTAATTTAGGAATCAACACAAGGAAACTATATGTATGGCTGGCAGTGTTTTATTTATGGGATAATCTGGTCATGATATCCTAAATGAATGGATATGCCACCATACAAACGATAGTGCACTTCATACAAACAAGAAATCATATGAATATTCATATTAGCTATAGGATCTGATTATCAAGAGTCTTGGATAGGGGAGTTTAATCCGGTCAAGGGGTGGGGCAGCAATTATGACGTGCCCGCCCATCGTACCTACTTTGACCCGAGATGCCCTGAAAGTAACCCAAAGACGGGATTATGTGACCGTTTTTCTCGCCTTGAACAAAAGATTCTAAAATAATTTTAGTTAGTTAAACCCACATTTTTATTCACTACTCGTGTGATCGTACACATCGTGGGCTCTTACGGCCACAGGCCCAACAGCCCAAGGGTCTACACACCTGTTCATGACAAGCATACCTGCTGCTCATTCCCTGTTTCTTCGACTCAGTGTTGGTCACTGAATAGTTAAGGAACGGCATGCACATTCGGTGGAGCACTAGCACTGTCAAATCCAGCATTTACGTTTAACATGCATTTATTCAATATAACATTCAACGAGAATACAAAAAGACCAATAAGATTTAAACTAAATCCATTGAGAACTCACAAGCACCTGATGGAGACTTACGGGTGTGTCTGAACAATCAGTGGAGGGGTATTTTATCAACGCTGCCACAAATAAATAGATGAATATATAGATAAATAAGTAAATGAATAAATAGATGAATAGATAGATAAGCAAATATATACATATATATATATATATACATATATATATACACGTGTTTATGTATGTATCCATATACGCATAGATTTGAGTGTACATATATACATACACACACACACACACACACACACACACACACACACACACACACACACACACACACACATATATATATATATATATATATATATATATATATATACATATATATATACGTGTTTATGTATATATCCATATATGCGTATATTTGTATGTACATACACACACACACACACACACACACACACACACACACACACACACACACATATATATATATATATATATATATATATATATATATATATACATATATAAATGTGTGTGTGCATGTGGAAATGAGAACGCCCGTGAACACCAAACTGATGGCCTGGAAGTCGAAACCTGTCATTTGCAATGTAGAGGCGATGCTGATTACAGCACAACAATTAGTACAGTAGACAGGTATAAAAAAAAAATCTGCAGCGTATTTCTAGGGCCCCATTTTTATTAGATATATACAGGAGACAACCCCAAAATATGATCCACACGATTTAAATACATGAGCCAACAAAAATATTTTGTTTGTATATATATCTTTCCCCTTTCTTTTGATTTTTATTGATTTTTTTTTTTTTTTTTTTTTTTGTAAGTGATTTAAGTGAGATGTTCTGATGTCTACTGTAAGTTTGCCATTCTAAAATAACAATTACCATTAATAATGATGTTGACATTACCTTTTTATATGAATCTATTTATGTATCTATATCACATCTATACTCATCATTTATCTAATTATTTATTCATTTATTTATCTGTTCATTTAGCTAGATAAGTTATAGTCTATAAAAGCTGTTAATATTGGGATCTTAATCCGATTTAACTCAACGATTTTTTTTCGAATTGTTACGTCTGATGTCTTTTAGTGAGACATTTTTGAGGGTTTTACCGTATCTACTGACCTAGTTTATCTGCACTGTGTAGGTCTAATATTGAGCGAGGGTTGAATTCAGACAGTTCGGAAAATTAGATAAAGTTTATTAACTTATGCGAGATAAATAACCGACTAGAATTTAATCTGGGATAAGTACAGTGAAAACATAATCAACTGCTTTCATGTCAGTCGACGCGGTGCGAGGGCGCTGCGCAGCGCATGTCCTCGTGCGCCGACATGAGGGCCATGAGCTGGTGCCTGGAAGGAGGCTGTTGAGACGTGAATTTGCACACAAGGCCGCTCTCGCACGGACAAAGCTGGTTCATGGAGTAGTAGAGGCCGCCCTCAGGGACGTAGCACTTGTGGCCCAACGGCACACGCCGCTGACACACCTGCTCTCCATGGCGACGGGCGCAGCACATCCCTGCTCCACAATCCCGCTCCTTGCGGCACCTGGCGCCCTCACGCCCACGCTTGATGCGCTTTTGGCACAGGCCGAACATGCAGGCGTATCCGCCCTCACACATGGCGTCCCGACGACACTCGTGTCCCTCCGTCACGTGGTCCCGACACACGCCGTAGTGCTGGTCGCAGAACTGGCCGCGCCCACACACGCGATCGTTGGTGCACAGACGCTGCAAAACAAAGGATATCATTAGATCTGGTAACATCTTTCACTAGAACATAACCTTTTACATATATGTTTTCTTAAATACGAAAGGAATTGATATAGAAAGTTGTACTTACCAAGTGTTTGTAGAAGTCGAAGGGTTGATCTGTCGTCAGTTGATGGGAGTTGTGACGGCCGCCACTGATGTCGCGGATGTTATGGCGACCTGCTTTATGGAGGCGTCTGAAGAGCCAGGAAAGTCCTTGTGCCATGCAGGGGGTCACCAGGCACCCCACCGTCAGGGAGAAGAGACACAAGTTCATGGTTTCTTATCAAGGAAGAGGAGTGTGCACTTGAGAGTGAGTTGAGTGTGCGTCACCTGTCCGGCTCGTACTGACCTGATCACAGTCTCTGGTCTTATATATATGAGAGGACTGATCACGTGACGACGCCTAGCACCTGATCCACCTGTTATAGACGTTACGGGAAAAACATAATAGAGGATTTACGGAGGTCAACTTAGGTCAAAGTAGGTACGATGGGCGGGCAAGTCATAATCACTTGCCCGCCCCCTGGACACATCCTCTCACCTGTCCTGATTCCCCGTTCCTGTCCGTTGTCGATCCGAAACGTAAGGATAATGGATACAAGGAAGTGTACTGTTTTTAATGAAACGCATCACAGAAACAATCACATTTAAACAAATGAGCAAATATCTTAATTTAGGAATCAATACACAAGGAAACTATATGTATGCCTGGCAGTGTTTTATTTATGGGATAATCTGGTCATGATATCCTAAATGAATGTACACGCCACCATACAAACGATAGTGCACTTCATACAAACAGTAAATCATATGAATATTCGTATTAGCTATAGGATCTAATTATCAAGAGTCTTGGATATGGGAGCTTAATCCGGTCAAGGGGTGGGGCAGCAATTATGATTTGCCCGCCCATTGTACCTACTTTGACCCGAGATGCCCTGCACGTAACCCAAAGGCGGGATTATGTGACCGCTTTTCTCGCCTTGAACAAAAGATTCTAAAGAATTTCAGTTAGTTAAACCCACTTTTTATTCAATACTCACTTTTTATTTAATACTCATGTGATCGTACACATCGTGGGCTCTTGCGACCACAGGCCCAACAGCCCAAGGGTCTACACACCTGTTCATGACAAGTATGCCTGCTGCCTCTTCCCTGTTCCTTCGACTGTGTTGGTCACTGAATAGTTAAGGAACGGCATGCACATTCGGTGGAGCACCGGCACTGTAGAATCCAGTATTTATGTTTAATACACGCGCATTTAATATGACATTCAGTGCTAATATAAACAGAACAATAAGATTTGAAATACATCCACTAAGTACTCATAAACACATGATGGAGGTTTGTGAATGTTTTTTGGACAATCAGTGGAGTGGTATAGTATTAACACACAAATAAGTTAATCAATATACGATCAGATAAGTCAAGTTTTAATATGGGGTAGTTCACTTTTTTTTTCACGAGCTTTAAATAAAATATCTTTTAAATTTTCTTTTCATAAGTTTTAAAGGGGCTCATGTGAAATGATGGTCATTTTGTCAAAAACTTCTAAATGGTGACTACTGAAAGTTTGCCATTTTATGATTACATTTACCATGAATGATAGTGTTGAGATTGTTTCCATTTTGGTTACATCTACATATATATATATATATATATATATATATATATATATATATATATATACATATATATATACATATATATATATATTCATATCTGTATTTGTGTCTATGCACTCATCAATTATGTAATTAGCTATTAATTTCGTAAGATAAGACAACTGTAAACTTTGGACTTTTAATTTGATTTTTAGGGCTTTACTGTACGTACGGACGTAGTTCATCTTTATTGGGTACGTTTGATAATGAGGGATGATTAAATTCAGACAGACGGAATATAAGGTAAGGTTTATTAGCTTATATAAAATACATTGCTGACTAGAAGTTCATCTGGGATAAATATATTGAGAACACAATCGACTCCTGACATGTCAGTCGACGCGGTGCGAGGGCGCTGCGCAGCGCATGTCCTCGTGCGCCGACATGAGGGCCATGAGCTGGTGCCTGGAAGGAGGCTGTTGAGCCGTATATTTGCACACAAGGCCGCTCTCGCACGGACAAAGCTGGTTCATGGAGTAGTCGAGGCCGCCCTCAGGGACGTAGCACTTGTGGCCCAACGGCACACGCCGCTGACACACCTGCTCTCCATGGCGACGGGCGCAGCACATCCCTGCTCCACAATCCCGCTCCTTGCGGCACCTGGCGCCCTCACGCCCACGCTTGATGCGCTTTTGGCACAGGCCGAACATGCAGTTGTATCCGCCCTCACACATGGCGTCCCGACGACACTCGCGTCCCTCCGTCACGTGGTCCCGACACACGCCGTAGTGCTGGTCGCAGAACTGGCCGCGCCCACACACGCGGTCGTTGGTGCACAGACGCTGCAAAACAAAGGATATTATTAGATCTGGTAACATCTTTCACTAGTACATAACCTTTTACATATATGTTTTCTTATATACGAAAGGGATTGATGTAGAAAGTTGTACTTACCAAGTCTTTGTAGAAGTCGAAGGGTTGATCTGTCGTCAGTTGATGGGAGTTGTGACGGCCGCCACTGATGTCGCGGATGTTATGGCGACCTGCTTTATGGAGGCGTCTGAAGAGCCAGGAAAGTCCTTGTGCCATGCAGGGGGTCACCAGGCATCCCACCGTCAGGAAGAAGAGACACAAGTTCATGATTTCTTATCAAGGAAGAAGAGTGTGCACTTGAGAGTGAGTTGAGTGTGCGTCACCTGTCTGGCTAGTACTGACCTGATCACAGTCTCTGCTCTCATATATATGAGAGGACTGATCACGTGACGACGCCTAGCACCTGATCCACCTGTTACAGACGTTACGGGAAAAAATAATAGAAGATTTACGGAGGTCAACTTAGGTCAAAGTAGGTACGATGGGCGGGCAAGTCATAATTACTAGCCCGCCCCCTAGACACATAATCCTCTCACCTGTCCTGATTCCCCGTTCCTGTCCGCTGTGGATCCGAAAGAAACTGTAATGGTAATGGATACAAGGAAGTGTACTATTTTTAATGAAAAGTACCACAGAAAATATCGCATTTAAACAAAATAACAAATATCTTAATTCATGAATCAACACAATCTCACTGATCTCACCGAAACATGATATTTGAATGGTACCAAATTCTCATTCAGATAACATAAACATAGCTATTATACATAAACAACTATTTTCCTTTAAATGAAGATGAATTTTTCGATAAGCAGATAAAATTGTATGATGAAATGAATATCTCAGATTCACGACTTGATGTCAGTTTTGTATACGTTTTAGACTTAATAAACGTCCCTTTAGGTCAAAGTGCATAAACTCACGTGCTGATTTCAATCCCTTTCTAAGACAAGCCTGAAAATAGAGCAAGGAGATATGATAAATTATAAGAGTGCATGGTACTTCTGCTTACACATGCCATTTTCCTGACCCCGTGCTGAAGTGGCATGTCAGTGTTCATCTAAGCAGGTAATCTCACCTCTATGGTAACTATTTAACTATTCTACATTCGTATGCCTGGCGTGCATGATAAGGAAACTATATGTATGCCTGGCAGTGTTTTATTTATGGGATAATCTGGAGGTCATGATATCCTAAATGAATGTACACGCAATCATTCAAACGGTAGCACGCTTCATACAAACAGGAAATTATCTAAACATTCATATGTTATAGGTTCTAATTCTCAAAAGAGTCTTGGATAGGGGAGCTTAATCCGGTCAAAGGGTGGGGCAGCAATTATGACTTGCCCGCCCATCGTACCTACTTTGACCCGAGATGCCCTGCAAGTAACCCAAAGAAGGGATTATGTGACCGCTTTTCTCGCCTTGAACAAAAGATTCTAAAAGAATTTTAGTTAGTTAAACCCACTTTTTATCAAATACTCATGTAATCATACACATCGTGGGCTCTTACGACCACAGGCCCAACAGCCCAAGGGTCTACACACCTGTTCATGACAAGTATGCCTGCTGCTCCTTCCCTGTTCCTTCGACTCTGTTGGTCACTGAATAGTTAAGGAACGGCATGCACATTCGGTGGAGCACCGGCACTGTAGAATCCAGTATTTATGTTTAATACACGCGCATCCAATATGACATTCAGTGCTAATGTAAACAGATCAATAAGATTTGAAATACATCCACTAAGTACTCATAAACACATGATGGAGGTTTGTGAATGTTTTTTAGAGAATCAGTGGAGTGGTATAGTATTAACACACAAATAAGTTAATGAATATGCGAACAGATATGTCAATTGATTAATGAATGTTTTGAATAAGACGTGGTTTAAAAATGTAAACAATTCCATAAACGTACAAAACGCACGCCAAGGGGGGGGAGGGGTAAACCTACTCGCACGCTTTTTAAATCCTATGAAAATATCGATGTCAGATCGTATCGAGTCTGTGTCTGAAGCTGAATTTTGTGAGCGGTCAATCAATTAATTCATATTGAAAGTGGGTATATTTAATAGTTAGTGTGAAATAGTATTTCTTAGACCTACCTGGTTCTGCTAATTGTCTCAATTGAAAATGGTCTTGATGCGTCTCCCAAATGAAAATAATCCCTAATTATGGAAATGATCCCCTATCAAGCTTGACTATCAGGAACATTTTCACAGGACTACCCTACCTGCTCAAGGGCACGCCTGACATCGACAATTTCAGGTGTACGCTTTTAGGGAATGTTGAAAATGTTGAACCACCTCCAAATAAAGCAAATCAAACACACACACATGTATATACATACACAGATCTATATCTATATGTGTGTGTGTGTGCGTGTGTGTGTTTATGCAGGCATGTATGTATGCGTATATGCAGATAGATGTACATTTAGAATTTGTATTGTATGTACAGCATATTCATAACATCCGCTTTAGTGCTCTCTCAGTTGTTTAAGTGCATATTTCTCATGTAAATGCATTTACGTTAATTATAAAGCATTTGATATCTAACTGTATATACAGCGATTTAAATAAAACATTATTGCAAACTTCCCTCCGAAAATTATAATTCTAAAATATGAAGAGAGATTCCTGGGTTTGCGTTTTTAAGAGAAAATCGCCTGGACAAATATAAATGAAGGTTAAAAAGACCAAATTTTGTTGAGATATATTAACCTAAATCTTGGTCTTTTTTAACAAGGGAGAGGCAAGTGACTGACGGTCAAGAAGGACGCAAGAGCCAGGTTTAGAAAAGATAGTTTATTATTACTTATTATTATTTGTTATCCCTTTTACCTGTTTTATTAGTGTATTTTGTAAAGCTCACTTTAGGATTTTGATGTTATTTTATAGTAATCCATATATTGGACTTTCTCCCAACAGATTGGCTTGAGAGTGGGTTTATGTTAATTAATCCGAAATGTCGCACAATAAACATGATGGTTCCAGCCCTGATGTTTCTCTTTCTGATACTACTCCGCCTCCCTCGCATTGAACCCATAAGATAGTTTATCTATCGTACGATTGCCATAAAACAGCTACAGTCTTTTGAAGTCATACGGAGAGATATGATCATTACATCAAAACTAGTGACTCCATATGTCAAGTTCCAATAAGGATGTTGTGATGCGCTTTCCTCTTCTCCATTTCCTTCCGCCTGGTGTGTGTGGACTAATGAATGTTGCGGAAATCTGCAAATGATTATTTCTCTGTTAGACGTGAGAAATTGGATTTCGGTACACCTCTACATCTGATAAGCTATTTTTAAAACAAAACTGTTTTGTTTCGAAAATGGTCATATCATCATATTCATCCATATTTCCTTTTACAGTTTCAGTCTGTAAGGATTAGCGGCTGAAATCTGTATTAACTTGTCTACAAAAAACGTGTCTGTCTATGCAAATACAAAATATTCATTAAGGCAGATACCAGGGATGTCACCAGGCTAGTGTGCATCGGCTTACAAACCTTCCATAAAACCTACGGTATTGCACTCCAGACTTCACTAACTCCAGCCATCTAATGTAACATTTACTTGACCAAGAAAACAACAGGCAGTGACAGAAAGACTTTAAAACAAAAACAGTTGAGTAGAATATAACTGTAATATATATGATCATGAAGGAAATTTGATATGAAAGTATAGTCCATGAATATGACCAGGAAAAGCAATGCCCTCAGTAACCTATACAAGTATATCTCTACCATAATCACTAAATGTCCCGGGATGTTAAATGTGCTATAATTGCATGAAGACCACAGTGCATGTCCTACTTGTGCTACATATAAAAGTACTGCTTTTCAGTAGGAATAACACCTCACACATATCGTGATTAGAAAATTAACGTACATTAAACTTTGTGTAAATGCCCTTCCAAGTGGGCATCTCTCAGCATAAATCTGGCCGCCGAGTTTACACACAATATGCAATTTGTAGATACTGGAATAATGGTTCCCACGACTAATGGAATCTGAACTGACGTTGCGTTGTAATCACTTTGCAATATTTAGATTCCGTTTTCACTGATAGCCTAATCTTAAAAGCAATGGGGGGAGGTATGTGATGGTTTCTTCCATCCTTTTAAATGCACTAAAGACACAATACATGTCAACCTTGTGGAACAAAATGACCAATGGGGCGCAGTCATCAATCTTGCTCACTCTTGAGTAGGAAAACGGAGTCGCAGATAGAGAGAATGACCAGTATGTTCTTATTTTTCCTGTAACCTAACCTAACCTAACGAAATTTCATAACGTAACCTAACCTAACCTAACGAAATTTCATAACGTAACCTAACCTAACCTAACGAAATTTCATAACGTAACCTAACCTAACCTAACGAAATTTCTTAACGTAACCTAACCTAACCTAACGAAATTTCATAACGTAACCTAACCTAACCTAACGAAATTTCTTAACCTAACCTAACCTAACCTAACGAAATTTCTTAACGTAACCTAACCTAACGTAACCTAACCTAACCAACTTAACCTAACCAACCTAACCTAACTTAACCTAACCTAACCTGACCTAACCTAACCTAACCAACCTAACCTAACCTAACCTAACCTAATCTAACCTAACCTACCCTAACCTAACCTAATCTAACCTAACCAACCTAACCTAACATAGCCAACCTAACCTAACTTAACTTAACTTAACTTAACTTAACATAACTTATAACATAACATAACATAACATAACATAACATAACATAACATAACATAACATAACATAACCAACATAACCTAACCTACCTAACCTAACCTAACCAACCTAACCTAACCTAACCAACCTAACCTTACCTAACCTAACCAACCTAACCTAACCTAACCTAACCTAACCAACCTAACCTAACCTAACCAACTTAACCTAACCAACTTAACCTAACCTAACCAACCTAACCTAACATAACCTAACCTAGCCAACCTAACCTAACATAGCATAACCAACCTAAAGTAACCTAACATAACCAACCTAACCTAACGTAACCTAACCTAACCTAACCAACCTAACC
>NC_091563.1:37255230-37265230 GCF_042767895.1 Penaeus vannamei
AAGGCGAGAAAGGGAGCGAAAGAATATAACGAAAAAAAAGGAATTGCGAGAAAGGGGGCGAAAGAATGTAGACGAAAAAGAGGAATGGCGAGGGAGAGAGCGGGAAAGGGCAGCGAAAGAATGACGAAAATATAGAATGAGAGGAAGAAAGCGAGAAAGGAAGCGAAATTTTATCGACGAAAAAACGTGTAACGAAACACGAAACAGAAGCCATTCGGTTTACCATATATCAAACAACAGACATTTTTAAATCTTAAAACTGATGCCCGGGCTCTACTTTCTCAGGATACAATTCCTCCGTTGAAACGTTATTAACCCATTTTTGAATGATTTTATGCGCATTCGTCGTCGACGTAAATCTGGTTTATCGTCAAAAGTTACCTATTGTGTATGTACATTCCTGCCATTCAATAACAATAATTCTTAATATTCGTCTATAGACTAACTATTCAAAATATCTGACGATCAGTCTCGATAAAAATCAGAGCTTAGCAGTTTTCATACTCGAGTGCAACCTCACGAAATTTCCTGTCCTCAACATTTTGCTCAATCTACTCGCGTATCCATCCATTATTTGAAAGATCCCTATAAAAAAAATAAAAACAGTCCTTGGTCAGTACTGTAAAAAAGATTGGGCAGGATTTTTTATAGGGAGGAAAAACTAGAACAATAGGCCTTTTTTGTTGCATGCCCGAAACCCGTTTGATACACTTTGATACATGCTTGCCCTTTCTCGCACATTATTGTAACATGGTGAAACATCTTTACATGTTGTATCATCTTTACATATTTTATCAACGTGTTTGCCTCTTCCCTGATACAGTTTGACACACTCCAGTCAGCCAATCAGAGCGCTATACTTCAGATACATTTCACGCAGGCTCAGATAGGGATTTGTATTTTCATTAATTACGAATCGCGTCTTAAGTTTCGCGATACGAAATTGTATTTATAAGGAAAAAAAATCTCTTTAGTAGTACATTAAATACATGATCACTCGATATGGGTAAAATATGAAGTCAATCTTGACGTCAGTGAGTCGAATGTCTTCAAAATTATTCTATAGCTCTACGGCACAAACTTACAGCCTCGAAAATATTAGAATAGACTGTGTATCTTCACTCGTTGATAAAATTTCATCAATAAGACATATAAACACCTCTGGTCATTGGTATTAACTAGTTATCTGATTCGGACACAGAGCTCACTCACGGTGGATACGGTAAGATGCAAAATCTCATGCAATTTCCACTTTTCATATGAAGAACATATATGATAAAAAAAATGTTGAGTGAATCAAAAATATGTTTGTAAGTTTTCACAGCCATGCCCAGTAGTTCAGAACTTTTTCCATTTTATTTGAACCTACACTAGTTAAATATACTTGCATATCAGGTACTTTAATGGTTTTGTCAACTTCTCTTTTGTGAAATCAAGAAAAATAACTTCTGAATTTTTTACAAAATTTTGTAAGAGCAAACTTCGATGATAGTGTTCTGTAACGTCCATGATAGAACAACAAATAAGCATCAATTTGTAGTTTCGGGAACCTGTAAAAAGGCCTTATATCCGACGTTGCAGGATTTGACGTGAACGTTTTCAAAACCAATCGCTGACTTTAAGCAGAAATGATTACAAGACTGGAGTTACGCGGGATCTGAATCTGTTTTACTTCCAGTTCAGAATGTTACGGAATTTCACAAAATATCAGCAATCAAGTTAAAGTAAGATTCCATAGCTGTATCTTTAAAAACTGGCTTCTGGACAAGAGTACCGAATCATAACCATTGGTAACATTGTACTTGTATATTGAACCAAAAGTCCACTATGTATCTGCTTCACGCAACATCATGATTAAAATGGTACTCAGAAATTGGTAATCCTGAGAGCCACTGGCACAGATTGTACTGTGCAAGCATTTCACTGCATCAATTTTTGACAATTTAAGCCGCAGTGTACAGAATTCATGTAAACTTTCCTAAAATGTTTACATTCATTATTAAGCAGATATTCCCTACGTTGATGACATTGTAAAATATATTTGCAATGTCTATTGTAAAGTATATAACATTATTATATGGAATAGGTGAATTCATTAGTAAGTTTCCTTGGTATTAATATATGAATTCTGCTTCTAGTTCCAACTGCGCCAGTTTTAATACTTGTACACAAATCAAAAACGCATACAGGTACTTCCAACTATCCAACCTTGTTCTTACACAACACTTTCTTGGTATAATATAGCCCTTACTTCACAACTGATTCATCAACTTAAAGGAAACAACCCTGAAATCTGATCTTCATTTATTTAGGTGATTTTGCCATCTTTATGCTCACATAATACATTCACCCTAGAGGACAGAAGTGGGGAGCAGATGACAACATTGCCTTAGCAGCAAGCCCTCCGAGACACTCCATGCCACCATTTTTATCTACTTGCAATAAATTCTCAGAGGGCTTTGGACAGAATCACGTAACATGGTACCAGAGATTCAACTGATTTCCACATGCGAAATGGATTTTCTTCATTCCATATACCAGCAAGTGTGATTTATAACATTGTAATGAAACAATGATGATATGCAGACTGGAGTCTTGATGAAGAAAAAAGAGTTCTTGGAGACGTATCAAAATGAGTGGAAGGTCTATCAAAGATCTTGAAACAAATGCCAAGGTCATCAGCTGAGAAGACTGGCCATGCACAACTTGATTCTGAGTAATCATGACCCTTTGTGAGTCTAGGTGTGGGGAGTCTTGGTCTACATGGTCTCTCACATTAACCCAGCAGGTTTTCATATCAAATAAGATGGTGAATCTACCCATTATCTTACAAGTAAAAGAAGTCTGACTTCCTTTTTAAAATTTCAACTGTTAAAATGGACAAGTGATTCTGCAACACAGCTTAAGTTCTGTATATCTGCTGACTCATTAAGCCCAGTGTGGTGGGAGAGACCACATATTCTCTAGTCATTACAAACCCCAGAGTTGACTCTTCCCACAGATTTTATCTACCTTTGTCAACCCTTGGACATGTAATGCATTGGCCTACAAGAACACACATCTTTACTATATATACTTCATTTGAGGCACATGAACAGGCTAAACAAGGCAGGTAAAGCTCATATATGCTTAAGTGAATCACAGTTTAAAGTTACGTCATTATAGTCCTCCAGGAGACTATAATAAGCTGGATGGTGAATAGGGCCATTCCAAAAAGTAAAGCAGACAAAAAAAATAAAAAATAAAAAAAATAAATGAAAAAGTAAAAGTAAACAGAAACATTGGAATAGTACCCCAAAATCATTTTGTTGTACTTCCCCAGTGAGGTTAAATACCTAGCTTAGCCTGAAATCCTGTAGCACCGAGACAGAGAGAGAAAAAAATAACAATTTGGCAACTATAGCCACTGGACATAGATTGGAAATTAAGGAATATGTTCTTGCAAAACCCATGGAAAGACATCCCCACTGTGTAAGTGCACGGAAAGATGCTCAGTGGTTCTATGCAAAAGCTCGTCATGCTAATGGTCTTTAGAAATCCGGATGAACATTGACATTTTTGTTTTTAAGATTTTGGAAATTTCATTAACAGTATGTAAGAAAGGAAGCCCTCTTTCTAAACTATTTTCTAGAAGTGTGATTTGATATAATATGCTGTGTTAATGTAACATACATTTCTACTATTACATGTAGGAAATTCCTATATATGAATATTGCCAATTTTTAAATATCATTATTTACAAATCCTTTGATTTTTTCCTGTATGTAGTGTATATTGAGCTTCCTATCACACAAATGACCCATGAGTTGTCTTTGTAAAATAGCATCCGAGCAATGCTTTCTCACTTTGCCTTGCCGGCACTAAGGCTTGCATATGTCCCATTATAATTTATGTCAATCATGACCTTTTCCTAACCAATGACTCATTGTAAATCTGACAGATGAATATCTTCCTGCTATTCACACTGAAAAAATGATATGCAAATCTTTTCATAAGGTCAATTTGGAAGGTCATTAGAGCTTCATATAGTCTCAGCATGCACTAGGGTTATTCAGAAGTTTCACAGATTACAAGAGGTCAACATACCATAAAGTGAAACAAAAGAATGACCTCCACTGAGAAGCACTGGAACTCCGGAATTACTCTAGTGTTGATAATCTGCTGAGTCTGGGAGAAGCTTTTAACAAATTAATCCAGGACATATGGCGTAAGAGGTACTGCCATCACTAGACACTGTACCACTGGAATACTTGAGCTATCACTGATCAACAGCATTTCCTCTGTGGTCTTTGGACTTTTGAATGATATATAAAAAAAAGAAATGTTTCCCTAAATTTAGTTATTTGGTAATACCTCTTGTTTTCCAATATAAAATATTTCTAATATAAAGAAAAGGTTGAGACGCTGGAAAGCCCTGCAAAAACTTTAGCAATGCCTTTACAACCTAAAATAGGGGAATAGCTTTCTCATTATTTAATATCTATAACATTTTCAGCAATACAAGCTTTATATATAAATGTAAGACACAGCCATGGGGGGTGCGATATGAGCATTTCCAACCTTTTCTCGGCTCAAGGCAGGAGAGGAGGGGAGAGTTGTTCCCGGCAGTCACTTGGGCACCTTCACCATCAGACAAACTATTGCATGTTTTTCCCCACAAGAAAATCAATGACTACTGAAAATTTCTGTTCCTACAAAAAGCTATAAATAATTCAGTCTCCTTCATCATTTTCATTTTTTACTTATACAAAAACTTCCCTTGATATATACAGTGTATCCTCTTAAAAATTAAATTCTCCAGTTTTACCAAAGGTTCATAACAAACCTTGAGAGTTCACATCTTTTTTTCTTTCTTTTTTTTTTGGACGAACTATAAGACTGGTGAAATACTTAGTTTTTCTACTGCCAAAAGTGCCTGGTGTTGCCAGTAAACACCCACAACGTCAAGAGTAATGCTGCAAATAAGAGAAGGCTGGATTTGTGGAGTTGTGGAAACTTCCAGACACCATACTCAAAGATTTCTTTCCCCATTAGATTTCCTGAGGCAGTTCCTAAGCTTTAAAATTTGTGTTTCTATTCCAAAGTTAAAGTGCTGTGTAACTGAAGTTGAGGGCAGAACCTTCTCTTACTTGTTGCAAGGAAATTTTTTTTTATGACAGTCCAAGACAAGGAAGAGACCATGTCTCAAATAAAAATAAAGGCAAAGTGATAACTTCTGTCTGCAGTTAATTCCCTTTCTCAGCCATGCCTTCGGAACACACTAAAGTACGTCAAAATGGACAGTGTTACATTAAAATTTATCCCAGGCTCTATACACTGCTGGAGTGCTGCAGGGGTTCACAGTATTGAACATTTAATCAGAATAAAGCATTAACATGCAATCAATCTCATGAATCTGCAAATACTCCAGCAATAGATGCACAAGTCTGCATGGTTTCTAATAACACAAGTAATGATGCCATCAACGCTACTTTAAATGAATTTCACATCATGGACATGAAGTTCCTTCCTTCCAATGTGGAAATTGCTTTCCTGAAATGTCAACAGTTTACTTCTAATAAGGAATGAGATGAAATGATATGAGTAATATACCTCTGCAGTTAGTGTATAGGGGGAAGAAGGGATGAGAAAAAAGGAAAATAAGGTTTGGTTCCTAAGAAAGGGTCATAGGACTATCAGACATATGGCTTTGACCATACATTAAGGTTTCAGAAAGTTAATACCACTTTACACACAAAAATGTTCTGTAAAAGGGTTCTCTAAAACAGGTAATAATCATAATGAAATTATTACAATTAGAACCAATGTACACTGACACAGAAAAAAACAAGCGTAAAAAAGGACTATGTATCATTCTGCACAGCCTACCTGTGCACTTCATTATTATACATCCTTCATTGTAATATTCCTGGAGGAGTTGAGTAAAAATAAAGCCAGCATAAAGAAAACTGCTCACCAATGTTTTATGTAACTCTTTCAACCCTTCCATTTGTGAAATGAAACTGGTCTATTGTATGACTACATCAGTTACACACCAACTCTGAATTTCCCAATACTATAGATTGACCTGGAAGGATATACTTGCATGTGCAATGTTTGTTGTGCCAATTCAACAATACAGCCCAGGTGTTGAATATCAATATGTTTATTCAGATAGCCTTATTTGACACTTGCTTACACCCATGTGAGTACCACATAATAGCCATTATAAACAATGTACCCCTATAATTCTCATTAACTTACCCATAATACTATACCTTTGGTTATCATGCTACAAAATTCCCTTACAATGAAGAAAAAGAAATGAAATAAAAATAAAAACCTTATCAAAAATAAAACTGAGTAAATTAAAATTTATTAAGTTGCTATTTTTAGTTACCCACTATATTTGTTAATTCCACTTCAGAAAACACATTGTCTTTACTTCTGAAACCCGTATTTCACTCTTTAATATTCTTTCAGTGTCTTGGTTTTCCATTTCTTTTTTCTTTTCTATTTTTACACAAAAGGACTGTATAAGAAATGTGTTTTTCCTTTTACTTCTTTCTTTCTTTCTTTCTTTCTTTTTTAGCACAGCTGAATTTCTATTCTGAACTTGTTTGTCTTCCAGCTCAGATAATTTAAGAAGGCATTTTCCTGGTCAGTGATTGAAGGCCTTTAAAAACTTACTAAGACTTTTCTGTTTGCAAAATAAAAGAGCTTCATCGTTCTTTTGTTCAGTCTGGTGAGTAATGTTCCTTATTATATTCAAGTTTCATCACTAGTGGAAATTTCAGAATTGCATAATGCCAATGCACTGATGGGCATCTTTTCAATGATAACTGATTATATTGTATTCAAGTCACATGAACTCATTAAGAAATATCAACAGCTAAAGATTCATAACAACTTTAGTCATGGTGATTTAACTAGCTACTGACTGGTGTAGATGTTATAATGCAATATAGAATATTCTCTATAAGCAATAAAATGAACAGTCATCTACCACCAACAATTATTAGTTAATCCACCATCGTCAAGAAATTGTATACCTAGTTGCCAACAGTCACTAAAATCGAAAGCCTCCCTCACTAGTGCTATTATTGTCAAACGCATATTCAGTCTCTGTGGCCTCAGGCACCAAGTTTGGATCTTCTGCATCCTGGAAAAAAGAACATTTCACTTAGAATGAAAACCTGAGTTTTTAACCTTGAACAATTACATTACTCATTATATTATGTTGCTATAAACAGGAACCAAGAAGTGTAATATCAATATAAAGTAGAAAAATAACATAACATGGTAACTATCATGAAATTTTGAATAGTTTCATTCAAATAAATTTACTTACATCTTCTGAGAAGTATCTCTCTATAATGCTGTATGCCAACTTGTAAATCTCTACATTTTCATGGTTCTGAAGGAATTCTATCTTGTCAAGACCTGTAACAAAAAAATAGGCAAATGAGTAAATATAGAAAAAAACATATGATGGATATCAAACATGTTCATCACCTTTAAACCTTAAAAAGGCATACTTCTTACCCCCACATTCTTCTATCATGTTGGCTACCACCTCCACATCTTCACCAGCTCGATTTAGGATGTTTGAGATGCCATCTAAAACGACCTGAATGACCTGTGTATCCTTGCAGGTAAGCAAGTTGCAAAATGGTGGAATTACACCTTGACTTACTAGATGAGCCACCTGTGGAGGATATATATAAAATCTACATCAAGCTAAACAAGTAAGATTTTTAAATACTCGATTCAATCAAGTCTTCACCCAACATAATGTAACACAGGTGAATATTATTACTACACGAGCTCAGAAGGGTCAACATGTGCCTGGGTTTAACTAAAAGCCCAGGCCTCATGCCTCACCTCAGCTTACCATTGCTCCCTTAGTGTTAATTCCCTGCATGGATTTCAGCTTAATTACTCAGATTAAATTTAAAATGAACTAATCCTACCACTAAGAGACCGGTGATCTGCTGCAACGCCGTCATCCTAGCTACCTAGCATTCATCTGTTCTCTGAAACACACTAGGTCCATTGGGCTTTAATCATCGGCTACCATCTTGGCATTTACATGCCACATGGCAACCTCAGCTGCACTCCTTTTTCATTCAGAATATTACCTTGATAATATTCAGAGACCTTTTATTTTCCCATTCATACACACACAAACAAAATAATGAACCTAAAAGAAGTCACATCCAGGAAATCAACAGCTGAGTAACAATGGTTTTGCCTCTTCATCACTGCTGTGTGTGTAATGGCATTTTTAAAACTAGATATAAAAATTCATGATTCTAAGTTTACATTTTCTTCAGGGACTCAAATAATCATGCCAAAATAAAATCCTGCTTGCAAAAAGAGCACCTCAAACTGTGAATGAGTGCCAAATCATTCCATACCTGTTGCTTACTACCCGAAATGGTAAGGTTGCTGATGGCCCAAGCTGCTTCCTTCTGTGTCTGGAACTCTCCTTTGCTTAGTTGTAAAACAATCATTGGGATGAGACCTGCGTCAATTACTGCTTGGACCTGCTGCTTGTTTCCTGCTGTTATGTTGCTTAAGAACCATACAGCCTCCTAATATAGCAAATATACAAGAATAATAATGATGAAGGTGATGGTGATCACTGATGATAACAGCCAAGTAAATAATATTAATAACAATAACAATAACAATAACAATAATAATAATAATAATAATTACTACTACTATTATTACTATCATTACTATTACTATAATTCTTACCATTATTACTATTATTATCATTATTATTATTATTATTATTAATATTAACACTGCTAATACTATCAATACTATTAATAATATTAACATGATTAATAACAGTAATGATAATCAAAAAGATAATAATAATGATAATAGTACCAATAAATAATAATAACAATAACTTTAATGATAACAATAATGACGATGATGATAATAACAATTTCCTACAAATGGAACGAAAGAAATATAAGGAACCCTATAATCTGCATCCTTTAACTTAAAGATAAGAAACTAAACAACAAAAATTAAGAGAAACTTTTGAAGTATTTCATTACTTCCTATTACTGACGCCTTAACTCATTGCCTCCAAGGTGTATGTCATGTGACGCCAAGTCTGACTATCTTGCTAGATGCTCATGCCAACAATATCACAGTGAAAGGAGTTTATAGCCCTCCTATGGAGTTACAAATTAGTGGCTGGATGCCTCAATGAGATTTTTGGCCATGAAATAGTACCAAGGCCTCACAATATCGCATGTCTATAGGAAAACCACAAACCAGGACATTCTCGACACCTATATGGCATGGAACCAAGCTCAACAGTTGCCTATACAGGTTAACGTGATATATGTACTGAATATTAAGTACCTTACTTTATCAGATGTCGTGATGAAAAATAAACTAAGTATAAATATTTATCAAAGAGACTAGACTTTTGAGAAGAAAAAGCTTGCACTATGTACTATGTCAGAGGAACAAAATACATGCCCTTACAATAAACTTGCCTTATTAATCTTTTCCTTCTGGTGAGTCAAGAGGGCCGGGAAGTGGAACAGTGCTCCGCAGTTCAGGACTACTTGGGTCTGGTCATCAGTACCAGTAACAATATTACCTACAGCTCTTAATGCTGCTGTCTGGACCTATTGGAAATATATTAAATACATTAATAAATAATATGGCTAAGGAAAAAACAAAAACATGAGGAAAGGAGATGATACAAGACTATTATATACGAGAACAAAAGGTGTATGTACTGCATATCTATTAATCTGAACTGTCTACACGGGAACCAGTTCTCAAACCAAAAACTAGACTATTTCAGAGTGTATGTGTGTGAGTGAGTGAGTGAGTGAGTGAGTGAGTGAGTGGAGAGGGAGAGGGAGAGGGAGAGGGAGAGGGAGAGGGAGAGGGAGAGGGAGAGGGAGAGGGAGAGGGAGAGGGAGAGGGAGAGGGAGTGGGAGAGGAAGAGGGAGAGGGAGAGGGAGAGGAGAGGAGA
>NC_091563.1:37272730-37297730 GCF_042767895.1 Penaeus vannamei
TATAATAAAATGAAGAAGTTTGGTTTAGGGAAGAGGGAGAAAAGTTTCTCTGACTTGTGAAATAATATATAGGTCATATTTAAGCCTTGGGCAAAATTTTAATTAGGTTCAGATTTCAGGTTAGTTTCTTGTGCATAAAATAGTACAAATACTTACAGTGGCATCTTTTTCCACATTATTTTTTGCATACAAAACATCATGAAATTCTGCTTGATTTAGAATTAGTATATAGGCCTTATAATCCATAATCTCCAACTTCTGTTTTGTTTAGGCTCTTTTTTTTTAATATCTAAAATACGAGTCTTGGATGTAATTCCTTTCACATTCTTTTGTTGTCCGTAATTTCTCACCACACAGACTCCAGGAACTTCATCTCACGAGAGAGTGGTCCTAGGTTCAAGAATTATTTGTAACATATCATCCTTGCTAGACCAGAAAATTACTCTTTCATCAGACTACATTTTACATATGAACTGCGCACAAACTGATCATCTATTTCTAAAAGAACGAGGGAAAGGCAAAGGAAGTGGTTCTATTATTATGCCGACATAAATAGTAACAGAGCATTGTGGTCTGTTTGTGAAGGATGTTAATCATAATGCAGAAGTGATATCAAGTACAGACTATAAAAAGGGTATTTTATCTGTAACTAAAAATAGCATTCTATCCACTTCCTAATCCTCTTATCTATAGGATTGGAGAATATGAAGTACAAGCTTAACTAGATAACAAACATGCTGCTTGATATTTTTATAAACGTAATCACCAAAGATAGTATTCAACCTATGTTATCAAGTTACCCTTAAAAAAATATATGATTAAGGGAAAAAAAAACTTACGAAGCAGAGTAATTTTTTTTTTTTTTTTTTTTTTTTTTAATAACTTTCATGCTCAAAACCACATCCCAAAACCTTTAACCCCTACGATCTGTATGACATTACGGTTCTGTCATGAAAAAATCTGGGTCGAGGGCTGGGTGACATGAACATTTTGTCATTGGGTAAAATGGCTACAGGCTAAATAACGCAAAGTTGCTGTCATAAGTGAAGGCCAGGCTGACAGACAAGACTCACCACGAGTGCACAAACCTCTTAGAGTGTAATTTGAGTCATTTGGCACTTAGAAGGGGGTTTATCATTATTCCAGTCAATAAAAGAATGTGGAGTGTAACATATATAAGCCATGACTGGAAGAGCACCGGCTCCAGGTAGGATGCCATTTCCATGCTGCGCACCATATTCCTGGCCACTGTGAATGGCAGCGCAGGTTGTATTATGAAAAATTGAAAATGATGAAAGAGTAAGATATATGACATAAGTAACCATATGTTCTATATTTTCTTCTTTCTTGCACTGAGTTATTACTACATAGAGAAATGATATGGAGTCTGTGCAAGGAAAATAAGCTATTTCCATCTGGATAAAGAAAATCAAAAGACAAATATAGATATTAAAAAATTGTAAAAAAGCTAAAAAGTCTACACAAAATAACTTTCTAAAGGGGATGCACAGAGTCTCACCTCAGCTCATTGGCATTCGCACATGTGAGGCCTACCCACAGCATGCCAAGGATGGTGGCTGCTTACATAACCCAATGCTCATATTTTCAGCACCTTGACTTCCGTGATGCAACCGGATCCAACAGGTTAATAATTTATTGTCTGTACATACTGTTTCTGCTGAAAATAATCACCATCAAGAGTCCAGAAAAGGAATTACCAAGCCCCTGCCTCCCAAAAAAAGTTTTTACTGTGATAGTCATTCTCAAAACAAATTGAATAATGTCAAATTATTATTCCCACAAAAAAAAAAAAAAAAAAAAATTATATATATATATATATATATATATATATATATATATATATATATATATATATATATATATATATATAACTTAAACTGGATTCTGAATATATTTATGATATTATTTTAGAACTTCAATTGACTTTTAGGTGTCAAAGAGATGATACTGCCACGGCTTACTCTTACATGAAGTAACTTTTAACATTCCAATCTTTGGCACTTAGGCAAGAACAGACTCTTCTGAGTAAAATGTTTTTAGTGTAGTCCTTCGTCTTGGATATAACCCCATCAACTTTCAATCATTTCTGAGTAATAGTGAAATGTGAAACTACCTTTTGAGTAGCTGGTATCAGCGAGTCAATAACAAAGGTAATATTATTATAATGACTAAATGATGGGAGCAGGATGGGATTGATAAATTGGAAATAAACTACACAAGTGTTGAAAATATACAAATTTAAAAACATGAAATATCAAAATAATAATAATAATAATAACAACAACAACAAGTAACATGATTTAGAATATATTAAGTAATATGGCAGGGTAAAAATATAATGAAAAAGTAAAAAATGGCATGTAATAATCACACATAACACACCCAAGGAAACAGTGACTGACATAACCAAGTCCTGAAATAGTTTAGGTATATATTCTTCTGGATGATGAACAGGTCACTGACCAAAAAGAATATCGTACTTTTACCTTCCATTTTCAAAATTGTAAAGAAAAGTTTGGGACTGTATTCAATTCAAGCACTTTTGAAGTGCACAACACATCATGTAACATATAAAATGGTTTTATAAATACAAATCTAGAATAGATCTACGTCTATAATGCAATGAAGGTTGTACTGATCCTGAAAAGAAAAGAAACAGAAAGAATCTTGGACTCCTTAGGCAAAGAAGCAAAGGAACTGTTGGTAACAGTAAGAAAAAATGTACATAGAAAATGCAAACCAATAACTAATATGCATACAAATTTGCATCTCTATCTAAACAGTTGTATTTCCCTAAAAAGGGCAGTCAATACTAAATCCATTATCTCAAACCC
Source organism: Penaeus vannamei (assembly GCF_042767895.1). Lineage (NCBI taxonomy): Eukaryota > Metazoa > Arthropoda > Malacostraca > Decapoda > Penaeidae > Penaeus > Penaeus vannamei. The sequence goes on from NC_091563.1 coordinate 37,275,586, forward strand.
AAGACATGTACTGCAAGTCAGACTCTAACATTGGATGCAAAATAGAGTAGGCGACTAAACTCTGTAAAAATCACACAAATCAAATATATCCACCTAAACAGGCTACAGGATACAACATGGTGAAGAGCCCATTCCATATCACAACAGTAACATTCGTCTTCCACTCTTACACATCATTTCCGAGTCATTTCTTGTACTGTGATATTGGATGTCTTCCTATATATGTAGCACAGGGGCTCATGATATTTGTTATCTAGAGCAACACACCCTCCAGAGGGTCCCAAAACCAGGATATTATGTGAACCCAAAATAAACTGAACCTAACTTTTCCTACCTTCTAATTATTCTTTAGACAGGGAAGGCAAGCCACTCCCCCCCTGTACCCACCTTTTTAGCACTTCATACTAATTAACAAAAAATGTACATTAAGAACTTCGGGGGTTTTGTGGACTGAGTCTCTGAGCAGTGATATGCAGCGGATATTTTCATCATTGTGCAGTATATGAGGCCAAAGCAACTATACCTGTGTTATTTATGACTATTTCATATGTTCATTAAGATGGTGGTGTCCATGTCCCTCTTTTTCTGTGTGACACTCTCAGTAACATTAACCGAGCTCATAACAAAATGGATTACTAGGAAATCTTTACATTACTTAATATAAGGTGGGTGTCTCTCCATCTTGGGAGGGAACCGAAAACCCTGTAAGGTATTCCTGGGGCCAAAGTCCCCCTTCATATCTGCTAAAGCACTGTGTCCAACAGTGATATTCACATCTGGTAAACATGTCTTTCCCCATTTTGTTTACTTCATGTCACCCATTCCTATTTGTCTCAAGATCCTTACTATAGAAGGCCAGCTCATGGTAAATGTATGTATATATACACATATGTGTATATATAATATATATATATATATATATATATATATATATATATATATATATATTATATGATAATTTACATTTCACCAATCAAAAAACTTTTTCTTTTCTGTCTCCTTCAAGCTTATCATACCTCAAGCTTTCAAATCCACCCAAAGTGACACCCGAGTCTCTTGCCACTTGTAAAATTCTGTCTCTATGAATTATAAAGCCCTTGCAGACTGTGCTGGCAATTTTTCATCCAATAAGAATCCAGCCAAAGCTCTATTTTGCTAAAATACATATAGTAGATGTTTGTTGACCTCTGCCAGAGCACAGCAAGCCATTTTGGATATATTATTTGCAACACAAAAGAACTTATTTTTTTGCAATTGGAAACAGAAATGCTGCATGTGCAGAGTAACATACAAATATTTGATTTGTCACTTCCATACATTATCTACCATCTTAAAGATGATGTTTCTTAACAAAAACTGATTCACACTTCCCAGGAAATACCCAATAACACAACCTTTAATAAAGAGGAAGCACCTCATCCACCAGACAAAAAATGGGAAAAGTATGCCATCATGTACGTTATATTCCTTTCCAATTGTAGGAAAGGATTTATTTGAAACATGTGAAAGGCTCATATAAAAATGCAATTACATTCATGAATCAGTTAGCATAACCTAGATCCCTGCAAAAGGAACTTGATTTATGTCAAGTTCATCAAGACCATTAAAACCTATTTCCGCGCAGCAAATATCTCCTAAACACATAGACCTTCATTTACGAGAAGATGAATAAAAGACAAAGGAAGAGGGAGTGATTTCGGAGGAATAACGGGATCCGGAAAGCAAAAGTAAGGAAATAGGGCGGAGGGGGAGAGGGACGGGAAGGGAGGCGGTGGCTGGCCGCGACGGTGAAGGACAGCCAATTCACTTCATATTGACCACTCTTTCACGCTTCACTTGATTACCTCGAAACACCTTCATGGTATCCGAGTTTGCTCTTTCAGAGCCTGCTATTTAATTAGAAATATCTACAAAAGTATGTACGCATGATGCTGACTATTGCGACAGTGTGAACTCCATCCGAGCCAAACAACCCCATTCATAACGTCATCAGAGGCGGAATAACTTACATCTTGGTCCTTCCCTTTGTTCTTGAACACTCCCATTCTATTCTTGAATTGGTCATTTTGTTGTTTTTCCATTTTAAAAGCGTCTCCAATGGTTAATTTGACTAAAACGCGTCCGGTGTCCAGGGAGGCAGACACCTCGTGACGTCAGAGCTCACCAACTACTCGAGGGATGTAAGGAAACAGCTGATTGGCCGGTTGTCCTCAAGGTTCTTAATCCTCTTTTCTCGTATTCATTTACGGACACACATTCATGCCGCCTTAATTTTCTTGCAAGTTGTATTCATTACTTGAGTAAGTTTATTTTCATTAATGCCTTAAAATTGCGTAAAATACTCCTATATATAATGGTATCTGCATGAGCACAGATTTGTTTACAATCTTTTGGGCCAATCAGAGGATAGCTCTCAAACGGGTTGGGAAACTTTGGCAGAACAGCTTTTAATTTTGTCAAAAATTTTCTTTTCCTGCAATTTCAAGTACTTTTTATGCCTTTTCCTTTTTCAATTATTTCGACTTCAGTAATGCTAACTCTTAAGCTCGGAAATATTTACATAGATAAATGTTATAAACTATTTTATACGCTGAGAGTTTTTAAGATTATTCTTAACATCATGTTATAAAGGACAAATTATCGCTTAATAATATGATTAAATACTTTTCGTATTAAATAATCTCTTCCTCGAACTGATCCTAATCCCATGAACAAATTATTATCCGCTAATCGCAAACGAGAATGAAAAAAGAATCCCGACCAATATTCTCGAAACATAATACCCATGAAATAGCAAAAATCCCCTTCCGAAAAAATGAAACAATAATAAAGACAATTGCAATAAATCCATAAAAAGAAGGCAATTAGCGTTTCCACAGGAAGTATTCCCCAGAACGACAACCCTTCCCCAACTCGCGTGTCGTTCTGGGAACTGTGTTTACCTTCCCCCTCGACGTGCAGCCGGAGCACCTAAGTCTCCTATCAGTCACAGAAATTTTCCATAATGTCGTCTCGTTTTGGTCTCCTCGCCGTGGATGTTGAGCCCGGCGAGCGTGCCAATAAGAAGAAGCAAGATAAGGCCAAACCCAAGACGGACGAGAAGAACAAGAAGGCGGTCAACAAGAACAACAACAAAAAGAAGAAAAATGGGATTGATGAGAGTGTGGTAAGGTTTTGCAACAGATTAATAATTGATACTGAGTAATGATACGAGTGTGGAAAGGGATTGCAACAGGAGATTTACGATTCGAAAATATGAATGGGACAGGAATTGTGAATGGGGGCGAGGGCATTTTCCGGGGGTCGCCGCGCAGGGCAAGATGTCCAAATTCACTGATAAGATAATGCTATTCAAACGACTCCTCTAATCCTTTCAGTTGCATGGGGAATATATGAATGGAATATGCAGAATATACCTATAAATGTTATCTTGCATTATGCTAAAAGAGGCTAGCATTGTTAGAAATTATATTTTGGGGGTTGACTTACTGATTTTACAATTGATTACCCCTTTCAATGTTCTAAAGTCAAATGATTGTATTTTACTGGTCCAGTGAGGTATATTAGAGAAGTATTTCATGAAATATTAGGAAAATAATTTAGGTAACTGAATTATTTCAGGGATATGCAACATTATTATGAAATAATGTTGACAGTGTAACAAGAATGAAAAGTACATGCTTATTATTATATATACATCATTATACAACAGGATTGACATATGCAAGTATGATATTTTTAATACTGATTTGTTTATTTCGATATGACTATCAATGTCACAAAACTCTCAAGAACTTTGGTTAATTCTTTACAGTATGGAATCATTAATGTAAGTGAAATGAATCTAATGTTCTTTCCTAGTGCAAATCTTTGGATTTTCAAGCCCTCCACCCCTGCAATAGTGGGAAATTAGGCTTTTGGGTAAGGGGGGAAATACAAATTGTTTAACATGAATTTGATTTCAGCCTATTGAAAAATAAAGATATAAACTATGATTTTGTCACTATTTTCTCACCCTCATATACCATGATCATGATTACCTCAGTACCTTATGGTGTTGTGGCAGAAGGCTCAACAATATCCACTGTTGATGTGCTGATTGAATATGTGATGATGAACATGCATATTTGATCATGAATCTGGAAATGTCACCAATGTAGATCTAGTGCTAGAACCCATACAGCAGTCACACATTTTGATATAAGAACTGGCTCTAAACTTTGTCAAACAGTCATGCTTTATTAAAACTATAAGCAACGCTGAGCTATTGATTACATTATACATTTTATTGGGAATTATGAATTGCATAATTAGGGATCTAGATTTTTTCTGCCCCGAGTAGATGGCTTCTTATTAAATAAGTACATCATTTTACACAATTGCATCAGTCAGTTGTGATTTACCAGTAAAGGATGAAGGCAAAAGGAGATACAGCAAGTATCATATTTCTAATCCAGAGAACTTTTTTATTTTCATATCGTACAGGATAGGTAATTTGTAAAAAATCGGATGTGATCAGGTTTTTTAATTCTTTTACTGCCTGTCAAGTAAGTCGCATTACCCCACACTAAAGCTAATTTGCCAACTTATTTGAATAAGAGTGCAAACCTTGACATGCAAAAGCCTGATTCTGCCTTCACACTTACTTTTTAGGATATTCCTATCTAGGTATAATTGCCTCTTAGCTCTTGGCTGCTTAGCACAGTTAAAAGATTTCTCTGTATGAAAATGTAATTGAGTACATATCAGAAACCTAATATCCGTATTTATTTGTGAATCACACTGGTATCACGCAAATAGGAAAAGGATGTACTTTGTTGAACACTTTGATGATGGCAATGTTGAAAAGAAATTCAGTCTTTATTGACAGTAAACTTTTTAAAAGTAAAACTTTATGATAAACTTGACAACTAAAGATATACTGATTATCTTTTAGCCAGTAGAGAAAAGTTTAACGTAAAGAAGTTAAAAACAAAAAGATTTACCAGTAACGAAAAATTACTGACATATCCTTAGTCAGACTGTTTATAAAGTAATTGTTTGTACATAATAATTCCAATCTTTTAAGCTCATCAACAAATACTAGCATCACATGATTATAGTAAATTTTATTTAGTAAGATGTTAATCTGCCCAGCAATCATGTGATGACAAAAGTATAGAACATCATCAAGACCAAAATGCAGTAGCCAGAGCATCTTGAGTTGGCTTATCATCAAGGACAGTACTGAACATCATCAAAATAAAGGACTCGGATGAATACGCTGCCATTCTTGCTGCTGTTATGGTAGTGTGATTGGCTCTGTTCCTGCTAATACCAGTAATCAGGGACCAAAGCAACTCACTGATGTAGTAAAGACCCATAGGAATTATCAAGGATGATAATTATTTACCTTTACTTAATATGCTTTATGCATATAATCAGCTCTATTTGTATGTATCTTTTATCATATCAGTGAAAGGCTTGGTGTCTTTTATGTTTGCAGTACAATATGTTACCTATTTCAGCAACTGTGTTAGACTGTCTATGTCCAAATAAATGTACATACAATATTCAAGGAAAGTGACCATATCCCTGTAGCAAGTTTCAAATTGCTTTGTGTATGCAGTAACAAAGATCATGACTCAGTCAAGAATACATGTTAATTTGAGACTAGCAGTGTTGATTGAGGAAAGAAACGTGATTTTGACTCATACTTAGATTAGTCCTAGTTTGCATGATTATATGGAAAGTACTCACTCAGCAGTATGCAATTAAGTTATAACTAAAGAACAAAATCATATCCAGTAGCTCCTCTACACCTTGAAGGTAACTTTATGAAGGAGGGGATCCTAGGGGAAGGGGTCATTTTAATTCATTTAAGAAACTGACAGTGGGTATAGTCATCTCCTTCACATGCACAGTAAGTTGCAAAATGTATGTTTCACTTGCACTACCAGAGCACAGTTAATGGTTTGATTTTTTTTGTGTGTGTGTCAACCTCATATTATGTTTTAGTAGCAGTACAATCAAAATGATGTAATACACACAAAAGCAGATCTATAACAGTATTTTTTCTCTTTTTTATTTGTTGATAAAATAAGTATGTTCACATGCTTGCTCAGAATATCCAGGGGGAAATATATACATACTATATTCTACTAAAAGTGGATATGTACTTTTTAAAGCAGTGCAAAATCTTTCAATGTTTATTCACTGTATTACAGTCTATTATTTTATTTTACGAAGTTTGTAGTGCATTTTGTGGGTCAGCTTTGGTGACTGCATAAGACACCAAGAACAAATGGAAATGCTTAGTTTTTAATTCACAATCAATCTCAGTTGCAGTTACAGGCAATGGCCTTTGGAACGGGCAAAACAAAAGCCAAAAAGAAATCAAATAAAGGTGGAGATACAGCTAAGAGAGAAGGAAACAAAGGAGATCCAGTGAAAAAAGAAGCAAGTAAAGTCAATGGCGAAGATGGGCTGAGAGTGGACGAGGAATGGCAACGCAGGGATGATGAGGTTTGAGCTTGATAAGTTTTTTATGTACTGTATATGTAAATATTTAGGTTTCATAGGCGTTGTTACTGATTATGCTTTATTGTATTTATGTATATTAATAGAAAAAAAAAATTGATTGATTTTCCTTGCACTCCATGAGCACTTTGTAGTATAATCCATAACTTTTGTTTTAAAACTTAACTCCCTTTTTTCAGTTTGTCCGTGATGAGAATGAGCGAAGTCTACGGGAAGCTTTGATGCTCTCCAAACTTGACTTTGAAGAGAAAGAAAAAACCTCTGCACAAATTAAGAAAGAACGAGATGAGGGAAAGGGGGGGAAAGTGAAGAAGAAGAAAGACAAGCCAGTTACCATGTCCTTAGAACAGTTCAACAATCTTACAGTAGAGCAGGTAACATTTCATGTGCCGAGTCCTGTTAGCAGCGGTATTCATCCTACTACAATGAAAGTATCCACCCATTTCCTCGTTTTAGAAAAATGCTGATTTTATAGTTCTTTTCAGCTACAGAAAATAGAAAGAAAAAAAAGTAAATCTCTTAAGATTTATTTCAGGATTATAAAAAATTGCATTGATTTTAAGAATATATGTGAATAATCATATGCCATTAATATTTTTAAAAGGTGAAATATGTAAGTGAATGTTTTCTCATTCTCTGCAGGTATGGATTATAAGATATCTTGATAGGGATTGAAAATATCATTGCAGTTGCTTCATATTATATGTATTTGAGACATCACACAATATCACATTTTACAGTTAGCAAGAAAAAATGAACCAGAAGTGCAAGAACCTCCTCGGAATGAAAACGAACACAAATTCTTCGATGACCTCGAGGAAACCACCCGAAAGACCATGGAGAGAGAAACAAGAAAGGAGAATTACAAGGCCACCGCAGGACAAGTAAGAGCCTGTGTTTTGCATTTCTCTTTGGTGTTGAATTTGTATTTAAATTTGGGCCCTTAGCTTCATCTTCAACTAAATGTTAATGATATTTGATTCTTTATACCTAGAAGAGAAGGCTCCTTTAAGAGAAAAACTATATATAGATTTTATTACACAATATACTAGGGGATTGCGATGAAATGTTTACTCATTGTTGCCTTTTTGTAACTCAATAGTTGTTCTACTGAGAAACACAGAAAACAAATTTTGTAAATATTTTCAAAGTAGATAAAATATATTTCATTAATACATCTCCCCTCAGTTTAACCATGCAATGCGCGTGTCTGAGTATGAAGCTGAAATTGAGAAGAGAGACTTTGAGATCCAAGCACTGAGGCTGGAGGTCGAGTCTTTGAAAAATGACCTTCAGATGGTGAAGAGCAGAAACAAAAAACTGTGTGAGGTGAGTATTTCCTTTTTATTGTTATGTAATTCTGATGATGTCATTGGAATATGCCAGCTACATCCTCTGCATTATGAATTTGTTCATTTTCATATAATCCTTTTTCTGCACTTTCTCTGCACTTCATATTATGCAAAAATCAGGAGACTACATTTCAAGACTAGGTCTTCAGACAGGTCTCTTATTAAAACAGTAATTTAGGGGCTATTTGACAGTTAAATAAGGTTAAAAAGTAGTGTCCTAATCCTGTAAAAGTAATCAGCAGTGTGTAGACACTAGCCAAGGAGGATTTCTCATGGCTGCATGTTATTTGAGTGTTCAGTGTGCAAAGTTGAAAGAAAACAAAAAAAGATATATGTATTTATTCAACAGGTTATTTGTTCAGCTGAAATGAAGGCCAAGGCAGAACTAGTGGTTGAGCTAGATAAGATGACAAAAGTACGAGAGGAACTTACCCAGGAAGTCGGAAGCCTTTCAGCCCAACTGGAGCAGGAGAGATCCAAAGTCAACCAGCTTACGTTGGATGTCAAAAAACAGGTACATATTTTGTAATTTGAAAAGGAAAAAACTCATCAATTTATATCTAAATATATACAGTCGTTTATATCACCAGCCAGTTATTTTTTTTTTCTTTCTTTCTCTGTTTCACCATTTGGTTACTATACTATGGATCATTGATATGTTAAGGATCCTAAATGTCATGAAGTAAAGCTATTAATGATTTAGTTATTGGATATTTGGGTACTTGTGTTTTCTATATTTTCAGTAATATTTACATGTTTAAATGTCAGTGTTATGATTTAAATACCTTTTGTTAAGGGGGACTGTGATATTCAAAGTAGTTTCAGACATGGGTGTAAAATGTTCATATAATATCAAGGAATCATTCCCAAAGAGTATTTCATCATGTGCAAAAGATTTATATGGTTATAGTGGGAGCATAGCAGTTGTGGACTTTTTAAACAAGTAGCATAAAGCCTTTTTTTTCTGAATTCATGCACTAAATGCCAGAGTGGTAATCTTGTCATGTTTAGGATAACAGAGAGACTCAGCACATGACGTGCATCTTAATTACCTGCAGACTTTGAGAGAATACAATCGTTTGTGATTTTCACACTTATGCTGCCTTGTTTGTTCTTCCCAGGTTAAACTCATCATGGATGATAAATAGAACAAGAGAAAAACAGACAGATACATCATGTGTGAAAACACTGGTAGAAAAAAGTTGACATATTTATACATGTCCACTAGTACTCTGTGACTTAGGCTATCCTTTATAAATTGTAGTAGTTTGAATATTTTGATTACATTGCTACATTAAAATTTTGTAATAGGAAAGAAAGAAGAGGGATACAAGCATGTCAAATCCTTAAAATGTTTTATCTCCAATTTAATAAATTTTGTGTTTATTTAGTTAAAGAAAATCTGAAATCACTTAGATTTCCTTGGACAAACAGGGTAGATGGTTTCTCATGTTTGCTATTGCCAAATGTTTGTATATTATTGAAAATATGAAACATTTATGAAATAATAAGGGAAATGTTTTAAAAAATCAATTAGGTTTAACAACACATGTCTTATAAAGACAAGGTACCATTCCATGATCTTTTAGGAATTTCAGAAGACTTTCCTTTTGTCAGTAAAGATATCAACTGACCGTTCACTACTGTAAACTAAACACAAAATGTTAAATGTTAAAGACACCATGTAATTTCTAGTATTGTCCTGTAAAAGGGTGTAAATATTATGATATTCAGGATAGATTTATGCAAAACAGGCACTGGAAGTACATAATCATCTTAATTTTATTAATTCCCAATAGATATTTTTTCACTAATTATAAAAAATAATTCTCCCATGTTAACCCATTGGTTCCAGATGCTTCACTGCCATCACGTAGCACAAAATACAAGCATAAGGCTTATTTGAGTGGCCACACTGACAGGTGTGCAAGTTATAGGCCATTTGCACACAAACACTCATGTGCGGTGACAAGACTCCATGCCTCCCCTTTGCAGTCATATTCTCTCTTTTTCAGCATAAGCATTTTTTTTTTTTTTTTTTTTTGCCATTTTCTAATGTCTATATTTGCCATTTGATTTGCTTTATCCAGATTGTAATAGACTTCCTTGCACAGGTATTTCTTAACTCAGGGTAGTAATACTAATAAGTAACATTTCATCCTTCCTCTCCCTGCCCTATACCATAAGTTTTCTGTAATACAACCTGTGCCACCAATCAGGGCAGCTTAAAAATGGACCCTGAGCATGGAAATAGCATCCTTAATGGCTCACATATCGTACATTCCACACTTGTTTATCAATGGTAACAATGCATAAATCCCCCTCCAAAATGCCAAATGAGCAATCACCCTCCAAGAGCTTTGAGTACTCATGGTGAGTCATTCCTATCACATTGGTCTTCAGCCGAAATGCTCATAATATCCCAGACCACAGCCAGATTTTCCCATGTTCACGTCACCTGTCCCACAAGCCATGTCACCCAGATTGTAGGGTTAAGGAAAACATTTTTTCTAAAATGTTAATCCATGCTGTGTTTGGATTTTCATAACAAGAAAAGAGATGCACTTGAAATGTTTACCCTTAGCTAAAGGTTTTATTAGTTTCAATGTTTTCCTTTTTTCCCCCATCTCACAATAATTTTTTTTTTTTCACAGGGTAAAAAGAAACAGTCATCAGAACCAGCAGGCAAGTCTTAACAAGGGATCATGAACACCTTTACACCGTCTCAGTTTTGAATAAAGAACTTGAAAATGTAATGCACTACTTCCAATAAATGATAAAATAATGTATTAAAAGACATGGTAATTATCAGATTTTTTGCCGATAGAATACCATTAATAAGACCTAAGCAGATTTGAGTTTAAGGAGTACAAATAATAGTAAGAAGTATAACTATTTTTTCATCTGTATTCTTTATGATGTTTGTAAACGGTTGCAATCTAATTGAAATATTGAATTAAATATGGGAGCTGCTGCAATTTTTTTTTTTTTCTCTCTCTCTGATTTTTAAAATAACTAAATACACCCCATTTCATATAGCTCTAATGGCAATGGAACTTTGTTAAAAGTGTTGAAATAGTAGTGCATTTTTAATTTGTTCCAGTAAAGTTGTAATCCTGTGTTTAATACCTTTTATTCAGTTGCCAATACTTTACCCTTAAAAATTAAAAGAATCAATATACTCCTGTTTGATTCAGTAATAAAGTAACCAGATGGGTTGTTCTGCACAGTGAAAATGTGCAATTTTCATCCTGGAAGTCAGTGCATGTTTTGATTTTAATGTTTATTGTTTTTGTTTTGTTTCTATTCTCCCTTTTTAAGAAAAATCACAATCATTCTTATTTACTTGAATCTGCTATTCTAAAAACCTGTGATACTTGGAATATAGGACACAAAAAGATATGTCTGTCTGTCTACAGTCAAGTAAATCCAATCCAAATTACTTATCTTTTATTTCCCTGTAACCTTCTGTAAAGAATATCCAAAGTCATTAGCAGATAGTTGTTGATAATTATAAATCCCAAGAAAGGTGTTTCTGATTAGAAAAGTGTCTTCTTCTTTAGCTTGTACAATAACCATGAATATAACATTGGTAGTAATGTAAAAGGTTTGTATACAGACATTTCCATGCTTCCAAAACTGAAACTTGATGTTGCAATACTGCATCATCAGTATACTTGCTGTGTATGATCAGGAAATCTAATGACTGGTTGGATCTTGTGGAACAAATATGAGACTTTTCCATAAAAATGATTTGACCAGTAAATCCCCACCTGACTAATGCTTGCAAGATTATGAAAGATATCACACGCTGCTGAAAACCATGAAGGAGTCAAGAACCTTTACTGGGGAAAATTGAAATATTCTTCCATTCATATGTCTTTATCTTACAAAGTAGTACAAAAATTCAAGGATACAAAAGGAGACAAATGTCCTTAAATATTAAATATAAAATAAAATAAAGCATTGCTCCAACAATCAGCCACCAAACCCTTCATTCATCAATGGAGATTCTTATATATGAGAATGAGTGTTCGGCAAGCTTACAGCCTCCATAAAAGGTCTGTGACTGAACATGGAACAAAAGGAATGCTGAGAAATTACTTCTGATATGTTTACAAGTATCCACATTTTCTCTTCTTCAACAAATGTAATCCATAAATCAAAGCAGAATCGTATATTCAGAATAAATCTCGTGGTCAGTTGAGATTATAAAGTCATACTGAATCTAGAAAGAAAAAGACCTCTGAAGAAAACTTGGCTTGCAAACCCAGCATTGAAATACACTAGTATCCTCTCTGACAATATTACAGTGTATTACATATCAGACAATGGTCATTACATATTTACTACACCTAGCACCACGTGAATAAATGCAAAAATATGTAAAACAATTCCACAGCATTTAGTTAAGCTTGTGGGATTCTGGCTTAAAGGCAATAGCATATAGTACAAAATCAACAAGAGCTATCATCATGGAGACTACAGTTGTTTTGCATACAAACTCTAAGGTCAACAGTGACAACTCGCACAATGACTAGTTCAGAAGAAAAAGGTTAATTCAAACTTAATATAAGTATTTGCTAGAGCCAATTTTCCTTTTGCCGATCTGGCATAAAGAAAAAAAAAATCTATTCAAATCATTAACCCATACAACAGGTATTTGGAGGGTGATGGGTAAAAAAGAAAAAAAAAAAAAAAAAAAAAAAAAAAAAAAAAAAAATATATATATATATATATATATATATATATATATATATATATATATATATATATATATATATATATATATATATATATATAATGCAAAGGAGTCTTCTGCAGTAATAGATTTCAGCTTTTTAGGTAAAAAGCAGTTTATAAGTAAAAAAAAATAATAATAATAAATAAAATAAAAAACAGCAGGTACACATAATTTCAATGCTCTTTGGTCCAGCGCACAGATTTTCTTCTTTTGTTGTTCCAATAATAGATGCCTTTGTTTCTTCTGCTGACTGTGGTTTTGGTTCCCAATTCTCTCCACTTATTATGAGAATGAAAATTACAGATTTTAGTAATTTATAAAAAGCACAACTTTCTACTGTATTCCTACATTGTGACAAAGTATATACATAAAGCTTATGCTTGTTTAAAATAATTCTTGCATCACATATATGAACCATTAATGTCATACACAATTCCTGTGAGAATGCCACCAATGCCTAAAATACATTTAGAGAATGTTAAGCACTAATATTAAAACTAAGAAGTCAATATTATTCTAGAAAAGAACAGATAACCATCACATTAATTGGTGCATTATTTACATCTTTAAACACTTTCGAAATCAATGTGAGGGTCAGCCATTTTTTTCATGGCTGTATAAACAAGAAACATATAATGATAATACAAAGGAAGTCATATCACAACTGGTTTTTCACTCCCTTTTATTACACTGTTTTTACAAATCTCAGTGGGTTGCATCTTCCCAGAATGCTCATTAAAATAAGTATAATTATTGCAAGAGCGACTGAATATTAGAAATTTTTGAGAGAAACTCGCCTTTAGTTGAAGATTACTTTTTCCCCAATATTGACTTACATGATCAGTATAGAGAAAACCTTGTCAAGAATCTGACAATATAGTTCTTCAGTACTTGACACCATAATGATGTGAGGTAGTGATGGTAAGTAAAAGATTAAGAAACTTATTAAAGGATACTACTGTTTGCCTCATTATTTTTGAACAAAGGATGCATTGAAGCAGCCTTGCATGGCATGATTACATTTGAAATGAGTTGGTGACTTCATTCTCATATATGTTACTATTAACCTTTAAATTCATATACCATTTATAAATCTACATGTTATAATAAAAAACATCATGCACTATTGTCTTCTATAGGAGCTATTTCTGAAGAAATTCTCCAATTCATCAGCATTTCTAGTAAATCAGAGTTCATTATTTATTTTACAAAATTTTTGCATCTTATGTCAAGCAGCTAAAATTAATTGCATGCTTTTTATACATGACAGATGAAGGTTTCAAAAGTTAGTGATTACTAGCGATAAACCCTGAAGTTTGTTGAAGATTAATACTTATTAATTCACAACATGATTGTATTTGTATCTGCCGCTAAAAGGCTGTGACCTCTAACTTACATATGTATATCAAGATTGTTGTGAGATGTAAAAAATATACTAGGAGTTACTGCTAAATATAAGAAGTCTGTGGCACTGGGATGGAAGAGCTACTTCAAGTATGTTTCCCAGATTCCTTTGCATTACAATCCAAAATGTCTCTTGATTTATAGACACTGCTGATGAATATCCTGCAGTCATTCTTACAAAAAAGTCTATTTTTATATGAAGAAAAAAAAAAAATGGGTTGAGCAAGACTGCGAGTCAGCATCAAGAGCATTTACATGGGTACACATGAAAACTTTTTTATCTTTACCTTTTCCTTGGAAAAATCATCTATAAATCTAAAACATAATAGTAAAGGTAATTTAGAAAGTTTATTACTTACCTCTCATAATATTCTTAAGACCCTGTAAACTTCAGCCATTCATGGTAAATAAGTAAATATGGAAAAGAAATATAAGAAATATATAATATAAACATAGATTCTGTTATAATTCTATGAATTCTAAAATTGACACAAAATTATGTAAAATCATAATAAGACTACCTATAATTACCTTAACCCTTTTCCGTTTTAAGTAGTTATTTCTATTCCATTTCATCTGCTAGCAACACTTTGTCAGTTAACACAGTCATTGAGAATTATACAGATCATTATACATAATACTGTATTGGTAGTATGGTGAAACTAAAAAGCCAAATTAATTTTTCTACTACATATGTAAAAAGAAAGAGGTAACAAGGTAAAGTCTAAATCAAGATGTAGTAAATTTGTCAAATAAAACCAAAATGTTGTCTCTAAAACTTGATTTAATTTTGTTAACCCATTGGGCACGTACACAGGACACTGCAGTTCTGTTTTATTTGTTTCATTTGTACACAGGTGGATTTGCCAGCCCTTAGTTGCCAAGGTGATAACTACTAAACCTACCTATATCTGTTTACTCCATTTCTTAAGCTTTCATCAGAAAGTTTTTCATTCTATTGCTAACATCATCATTGCTAATATTACCATTTATTACAATCATCCTTTTACTATTCTGAAGTTATCAATAATAATATCAAAATACAAAGTAGGCCTAGTCATTGGCTCCTTGGTAACTAAACACTTATGAATCCATCTATATATAAACAATATGAATAAAACAAAATCATAGTGGACAGCACACTCCCAACATCAACAGGCTAAGAACATCCATAAAATTTCAAAGAATTCTAATGAACTGGTGATACAAAGAAAAGAAAAAACCCTTGGACAAGTAACCAAATCACATGTAAAATGAAAAACATTATTGTTGTACAGCTACACAGAATAATATAATTAGAAAATCAAGCTCAACATTCTGACACAAGCAGCAATACTTTTTAAAACATAGCTATTAACGATACAAAACTGTTAGTATCCCTGATTTTCCACCTACTCTTGGGTATGTGTGGCTTATCTGAATATTGCAAGGCATATTCCATCCTTTACAGGAATAAAGTCATCATCTCACAGTGAATCCATATGAATTCTGGAATGACTATCCAAGACTACCAACCCTTCTGAAACATATGGTTCTGTTCATTATTGAATGTTTTGACACCCCTCCTAATGATAGTTTTCTGCATAGCTGTACATTGGTGTATTTTGCCTACTTCATTCAAATCCCTTCCACCTTCTCCCATATTTTTTCATCTCTTTTTAAAGACAACCACTTCTTGAGCTTATTTGTGCAGTCTTACAAAATACGGGCACATGCTCTATGCAATGCTTTTTGTTTTCAAAATCACATCTACATACCCAGTGATCATGAAAATGATTCTTTCACAATGCTCAAATACTACATCTGATACCTTTACATGATAAAATGAGTAAGAAAACAAAATTGCAAATGAAGAGTGTAAAAAGATATATACATATACAAAATGATATAGTAACAATTGTAATAACAAACACCATTCAATTCTGTGACCAATGAATAGAGGAAATGGCAATGTTGCTATTGACAACTTAAATTTTTCACATCACATTTATCAATAATCCTATACAAAAAAAAAAAAAATAAAAAATAAAAATAAAGTGAGTAAAAGGGTACTTGATGATGCATGTTACAGAAGAAAATACATATCTTACATGTAACAGAGTATTTTATATACAACCTGGATACAATGAATGAGTCATTATTACTTGCATAAACTGGCCATATCTACTACATGTTCACCTTCTTTCGTTATATTAAGCAGTGTTGAAGATACTGCATGTATGGAACTATTTCCGTAATCCATGAACATATTTTGCAGTAAACAATGAGAAGTACACCTGTGTCCCAAACCATATGATATAGAACTTTTTTTTGCTTTACCAAGATGAAAAACTGGCAGGATCTGACATTTCTAGAGGTCCTAGTAACCATACTGTCACAAATATTTTTCCACATGTTCTTAAAAAAAAAAAAAAAATACATGTACCATAATTCATTATATTTTAAATCTTGTCAATATAGTTCATACATTCAAAAAAGACACCTCAAACACTGCAATATGTTAGGCAACTTCAATTTATGAGAATATTTCCAAACAAAAGACTATCCATTAAACTTTTGCGTACAAGAAAAAATAAACTTCCTGGTAGTGAGTTCCAGGAAGTAGGTTGAGTCTATGAAAATTGATATCTTAAATTTTTCTTGTAAGGAAAACTCCAAGAGAACACAAAAATAAAAGACCAACCACAGATATTCCAAATATACACACAAGTCAAAAAACTAAAGTTTGAAACTTTAAAAGTTGAGATTTGACAAAAACAAATATTTGGTAATAATCTATGCAAATCAATAAATATGCTGATTAAAGTACCTTAAAGTACCTTCCTACAAAAATATGCAAAAATAAGTCAGAAAGTTCTTAAAACAGTAGCCACAGTAAAAGGCACAGAATTTAATTAACGCTAAGTTGCAAAACATTTACATCAAAATTAGAACCAACACCATCTACACAATGGTCAACTAATGTTAGAACAGTCTAAATAAAATTTGAATGACTGCTTAACTTCTTAAAACCACAATCTGCAATATGCTACTTTTCACCAACAATGCACTTTGGGTTCCTTGGTGACGCTGCTGACTTTTTCACATCTGTTTCTACTCTTAATTTACCTGGGCTCACAGGGAAAAAACCTTTGCGTATCATAACTACTGAGTCAAATTACACACATATGACTTTGGTGATTCATGCTGGTTCTGGTTTATAACAAAATGCAGCTCAACTTGGCATTTATTAAATTACTGTAGCTACTTGCTTCATCAATTTGAGACTGATCACTGTGTTAGTATTACTTTTTCAGTTAGCCAAAATACAAAATTGAAATATTATAAATTCTCTTTGTGTAATCCAACTTTCAAAAGAGGGTGCAATGTACCTTAAATACAAGACCGTATATCATTATTTAAATCATAAGTGAAAGACTTTATGCTTCTACCCATTTTTAAACAGGTCTTGTCACCACTTATTGTCTTCCATCTAAATTTCCTCTTACATGACAGATAACTGTGATAGATATCCATCTGGCATTATTTCTGAATCTATTTACCATACTCAGCACAAATTCAGTCAAGTATCACTTGATCTATATCATATATATATAAGAAATGAAAGAGTCTTTTCTAAATACTTTACTCTCATAAAAGTAAAAAGGGGTGAAACACATGCAAGTTTTCATGATGGATTTGAGTTACAAATCTGGTACTACTGTCTGGCTACTTTTTCTAGTCTAGGCTATTAATAAGTCTGTCAGACAATGTAATACAACTGGATTTCTCAATCAATGAAATGAAGCTTTACTGTAGAACTATGAATTCTCTACAAAATACTGGCGAGAAACAAAAGTCAGATAGCAGGACCTTTCGTACAAATATGCTTATGAGCCATGAAGCTTCATAGATTTATGAAGAGGAAGCCAATCTCAGGTACTATTAAGAAGGTAAACCCCAGCTCCTCCTCAAGTTGCTACAAATTTTCTACATACACCTTCTAGGTAGAGCACTAAATACATTTCTAGATGTTAACCTCCAACCTGGTAACCCTAAAATCTACCAAGGCATCTTTAAATAATATAAAAAGTCTGCATCCTGCTTTTCTTCCAATTCATCACTCAAACAGCCAAGATAAACAGTTTTACACATTCTAAGGTACTATGGCAATATAGGGATCCTGTTGCCTAAATTCTATACCAAAAAAAAAGGCATCTACTGCATCCTTACATATACACTGAATGAAGTTTCACCTTCAGAATCTAACATTTGAAAATCATATAACTGATGTGCATATCATGAGGTATGAAGTAGAGTAAGTAATAAGAAAGAAATGGAAGCAACTGTCTATCATCAGAAGCACATAATAAATTTTCCATTACAAAACACTTGTCAGTTCATCATAATACTGACTTACAACCATTATAGCACAAGTTTTCAGGAGCTAATACTCCCATAATAAAGAACACAGAATTTACAATACCATAACTTTATGTGAAAAAAAATGCATGGACATTTCTTACATTCATCTGAATTGAAAAACACCATGTATGACGGAGATTCAATGCCCTTTTGTAAAGGACCTATCATATTCTTAAACAATACACCTCTTTTATATAAATACAATGGGCAAGGGAAAGTATACGAGAATATATGATAAATGTCTTTGAAATTCATTCTCCTTTCATAAAACATGTACTTTAAACAAAAAGTTGAAAAAAAGCTACACTGAAACCTAAAGGTAAATTGTATACCAGTCTGATCACATGAAAATTCAACTGCTAGTAAAACTAACAAATAAGAAATTTCACTATAATTTTCATCAAGCTGCCATTACCAACTGACTAGAACTTCATTATCAAATCATAATTCATAATTCACATTAATCATTTCATTCATTAACAAATATGAGTATTTGTTGTAGTTCTATGAGATTTCATTTAGAATTTCTTAAAAGTGCACATCAAATATGAAAATAATCACGACAATCACCCAATTACAAATAATGTGTCAAAATATCTTGAAAATAATTAAAACACTTTTTTCCAGACTCCTAAAATTTCAATTACACTTTTACAAAGTGCAATCCTACTTAAAAAATAATAATTGACAGCATAAACAATTCATCAAAATGAAGGCAAATATGTAGGCAAGAGTGCACTGGTAACTGAAGTATTACCTTTCAAAATCATCTCAGTAAATAGCACTATAACAGCAACATATATCACAATAAAACATATTCATATAAAACAATATAGAAAATACAATTAACATACAAAGAAAATTCTAAACATATTCAACAAAAAGGAATGCACAAGTTTCACTGAATAACACAGGATTTTTGGGGTATAATATGAGCATCATGAATACTTTTCTAAGGTATAAATCTAATTACAACGAGTATTCACATCCTTATTAGCAACGAAGAATCCAAAGAAATACCTTAAAATTCTAATTCAAAGTATCAAAATACCATACGTATCATTAAACTAATGAACTCTCGTTAATGAGACACACGCCTCAAAACTAAAATCATGTGACTTGAGAAAAAAAGAGTACCTACTAAACATACATTAAAGCCAAGGGCACAGCCAAGTCTTACACAGTGCCCTCCCGGACCTTCGTGTGCAGAGGTTCTGTCATGAGAACAACTGTTTCATAAGGTGCACATTCCTCAACATGCAGCAATGAGCACAACCATCCATAAAACCCTTTCTCTGGATCACTCACCTCACACCACCAGGAATCATATGATATGGAGATCTGAAAATAAGAAGGTAATTAAGAAAAGTCAATGATAAAGAAAGCATATGCTATGCCTAACCAACACTGCTCTGATGAAGACTTCTACAGGGTTTTGAGTATATATCATAAAAGCAATAAAATCTACTCAACAAAAAGCTAATGAAGGCTCTCCATACCCAAAAGGGAGTTTTGACAACTAAATATGGAGTTCCATAAGTGTCTAACTGGGACACACAACTTGCCACTAAGGAATAATTCTGTAATAGGGTGACTTACCTGTACACAAGCAGCATAAATGCCTAAGCCCAGAGTAAAGACAATTATCAGGAATGGATACAGTAATATGAGCAGCGGTGGGAGCGTAATCTTGGGAAGGCATCGAGCTTCTGTAACCCTTGTCAACATGCTGTTGGGTAAATTACCTTTGTAAAAAAATAATTCTATGGGCCCCTAAATATGTACAAGCAGTAAATCTATGTATAACTACTAGGAAACAGTAAATACATCTATTTTCTTTCATTTGTAAAAAATATGTAAATATACATCTTTTTGCACAAAGCATCAAAAACCACAGCTTAAACATAGCTTTAAAAAATTATCATAAATTACCAACAAAGAACATAATTGAACACAAAGTTCATGTTCTCTCTCTCCCTCTTGTTCACTCCTTCTCTCCATCTCTCCCACTCTCATCACTGTCATTTTCATTCACACAATCAGTCCTATTGACCCACTCAAAAGAGAATCTCCAGTGCCATACCAAGCCATCCACATGGCAGGGTATGAAAACATAGAATCCAGGGAAAAATCAGAATTATGGGAAACAAATTGACCACACTCTCTAGCTCTTGGCCATGGCATAAAAAACTGTTTAGGTAATGAAGATAAAAATAGGCTTTAAGCCTGTTTTTAATTGGCAATTTCTCTCCTATGACTGCAATCAGGGCCAAGCAAGTGAACCACTGTTTAGCTCGCACAACTTCAAGCAGGCTTGACCACACATGACATGAGGGGTTATTCTGTAATATTCTAAGAGACATTCTAGCCATATTGTGATGGGACATCATCCAGCATCAGTGGAATTGTCTCAGGGGAATTCACATCATACAATATCTACAGGTCTATATTAACTTCTTAACCAACTTTAATCTAACAAAAAGCAAGGCTGAGATACTGACCTATACCATGTGAGGGTTCCAAGGTAAAATGAGTAAGCCCCAGACACCAGGAAGACAAATGGGAAGCAGAGGATAGAGAGTAAGGTTATGTGCAGGCCGTAACGCAGGGAACAGGAAGGCTTGGGTTTATCAGGGCCCAAAGTTTGTGTGATAGAAGCTTCCAGATCCTCTAGTTCTTCCCGTGACAGATTTACCTGTTGATCAACAAAGAGAAACTAATTATTTTGAGGATCTATGACTGCTCACAAAGAATAATAACATTGTAAAACAAAAAAAAAATAAAAATAAAAATAAACAAAAAATGCTCATCTTCATCTCTTTTTCATAAAACATTACATATATCAATGTAACAACGAGGACTTCCCTGTCATGGATACCATAGTAAAAAAATATATATGTCCACTAATAAAATTATTATATTAATAACAAGAGTAAATCTAACCACAAGGACAAACTAAACAATATCATGTTTTTGGTATTATGAGTTTCAAGTTTACTTCTAAAATCATATAGACAACTACAACTAAAATATTTCTTAATATTGTCACTGTCATACATGTAATGATCAGGAGGATGTAAACAAACATGTTAAATGAAACCAAGTGGGACTGTGAGAAGGTGCTCCCTGTTAGATATGCCCTACCATTGGCTAGGGGATGCACCACACTAAGGGATTGGTTAGTAGGCATGAGGAAAATATACCTTTGTGACATCTCATCCATGCACTCATCCTCAAAACCTTGGTATCATAACAGCAAACTAACTTCACCTATCTAACGCATTCAAACAGCAGAGAAAATGGAGAATGAGAAAAAAAAAAAATTGGATTTCTGATCGGTGAGCAGTCTGCTGTTATGGTTCTATAAATATATCAGAGCACTGATATATGAAACAGCCACTTCCACTATAATACTTCATCTAGTTCCTCTTTTAATCAACTTATACCCCAAACTAACCTTCACATCAATACTGTGGCCTTTCTTCTTCCCACGTTTGATGGTGCCAGTCAGCGTCACGTAGGACTCCAGCCCTTCAGGCAGCTCTTCACTGAACACCACTTGGCCACCACTGCCACCACCGTCACTGCTTCCACCGCAGCCACTGGTGCCCCCAATTTCATTTCCGAGACACTTGGATCCTGTTCTCTCGTCTCCTGACTCGCCACTGTCCGACACCACTTTGATTTCTCCTGCAGCAGTAAGACATGTAAATACCCAAACT
>NC_091563.1:37300230-37302730 GCF_042767895.1 Penaeus vannamei
GTTAATTTATGATTCATTAATTCTACTAAGTACTACACTTTAATAGATCCCATTCCTTGTAAGTCTTCTTTGGGCTAAATTAATTGTAAGACAAACCTACCATATAAACATTTTGCATGTGACAAGTGCTTGGATATCTTAAAATATTCAGACTGATGCTAAAAACAAAGCATGCTGTTTGTAATAGAGAGAGAAACTACAATAATAAAAGGATATTCCTCTCACAGACACCTACTAACAAAACTTACCTGAGGCATTGCTACTTGTCTCCAACAAGTTATTCATGCTAGCTCGTGAATGTGTTTCTCCTGGCAGAAGTCTGGATCTGACTGTCCCAGAAATAGCTTCAATACTTCCAATGCTTCCCCCACCTTCCTCTGATAACAAAATAACAGATGTGTTTTTTTATATTGATCTTGGAGGAAATCAATCATTTATAGAAAGGTTATTCCTTGATGCCTGGAAAAATAAACAACAGGCTACCCTGATATACACAGCTAATAGACACTTAACAACTCAAAAAAAAAATGCTCTTGCAATATATATATATATATATATATATATATATATATATATATATATATATATATATATATATATATACTTTTTTTTTCTTTACTGAACAAATGCCCAACTATGTAAGTGAATCTCAGTACATAATACACCTAAAGATATCTTGAAACTTTCTGTTTACAACATATACCAATTTGGAAAACACTTACCCTGTTGTAGTAAATTATCAATACTTGGAGTATTCTTGTCAAGATCAGTTGTGGAGGCTGTGTGCTGAGACTGCGATGGGGTCATATTGGGTGTCATCGGAGTTAAGATTGATGCTGCAGGTGGGGTGTCCTGCAGCAGACATTCTGCTGACCCTCCCTCTCCTACAGACTCACTCTCACATTCCTTTTATAGATGATAAGAAATCAATTATACTTTTCAAATGTTATGCACACACCACCGAGAGTGAATGAGTGTTTAAAGCATCTAATTCATTCATACATTTAATTTTCAATTTCATTTACATAAACTCTACTACACTCTAAAGCCAACTTACCTGAGCTGCAGATAAAATCTTGTTGGCTTCTAATACTTCCATTGTGATCATCTGGGGGCAAGCCACCTATGTGTACCCTAACCTGTTGGAATGAGTATTGCAGATTATAGTAATATCTGAATCATATGTTGTTTTTTTACAATAATAGCAATATGAAGATAGAAGAGAAAATACAAGAAAAGTAAATGATGAAAAATATTTTCTCCTTAAAATACCTAAAAATCTGTTGTGGAAATAATGCATCCTCATAACTAACACATTGAATCCAACACATGGTATTATCCATAAAACCAAAATATCTACCAAGAAATGTATTATAACAATCATTTACATAAGAAAAAAAAAAAAAACCTACAGTCCTATTTGTCATGACCACAACATTCGGCATAGTTTCCGGCACTTGGCATTATTGTGTAAGGCCTGTCAAAAAATGGCCTGCCACTTTTTGATAACTTTTCCTCCAGCCTCACTTGCAATATCAACCCCATACCCCCACTTCCTTTGAAGGCTCTCCTCTCCCTCAACAATCATATTCTTGCAAATGGAACAAAGAACAAGTCAATTGGAAATTTTGGTATAGTGCAGCTTATTACATCCTGCCAAACTCCTCCCTTTTCCTTTCCCACAATCCCCTCCATACTTTTTACTATTACATAGGAGTCATTGTGTTTTAGGCATTCATACATCAAAATAATTATAATTGCATCTAAATACATGTTCTATTGTTATATATGATAAATTTATTACCTAATTGCTTTGTATATTTCATTTACATGTTTACATAATTTTCATTCATAGACTATGCATAAAGAGACTGTGATAATTCTAAGGAAGTGCCAACAGGTATGGTAGAAAAGCCGCTAATCTGCATTCTGCACATGCCTGGTGAAAGAAGCAAGATGGCAGCATTTTTAAACGAGGAGATACCACTCTCAATTAGTTTAGGTTAGGTTTGGTTAGGTTATGCATTTCAGGTTAGGTTAGGTTAGGCTAGGTTTTAAGTTAGGTTAGGTAAGGTAAGGTAAGGTAAGGTAAGGTTAGATAAGGTAAGGTAAAGTAAGGTTAGGTAAGGTAAGGTAAGGTAAGGTAAGGTAAGGTAAGGTAAGGTAAGGTAAGGTAAGGTAAGGTAAGGTAAGGTAAGGTAAGGTAAGGTAAGGTAAGGTAAGGTAAGGTAAGGTAAGGTAAGGTTAGGTTAGGTAAGGTAAGGTAAGGTAAGGTAAGGTAAGGTAAGGTAAGGTAAGGTAAGGTAAGGTAAGGTAAGGTTAGGTTAGGTTAGGTTAGGTTAGGTTAGGTAAGGTAAGGTAAGGTAAGGTAAGGTAAGGTAAGGTAAGGTAAGGTAAGGTAAGGTAAGGTAAGGTTAGGTAAGGTAAGGTAAGGTAAGGTAAGGTTAGGTTAGGTAAGGTAAGGTAAGGTAAGGTAAGGTAAGGTAAGGTAAGGTAAGGT
>NC_091563.1:37310230-37315230 GCF_042767895.1 Penaeus vannamei
GCAAATGATCTAGCCTTTCCCTTCGAGTCACATCGCTCGGACGGCACCTCCTCTAGAGGGCCACCACCCAAGGCCCCCTACCCGGGACTTGCTACACAAACCGACGCTTGCATCTTTTACCCGGTCACGCTTCCATCTCCAATAAAGAGTGCAACCAGAACGTACCTTTCCCCAAACCACCAAGTAGGGGAAAACGGGGAATCCCTTCACAAAATATGATTAAGCTGACAAATACAGAATGAGCAAATGGAGAGAGAGAGAGGAAGAAAGAGTGCTTGTCCCTTTTTCACAGATAGGCCTATCTCTCTCTCTCTGTCTCTGTCTCTGTCTCTGTCTCTGTCTCTCTCTGCCTTTCTCCCTCTCCCTCTTTCTGCCTCTCTATCTCTGGTTATAAATCTATATAGTAATCTGTCACTATCTCACACTTCTTATCCACTAGATATTCGTAATTTAATATCATACAATGGCAGCCAATCATCTTAGTTTGATTTTTGAACATTTAATCCTTCCTATCTATAGTTTTTTTTTAAGCAACCTCAGATTTTAAGTTTATGCTCTGCCGGGATGTACACATTATAAATTTTAAATTTTGTTTGTTCTATTCACAATACTTATTTTCATATGCATATTTTTTGTAGGAATTGTTAATAATATTGACATAGTTATGGCCACGAAATCGAAAGTAAAATGAAAATGACTGGAGGGTCAATCCCCAGTAGGTAGGTGTTTGACTTATTAGGCCATCTTAATTATCTACTTTACTGCTAATCGGAATGATAAGCTGTTTAAGTGCGTGTGTACATGAGTGCGTGTCTGTAATGTATACGTACACATAAGATCTATTTAAGTCTTATATAAGCCCTTGCGTCCACATACATTTGAAAGGCAAAACAACGTGTAACAAGATAATAATATGACTAAACAGATATGTAAATAAGAGACATGAGACAGAGAGAGGGAGAGAGGACTATAGGAAGAGGAAGATAGAAGGGAAAAACAGTGCTTATTCATATATAAATGAACTCGTAATAGTCAGTGTGTGGCAGCTGTTGATTTTTTGCTGTATACAACTTAACCACTTGTGCCTATTTGTATGTCTGTTTTTGTTTTGTGACGTAATCATCATTAGACTGCTTAGTTTGTATCTCTAGTGCGTGATGCTTTCATAGGGACTGGTAGGCAGTAATGATAGTGGTATACGGCTCGACTCTTCATTTCTGAGAGTATAACACAAGTGAAATAGATACACGATACGAGAGACTGAAGGGTGCTTGGAGCGGGGGTGTGCCCCAGCCCTTGGAAGGGCTAAGCGCGAGAGGTCTTGACGGTAACGAGGCTCTTCTCTGTCTGTTTGTCTCCCTCTCTGCCGGGTCAAGCCGAAGTGCTTTCTTATGCGGATGGAAGCAAATGACCTGGTGATCCACACGGGCGGAAGCAGATATCCTGCTTAATGTTAGAAGCACACAGACAATATGAATGCGCCGTGGCTTGGACTGTGAGTTAAATAGTCTTTATAAATATGTCA
This sequence comes from Penaeus vannamei, assembly GCF_042767895.1. Classification (NCBI taxonomy): domain Eukaryota; kingdom Metazoa; phylum Arthropoda; class Malacostraca; order Decapoda; family Penaeidae; genus Penaeus; species Penaeus vannamei. Next base: position 37,311,756 of record NC_091563.1, read on the forward strand.
TATTACTCGGCGACCTACTCATGTCTCGCCTTCCAGGCGCCATTTGATTTGCCTCAAGGGTTGACCTATCGTTGGACCCAATTGGCTGGTCATCTCGTTCTCGCGTTCCTGTCCTCGATACATGCACGTGGTTGTTCTTGCGTATCGGCCTATTCTTGGTCCTCGGGGAATCCATCCGTCCTCGACGTCCACTAGTCCTCGAAGGCCTCGCTAAGTCCTCGTCGTTCAGACTTCCTGGTACTCCTCGTCCAGGTCTAACTCAGCGGCGTATTCGCCTACGTCTTTTTAGACCTTGTTCGTTCGATATCGTCCAGTTCCTTCTCGGCTACGTGCCCGTCCAGACGGCCAAGTAATCTCGTCTGGAACTGCGGGCGTCGGGGCTGGCGGCGCCCTTTCCGGCATCTCAGGGTGGTTGTTATCTACGCTAACGAGCTCCTGGAGTTGACTGGATCTATGGGTATCCTGCGTTATCTACGGCGTTCAACAAAAGTAAAATTGCAATAATGACTAGGGCTGTTACGAAAGGTGTGTGTGTGACACCCCCTGAAAAAGCTGTTAGGAAATGAAACTAAAACCGGAATTTGTCGGCATACACCTAGAAATTGGAATAATCTCTAAGTTACAAACAAGTAAAAAACAATAGCGGTAATTTACCGTTATTGGTTTGACTTATTTTAAATGACTATACCCAATAACCATGGCCTTTTGTCGGCAAATTTAAAATGCTACCCCCCACCCCTCCCGGTTTCGCGACGGCCCTAATAATAACCTAATGTTCCTTTTCCGTGAAATATTAAACACTCCAGAGGGAATTTATGGGGGGAAAGCTGAATTCAGGCTTGATATTTTAACACAATCATTCTCATCCCAATACACCTTTCTCCAAAATGACACCTTTCCAAAGCATAAAGCTACATAGATAATCCAAATCACCGATACACACACACATACACGCGCCCCTGCTCTTCTTTCGGAACCGTTTGTCTGAATCTTGCTTCTCTTCTCGTGGTTGCTTCTTGTTCTTGCTAATACTACCATCCCATCTCCACTTTGTCCATCTGTAGTAGCCCTGTTTCCATCACCTATTTTATTTATATTCAGCAGTTCTCCTTTCTACGGATTTGCCTTTAATCTAACTGCTTACTCTTCCGTTACATACTGGTTACCTTTCTCCCTCCATTCCGTTTTTTTCACTTTGTTTCACTTCCGCCCTTTCTATGGATTGCAGGGCCAAGTTATTCATGTTACTTTTTCTCATTGCATTTTTATAAGCTATTGCTTAACCTTGTTGAGATGCATGTTTGGTATCTACTTCCTTAGCTGTACCTACTACCTGGTGAATACCTAGCTCTATCTTAAAGAACGCAGTATTTCCATGTTTTTTTATGGGTTTTATTGTTTCACACACCTATTGCCTTAATATCCTCCCTCTGTCTGTCTCTGCCTTTACTATTTTATTTTCTGCCACTCTACTGCTTTTTTCTGTCTCACTCTTTTTCTTTGCTATTGACCACTCCTATCTCCCTTTGGCTCTTTATAGCATGTTTTAAAGGAGGGAGAATGATCATTTGTATAAAAAAATATGAATAAACATGATAAGGAAACAAACACCTGTAAAGATATCATTTATTCAACATGTAAGTTACATATGTTATAATAGACACCCAAATATTATGAACCACTAAATATAAGTGATTTAAAGAGGTATATTACATACAAAAGATAAATTACACAGATTTTTTCCCATAAATCCTGGGCCTCATATGAGTATCATTATCTGAAAGCTACCAAAATACATACAAAAATATGTCACATTTAGGACAGTTGTTACATGATGCAAATCTGCCACTTGGAAAATGAATACTTGGATTTCATTTCAAAACACATAAAGCACAATTCATCAAGTAACAAACAGAGAAGGATCACATTTTAATGTTCAGCTATTAGTCTTGTAGCTATCTGATCCCTATATGATTTTTATTCAGAATTTAGCTTATATGTTCTAGAGAAGAACAGTATATGGTAACTTTGCAAGTTAAGCCATGTAACTATGGAGAATGGTTGTTAAATGAAGATGAATGTGGATATTTTCCTTTGTAACATTTTGTCAGTGATGATTGCAAATAGCTAGACGAGTACATGACAAGGATATGAGTATTTATTTAGTACAATGAATATATTGACCAAGAGACGCTGTTATACAACAGTGAAGACCAAGCTGAGGGACATTAATTGTAGATGATTACCATAGTAATGATGAAAAATGAGAAAAAATGTAACAGATGATAAAAGGTACAATGCATAAATGTTAGTGTTTATGAGATCAGGTGATGCGTAACATCTTATTTGCCATCCTGTATATATGTATACAAAAAAAATACAGTGCTGCAAAAAAAAAGTTTCTTATGAGGCCTCAGATTTATGCCTCACTTTTCAACATGACTATATCCAAGATAATGTGGGTGTCCCCATAGAGGGTCATTATAACAGTAAAGACACAGTGCAGTCTTTGGCACATCAGTGATTAGGATTCTTCCCTTTTTCTGACATATGAAAACAGGAGACAGTACATCTCTGTATACTTGATTAAGTCAGAAATACATACTTCCACTACCTTGACATACAGATATCGTGACCTTAATATGGCCTGCTATTGGCAATGACGGACCAACTGTGGTACAGCACATTTTCTTCAGTCTGATGCTTGTATGCTCATCAGGTTAGTACTGTGCCATCCAGACATTCCTTGACAAAGAAAAACAATATCCAACTTTAAGATTACAGTAAATGAGCTATCAATACTATACTTAAAAAAAGAAAGTATTAAATATTTCTGTAGTGTCTTGCTCTCCTTCAGTCTGTACATGTGTAATGCAGGATCTGATTTCTGTTACAGAAAGTGAACATATTCCACAAAGATGTAGTATTTACCTCTCAGGTTATTCTTAACATCTCGCAAGATATTTAGCAATGTCAATGATCCCATCTTTTATTAAGACTGCCAGTAAGATTTTACTTACACTGACATCATTTGTTGGATTCAAAATCACAAGAATCCAATGAATTCAAACATCATTTCATACTGTAACAGAAGAATGCATACATTATTTTCAATATTCTAAAAAGCATCTAAAATTGAGCAAATTATATAAGGTAGCAAGTTATCATGTTTCACTTAGTGTTTATTACATTATCTCTGTGTAATAAGATTTTATCCTTTTCACTGCTGTAAATGATGATAGCACAAAATAATAAAAATATAAAAACAATCTCTAACACACATTTTGGTGTGTGTGTGTGTGTGTGTGTGTGTGTGTGTGTGTGTGTGTGTGTGTGTGTGTGTGTGTGTGTGTGTGTGTGTGTGTGTGTGTGTGTGTGTTCATATAAAAGCATGTGCACACATGAGTGTCAGTTTGAAAGGTTATGTATATCTTCTTAGAGAAATATAAATATGATTGACAGAGAAAACAGAAAA
>NC_091563.1:37337730-37345230 GCF_042767895.1 Penaeus vannamei
AGAGACGGAGGAGGAGTAAGGAGAGTTAGAGAGGGAGGTGAGTAAGGAGAGTTTGAGGGGGATGAGGAATTACGAGGAGAAGAGTAAAAAGAGGAGGAGGGGAGGATGAGTAAAGATGGGATAGCGAAGAGAGGGTAGGGGGGGGGGGGGTAGGAGGGCGAAGGAGGTCAGCAACTGTAAACAATGATGTTTACTTTCGACACGAGAGGAGTGGAATCCTGGCATGTTATACGGTGACATGAGTGACCTGAAACAACATGGAAAGTCTCTGCAGAGGAATACAAGGATGAGATAGATAGATAGAGAGAGAGGATAGAGAAATAGATATATAGAATGGGAATGAGAAATATATATATATATATATATATATATATATATATATATATATATATATATATATATATAGAGAGAGAGAGAGAGAGAGAGAGAGAGAGAGAGAGAGAGAGAGAGAGAGAGAGACAGATAGAGAGAGACAGATAGATAGATTGAGAGAGAGAGAGAGAGACAGAGACAGATAGATAGAGAGAGAGAGAGAGAGAGAGAGAGAGAGAGAGAGAGAGAGAGAGAGAGAGAGACTTTATTTGACTTTGACAAGTTTATTGATAGAGATTGATAGATAGACAGATAGATAGAAAGAGACAGAGATAAAGCAGGGAAAGACAGAAAGAAGACAGGCAGAGACAGAAACAGAAACAAACATTACAAACAACCCAAGAGTAAAATAACAAAAAAATGAAAATAAAAAATAAAATAAATAAAATAAAAAAATAAATAAAATAAAAAAATAAGATCAATAAAAATAAAAAATAAATAAAATAAAAAACAAACAAATACCCTAGACCTTACCGGTTAATGTTGGTGACTCGGTACTTGACATCCTCTCCCCTGGTAATGGACACATAGACCTTGGTGCCATTCTCCACCATCCTGGCCAGCTGCTCGCCCTGTTGGTGCGCCAGGAACACCACCACTCCGCGCTCACCTGGAAATTGGAGCGAAACATTTAGACACTTTTCATTAAAGTTGATTTATTCGGGTAGATTTTAAAAGGATGGTGAAAGAAAGGAGGAAGAGAGAAAGAATGAGAGAGAGAGAGAGAGAGAGAGAGAGAGAGAGGGAGGGAGGGAGGGAGGGAGGAGGGAGGAGGGAGAGAGGGAGAGAGAGAGAGAGAGAGAGAGAGAGAGAGAGAGAGAGAGAGAGAGAGAGAGAGAGAGAGAGAGAGAGAGAGAGAGAGAGAGAGAGGGAGAGAGAATAGGCGTGAAACATTAGACATTTTTCATTAACGTTGATTATTTCAGAGATATTTTTAAAAGATGGTGAAAGAAAGAAGGAAAAGAGAAAGAATGAGAGAGAGAGAGAGAGAGAGAGAAAATTGGAACGAAACATTTAGACATTTTTCATTAACGTTGATTATTTCAGAGATTTTAAATGGATGGTGAAAGAAAGAATGAGAGAGAGAGAGAGAAAATAGGCGTGAAACATTTAGACATTTTTCAATAACGCTGATTATTTCAGAGAGATTTTAAAAGGATGGTGAAAGAAAGAAGGAAGAGAGAAAGAATGAGAGAGAGAGAGAGAGAAAATAGGCATGAAACATTAGACATTTTTCATTAACGTTGATTATTTCAGAGAGATTTTAAAAGGATGGTGAAAGAAAGAAGGAAAAGAGAAAGAATGAGAGAGAGAAAATAGGCATGAAACATTAGACATTTTTCATTAACGCTGATTATTTCAGAGAGATTTTAAAAGGATGGTGAAAGTAAGGAGGAGGGAAGAATGAATGAGAGAGAAAATTAGAGAAAAATTAAAATTTACCGCACGCAAAAGAAGAGAGAAAGAAAAATAGGAAAGCGTATTGATCGCGAGAGAAAATAAAGGATGCCAGAGATAAAAAAAAAAAGATGTAGAGAGAATCGGTGATATGAAACACAATATTGTTTTTACTGAATCTTATGGCAAATTCCATGTACTTCCTCAATATAACAGTACATGCATGGGGTACATTCCATGGCGATAGGACAGAAAACCGTTACATAGTATATATCAAACAATGTCTCTAATCTTACCACATCGTAAACACCTTTGATTACTAGATCCACGAGCTTTTTCCTATTTCCCAGAATAAATATCTGCTGAATGACCAAATAATCGAGACCAAAGTAATATAGTTTATGTTCTGTCAACTTCCCGCAACAACGGAGCCGAGCATAATGAGGTAAGTTCTCCATATATGGATTCCCGTTTTCTTTCTGACGAGCATGGGAAGTAGGACGGGGACTCCTGTAAATTCATACAATACCATATTTTGTTCTAGGTGCGCTTAGCTGTCAAGATATCCGATAACGGTTATCTTTTTTTCGTGTAAAAACTTTTCTAGATTTAAACCCTTGCAATAAATATCGTACAGTGCAATATTTTGATGTCTGTAAGCCCATCACATTATTCATTCCAAGTATATTCTAACATACATGCATGCACTTACTACAGACACGCATATACTGTGTGTGTGTGTGTGTGTGTGTGTTTGTGTGTGTGTTTGTGTGTGTGTGTGTGTGTGTGTGTGTGTGTGTGTTTGTGTGTGTGTGTGTGTGCGTGCGTGCGTGTTTGTGCGTGCGTGTGTGCATGTGTGCGTGGGTGTGTGTGTATGTGAATATTTATGTCATAAGACACTAGTCTTTACGTAGGGATCGGGATGTTTGTGCAGGGATTTCCTTTGCTTATACAAGCAAAAATTCCAACTATCTACGTAAAAAAGACAAACCTCGGCATTCCTCCTTCACAGAAAATAGCAATCCATTAATAAAGACCGAAGCGGTTTCTTTGCCCCTCCCCCCCACCCTCCCCTTCACCCTCCACCCCCTTCCCTCCACGGCCGACACCTGGGGCTAAAAAGATCAACCCCTTCCTGCTTGCCTGCCACGGACGCCCCCCCCCCCCCGCCCCCCTTCACGAGTTGCTTTTCGTGAAAGGAGATGAGAGAAGGGCACGGGCGGCGGGCGGAGTCACCTGGCCATCCCGCCCACGACGCCCTCGGATATGGGGAAAGGCCGCGGGATTTCTCGACCTTCCCTCCACGCCTTTCTTCCTCCTTGGTCTTCACCTCGACCTTCTTGCGTGTCTTAGCCTGCAGCCATTCGCTTTTTGGAGACATTTTTTTTTTTATGCTGTTCTCACCTGGGGCATTTGGTTTCTTAAGACTTGTTAAGATAGATCTTTTTAATATTTTTTGCCCCCAGGTATTTTTTTTCAATGGTACAACTATATCATCAACTTTCTTTCTTTCTTTCTTTCTCTCTCTCTCCGTAATATATATCTTTTTTTACTTTGACTATCCTTTAAGCATTGGATTAAATGGCATAAATTTAAATACGAGTGAATTTAATTATAATCCCCCCCCCCTCTCTCTCTCTCTCTCTCTCTCTCTCTCTCTCTCTCTCTCTCTCTCTTTCTCTCTCTCTCTCCCTCCTTCCCTTTCAAATGCGTAGGGAAATTAACATAATAATAACGTAAACGCCAAACTCCACGATCGCAGAGCCCAACGCTTACTGACAAGTACCTAAAGGCAATACTCCCCTTGCGACCATAGTAATTAGTAGCTTCGTCAAACAACATAATAACGAGCGACCTTGGCATGCAACTCGTTCGCCACATCCATTGCCCTGGACTACCTGACCCTGACGTCATATAACATCCGCGTGCATGTTCATACGCAACAGCTGATGACGGATGTTTATTTAATGTTTATTTCAATATCCGGGAAAAAATGGCGGGTATTGTGGTGACGCTGTTATGTTGCAAGTTCAGCTTTATCGGTATTGTTCCTGATGATATGTCAACGTGCAGATATTATAAATGCGAGTTATTACCGCATACGCAAGCTTTTGTTCATTTTTACACACTATGCATTTCATTTCCCAATATACGAATTATGGATACACAGAAAATAAAAATCATACATTCCTGAGAGCAAATAATAATAAGATTTATACACTATGCATATAATTTCCCAATATACATATACGAATTATGGATACACGGAAAATAAAAATCATACATTCCTGAGAGCAAATAATAATAAGATTTATACACTATGCATATCATTTCCCAATATACATATACGAATTATGGATACACGGAAAATAAAAATCATACATTTTCCGAGAGCAAATAACAATAAGATTTATACGCTATGAATTTCATTTCCCAATATACGAATTATGGCTATACGGAATATAAAAATCATACATTCCTGAGAGCAAATAATAATAAGATTTATACACTATGCATATCATTTCCCAATATACATATACGAATTATGGCTATACTAAAAATAAAAATCATACATTCCTGAGAGTAAATACTAATAAGAATGTGCCACACATCCCAGAGAAATTAACGGCCGCCCCTAAACCAGAAATCTTGGCAAAAGCGGGCGCGAAAAGCAACCGAGGGCGTAGGAGACCACGACCTACCCTAACCAACGGCGCCTCCTCTGTCCCCTTCCAAGTCGTAGGTGTGTCAACGTCATCGCACGTGCTAGGGAATAGACGTCGTGTCGTAAATAATGACAGGTGTTAAAATTATGCTACCGCGCGCTAAACAGTTTATATAACACGGGGAAAATAACAAACCCCCTTCTCTTGCGAATCTACGACCTCATCAGCGCTAAACAATTTATATAACACGGGGAAAATAACAAACCCCCTTTCTTGCGAATCTACGACCTCGTCAGCCAATCGAAGTGCTTGGACTAGAGAGAAATCAAGCAAACGCAAATTAAATCCATCCACCCTCAGGAGCCGACGTGCCCCGGGCGTCTGACAGGCAAGTGCCACAAATATAGTCCCCCTGGCACCCTCCGTCTGGCCCTGCTTCGCCAAGGTTTAGCACGAAGGCTCATGAGCTCACCTGAACTCCGGATTCGGGCGCCATCTTGTCCTCGAGTTCGGGGTCGGACGCTAAAAACGGAATAGAAAAAGAAACGAAAGAAAGAAAGAAAAGAAAAGACAAGAAAAGAACAGATCAGACGCTAAAGACAGAATGGAAAAAGAAACGAAAGAAAGAAAGAAAAGAAAAGAAAATAACAGATCAGGCGCTAAAAACAGAATGGAAAGCAAAAAGAAAGGAGAGAAAAAAAAAACACCTGCAGCCAAAATGAAAGATAAAGAAAAGAGAAGAAAATAACAGATCAGACGCTAAAAACAGAATGGAAAAAGAAACGAAAGGAAAGAAAGAAAGAAAGAAAAGAAAATAACAGATCTGACACTGAAAACAGAACAGAATGGAAAAAGAAAAGAAAGGAAAGAAACAAAGCTGGCAAAAAGAAAGAAAAGAAAACAGATCAGACGCTAAAAATGGAATGGAAAAAAGAAAAGAAACGAAAGAAAGAAAAAACACCTGTTTCCAAAAAATATAGATAAAGAAAAGAAAAAAAAAAAAGATCAGACACTAAAAACAGACTGGAAAAAGGAAAAAAAGAAAGAAAAAACACAACTGCAGCCAAAATGAAAAAAAGGAAAAAAAAACACCCGTTACCAAAAGTGAAAAGATAAGAAAGAAAGACAAAGAGAGAAAGATTAGAAAAAACTGCACAAAAAAAGCCCCTTCCCCAACCCCCCCACCAAAAAAAAGCGGTAATAACAATCCAATTAATTAATAAAAAATAAAATAAAATAAATCCTTCTTTCCACCCCCACTCTTCCACCCCCTGCTCCTACCCCCGATCGCCCTCCTGCCACCCTCCCCAACCCTACCCTCCTTCCGATCGCTCCTCAGCCCTCTTGCCACCCTCTCCAGCCCTTCCACTCCTACCTACTCCCCCAATCGCCCCCGCCCTGCCACACCCCCGATCTTCCTCCCAACCCTACTCCCCCACCCCCCACGCCAGCCGATAACCATACCTAACAGCCTACGCAGACACACGCACGCAGGAGCCCGAGGGTCGCCGAAAAGCCCAATAAAACACTTAAAACGACGGCAGAACAATGACGTCCGCCCTGGTCATGGGACATCAAGTGCTCCCGTGCGAAGTCCTTATGGAGGAAGCGCGGGGAATAAATGTCAAGGTGAGGACGTCGCAGAGTGTGAGGGGGGGGGGGCGTGTGTGTGTGTGAGGGGGGTGGCGTGTGCGTGTGCAGGAGGGGGGGGTATGTGTGTGTGTGAGGGGGTGAGGGGGTGATTGTGTTGGAGGGGTATGTGTGTGTGTGTGTGAGGGGGGGAGGGTGATTGTGTGTGTGAGGGGGGTGTGGCGTGTGTGTGTGTGTGTGAGGGTGGGGTGCGTGTGTGTGTGAGGGGGGGGAGGGTGATTGTGTTGGAGGGGGCGGGCGCGTGTGTGGTTTGTGTGAGGGGTGATGATTGTGTGTGTGTGAGGGGGGGGGTGCGTGTGTTTGTGTGAGGGGGGTGCGTGTGTGTGGGTGTTTGTATGAGGGGGGTGCGTGTGTGTGTGTGAGGGGGGAGGGTGATTGTGTGTGTGAGGGGGGAGGGTGATTGTGAGTGGGGGAGGATGATTGTGTGTGTGGGAGGGGGAGGAGGGTGATTGTGAGGGGGAGGATGATTGATTGTGTGTGTGAGGGGGAGGGTGATTGTGAGGGGGGGAGGATGATTGTGTTGAGGTGTGCGTATGTGTGTGTGTGTGTGTGTGTGTGTGTGTGTGTGTGTGTGTGTGTGTGTGTGTGTGTGCGTGTGTGTGTGTGTGTGTGTGTGTGTGTGTGTGAAATAGAAATAGAAACAGAGAGAGTGAGAATGTGAGAGAGAGTACGTGTATGTATATATGTGATAGATGGATAGATGAGAGAGAGAGAGAGAGAGAGAGAGAGAGAGAGAGAGAGAGAGAGAGAGAGAGAGAGATTTGAAAGAAAGAGAGAGATAGAGAGAGAGAGAGAGAGAGAGAGATAGAGATGAGAGAGAGAGAGAGAGAGAGAGAGAGAGAGAGAAAGAGAGAGAAAGAAAGAGAAGAAAGAAAGAAAGAAAGAAAGAAAGAGAGAGAGAGAGAGAGAGAGAGAGGGAGGGAGAGAGAGAGAGAGAGAGAGAGAGAGAGAAGGAAAGATAGAAAGAAAGAAAGAAAGAAAGAAAGAAAGAGAGATGGAGAGAGATATAAACAGACAGACAAACAGACAAGAAAAAGAGAGAGAAAAAGGGGAGGCGACCCTGGAACACACCGTCCCGCCCAACAAGGTAATGTTAACCAGGATAAGTCCGAAACGGTCTTCGTGCAACGCCTCATGTCGGACCTTGAAGCCTGCTCAGGGGCTGGCGTTAAACCCCTCACTCCCTCTCCCCCTCTCTTGTCCTCTTCCTCCCTCCCCCCCTCTCCCCCTCATTCTCTCTCTCTCTCTCTCCCCTCTCCCCCTCTCTTACCCTCTTCCTCCCTCCCTCTCCCCTCACTCCTCTCTCTCTCCCTTCCTCTCCCCTCACTCTCTTACCCTCCTCCTCCCTCCTCCTCCCCTCTCTCTCTCTCCCTTTACCCTCTTCCACCTCCCCTCTCTTGTCTTCGTCCTCCCT
>NC_091563.1:37350230-37352730 GCF_042767895.1 Penaeus vannamei
AGAGAGAGAGAGAGAGAGAGAGATAGAGATTGAGAGAGAGAGAGATAGAGATTGAGAGAGAGAGAGAGATTGAGAGAGACAGAGAGAGAGAGAGAGAGAGAGAGAGAGAGAGAGAGAGAGAGACAAAGAGAGAGAGAGAGAGACAAAGAGAGAGAGAGAGAGAGAGAGAGAGAGAGAGAGAGAGAGAGAGAGAGAGAGAGAGAGAGAGAGAGAGAGAGAGAGACAAAGAGAGAGAGAGAGAGAGAGAGAGAGAGAGAGAGAGAGAGAGAGACATACAAAGAGAGAGAGAGAGAGAGAGAGAGAGAGAGAGAGAGAGAGAGAGAGAGAGAGAGAGAGAGAGAGAGAGAGAGAGAGAGAGAGAGCATCTAAATATCTCTAACAGTAAATAAAACTCGTCTCTACTTCAGTAACAAGCTTATAATGCCAAGGTAAAAAAAAAAGAAAAAAAAAGACCAAACTCGAAAGACGAAAAAAAGATTTAATACAAACAACACGTGATCTTGCAACTACGGTATCCATTCAAAGACATACACTGCGCAACAAGCTTTGCAAATAATAATGAAAAATATCTATCCATTTATCAAATATCATTTATCACATACTCCATATCACTTATAAATTGAACTGTCCCTTTCATTAACGGACGAAGCTAAATAATGCACTTTTATTGCACGTATTTAAGACTTATTTACTGATTCACAGAGAAAGATAAAAGAGAGGTCACAAGATAGATTTCTTAATGTACATGTAATCCCTCGATCAATAGATTTCTCTAGGAATCGCAGTTTAGAGGAATGAGTCATGATTTACGTTCAGACAGTGAGTTTTATTTTCTATTTTTCTGAGAAACACCAAGTAATGTAACTATTGCTCGTTAAAAGATTAAAAAAAGAATAAAACATGACAGTCAGATTTACAGAATCGTGCTGATCCATTTAGGAGCACTGTTGATTTTTAAGCTTTAAAAGAAAAAAAAATATGAGTCAGAAGCTAATCATGTCACAATAAAAATCCTATTCAACGTGTACATTAAATCGAACGAAGGAAAATGAGCATATCCAGGAACTATGCTGGACTACAGAACTTGTTTTTGCCTAGATATTTAATTATTTTTACATATACGGTCTGTTTCTGATAGCGATTAAATTGGAATTTTAAACTAGAAAAGTTTCGGGCTTTTGAACTACAAGAGTTTAATCCTAAACCAAAACAGGACAAAGAAAATGACGCAGATTAATAACAGAAAACCCCATAAATGATAGGAGAAAATCCCGGAAATGGACAACAAAAATATCGAAAACGGATAACAGAAAATCCACGAAAGTAAATCCAGAAAACCTCGTAAATGAACTACAGGAAGCCCTTAAACTGAACAACAGAAGAAACCTCCCAAAAAATACACAACAGAGAGAAGAACAGTAAAGAAACGCATCTCATTCCACCACGCCGTTTTACCGTTTCCGAGAGCAACCCACAAAGTGCCTAAGGGAGCACAGAAGGTCCGGGATGGCCTCACAAGACGGTTATCCACACTCCGCGAAGCACAAGACGGTTATCCACACTCCGCGAAGCACAAGACGGTTATCCACACTCCGCGAAGCACAAGACGGTTATCCACACTCCGCGAAGCACAAGACGGTTATCCACACTCCGCGAAGCACAAGACGGTTATCCACACTCCGCGAAGCACAAGACGGTTATCCACACTCCGCGAAGCACAAGACGGTTATCCACACTCCGCGAAGCACGAGACGGTTATCCACACTCCGCGAAGCACAAGACGGTTATCCACACTCCGCGAAGCACAAGACGGTTATCCACACTCCGCGAAGCACAAGACGGTTATCCACACTCCGCGAAGCACAAGACGGTTATCCACACTCCGCGAAGCACAAGACGGTTATCCACACTCCGCGAAGCACAAGATGGTTATCCGCGAAGCCCAAGTCCAGGTGTGAGAATGAAGTTGAAGTCACATGAGGGCGCGTGTGAAGTTAGGGCAAGAGGAAGTTCTTGGATGATTGAGACACTGCAAAGCTAAGGAGAACGAACAAGCAAATCGACCGATGCAACCTACCTTAACGAGCAATGAAATAAAATATCTAACCTCGTAGGTAGGTCATGTTATTCCGTAGCATAAACAGGGAGACCTTTACGAAATAAAAGTCATAATGTGATGAAGAGTAAATTCAAATACCGTGTTTGATTTTATTTCTGACTCTATAATTTCCTCATTAATACTCTAAGACCGATATCTCATATATTACCTTGTATTTTTCACACCCTTGTGCATATATGCAAACCCAATGCGTATGTAAATACTTATGGTGTGTATATATATAAGCATAAGAACCAGTATAAATATAAGTACACACACACACACACACACACACACACATATATATATATATATATATATATATATATATATATATATATATATATATATATATATATATATGTGTGTGTGTGTGTGTGTGTGTGTGTGTGTGTGTGTGTG
>NC_091563.1:37367730-37375230 GCF_042767895.1 Penaeus vannamei
GTGTGTGTGTGTGTGTGTGTGTGTGTGTGTGTGTGTGTGTGTGTGTGTGTGTGTGTGTGTGTGTGTGTGTGTGTGTGTGTGTGTGTATGCGTGGGCCTTTCTCCATTTTACTCATTATTCTCTAATTCCCTTTCTCTTTCGTTTGTGTTTATGTCTTTCATCATCACTGGAACGTTCATATGTGTGTGTGTGTGTGTGTGTGTGTGTGTGTGTGTGTGTGTGTGTGTGTGTGTGTGTGTGTGTGTGTGTGTGTGTGTGTGTGTGTGTGTGTGTGTGTGTGTGTGTGTGTGTGTGTGTGTGTGTGTGTGTGTCTACGTATGTACCTAAATCTATTAGTCCCAAGACCAAACAATATCCTGGAAAAAAAACACGTGTAACCTTAGAAAGTAGGAAAATAGGCCTACACCGCCTGACTTACTCCACTGATTAAAAAAAAAAAAAACACAAACCAAAAAAAAACAAACAACAACAACAGAACTCTACCTTAATCAACGTTTCCGCCACGTGTTACCTTACGACATGTGTCAGCCGGTCACGTGGAAGAAGGGAAAAGAACGATGCGACGGCCAAGGGGTGTCAACTTACCTGCGGAGAGAGAGGAAAATAACATTACATTAGATGGTTAGGTTTCCCGTGAAAGTTGGGATCAATAACACAAAACTGTTTGTCTTGACGTTGTCAAAGCGCCTGCGCGTTTGATCGGTTGTGTGTGTGTGTGTGTGTGTGTGTTTTGTGTGTGTGTGTTAGTGAGTATGAGTGTTAGTGAGTATGAGTGTGAGTGAGTGTGTGTACATTACGTATGTGTAAGTATATGTGCGTGTACTTGTGCGTGTCCGTATGTACATGTACCATACTGTATAATATACAAGGCACATAAATGCACAGCGCATGTACACACAGCGAGGAAAGATATAAACAAAAGCAAACAGCTGATTACAAGCGGCTGTGTTTACCAAACTGCATAACTGTCCCGCGAATATTAACCTTCCTGCACAGCTAACCTTAATCCGCGGGAAAAAACCCACCACCATTTTTCGCGTTGCATCCATCACCTTATTTTCCTTAATAATATCTAAAGCACCGTTAAAAAAAATCCTCGTCCAGGTTCTTTTCCTGAGTGGATGGTCATTATCCTCGCATCTTTTGGGTGTCTTAATTTTTTTAAATAATAGATTTAATTTTTACAGTATTGTTTTATCAATTGCAGGTTGTATTTAATCATGTTGAAGTTGTATGTATGTGTGCAGGTTTATTTATGTTGGACTGAGGGTGCAGAAAGAGATGAGAAAAAAACATACATATATACGTACATGCATACACACTTCCATACACACACACACACACACACACACCACGCGTAGACACACACAGAGACATACACAAAAACACACATATGAACGTTACAGTGATGATGAAAGACATAAACACAAACGAAAGAGAAAGGGAATTAGGGAATAATGAGTAAAATGGAGACGAGTGTGTGGCAACAGGAAAATAATAGGAGAGACCGAGACTAATTAATAGAAGATAGAGAAGGGATGAGGAGAGAGGGGAGGAAAGGAGGAAAGGGAGAGTGAGGGGAGAAGTGTGTTGTATGGAAAGAGGGAGGATGAGGAAGAGAGAGAAAAAGATGGAAAGAGAAGGAGGAACGGACGGAAGGAGTTTGTGAGAGGGAGGGAGGGAGGGAGAGAGAGAGGGAGAGAGAGAGAGAGAGAGAGAGAGAGAGAGAGAGAGAGAGAGAGAGAGAGAGAGAGAGAGAGAGAGAGAGAGAGAGAGAGAGAGAGAGAGAGAGAGAGAAAGAAAGAGAGAGAGAGAGAGAGAGAGAGAGAGAGAATACAAAGACAGAAGAATCGAGGGTATTAGTATTGCAAAGTATGCAACCCTTATCATCTTTATTGCTTCTGATCTTAACCCCTGCTATTACACCTTATTAATACGACTATGAGACCTTATCACATTGCGAAAACAATACAAACGTAAAGTTAATAAGAAAATATATTTTTGATACCTGGACTTGCGAAACAGATATGACAAAAATAATCTTCTAAGTGTCAGTAATTTTTTGCATGAACGTGATTTATCGCAAAAAAAAAATAATAATAATAATTAAAAAAAAGAAAAAGAAAACGAAAACGTTCCATCTTTATCGTATTCTAATCGTGAAATGTACAAATACAGGATGATACGAATAACTTTACTAAATACGGTACTTTATTTCCTAAGTATCCCATATTGCACTAAACCCTTACGACAGAAAATTCACTCCCGATCGTCAGAAATGTGAACCTGAACCCCCTTCTCTGCTGCCGTCCCTCATGAAGGTTTAATGACCATGTGTCTAGCTTCAGGCGCCAGATCTGTTGTTTATTTGACCGGCACTCCAAGCTCAAGCTCTTTTGTATTTGGTAAGAACGGTTTTGGAGAGGTCCTTATAAACAGTATACATTACACTCGGTGCATCACATCCACAGACTTAGATCATATAATACTATTTTTTTTTAATGGACATGAATATTGTTATCTTTCACTTGAATATTTATCTTTTTGGAATGAACATGAACTTTATTATCTTATTATTATCACTTAAATATGATCTTTTCAATTATCATGAACATTATTATTTTTCACTTAGCAGGCTTAGTAGTATTACCGGAAAGCTTTGTCGTTAAGCATACTCACTGTTGAAATGATTCCTTTCACTGTATTTCGAGATCCAGGTTTCCGTTTTTCTTTTTATTCCTACTTCTTTTATGTAACTAATTATTTCCTCCTCTTCGTCTCGTTTTCTTTTCTTTTTTTCTTTCTCTCGCATTCACTTCCCCTCTTCCTTTTTTTTTTTTGGAAGAGGGGAAGAGGAAGGAAAAGAAGAAACCTTCGTTATACGTATAATCCCGTCTGGATCTCCGTTTTTTTTCTATTTGTTTTATGTAACTAATCATTTCATCATTCTCTTCGTCTCGTTTTCTTCTTTTTCTCTCTCTCGGTCTCTTATCCTCTTCATTCTTTTGGCACCGCAGTTATCTTAATGCACTTATTCTTTTTATCAAATCGCGTCTCTCTGTCTTCATTATTAACTCATCTTTTATATCGCATGATTTTCTTTAACACAAATTTCTTTAATCAGTGAAACACGCCTTCCCTCACGCATACTTTTTATTTATTAATTTAAACATTAAATCGCATGAATTCGGTAGGCCGTTTGAATTTTTTCCCGCTTAAAAATAACAGGAACAATCAAAATTCACTTTTTTTAAATTCATTTGTCAACACAAAGATCAGTCTGACAAGGGCTCAGGAAGGCAGTTTGATAACTCGGATTATCCAACATCCACGTGACCAAAACTTCTATCGACAGCATGCGTCGATTTCATCAAACATTAACACTGGAATTCTCGACACGACTCGACCGAGAAATCCTTCCGACCCGAATGTCCGCCCTGACTGTATCGGAAAACGGAGGGCCGATTTAGGCGTGAAAAATTGCGGTTTACGCTGTGTCGCAATCTGGGTTAAGGTGACGCTACTATCTACTCTTGTGTTCGATTTGCAGATGTCGATGATACTGATGTTAAAACTCTTAAATGTGATATATAAACTCAAGCTCCAGGTACTTCACCATATTTCTTTCATTCAAATTCTCGTAGGATTCCCGAGAAGTTCCACCCTATCGATATATCTCAGCTGACGATGTTGATGTTAAAACTCTTAAATGTGATATCTAACCCCAAACTCTAGGTACTTCACCCATTTCTTCCTTTAATATTCTTTTTTTTTACGCTGTTTCGCAATCTGGGCTAGGGTGACACTACTATCTACCCTTGTGTTCGATTTACAGAAGACGATAAAGATGTTAAAACTCTTAAATGTGATATCTAAGCTGAAACTCCAGGTACTTCACCCATTATTCTTTAATATTCTCGCAGGATTCCGAAGTTCCACCCTATCGATATATCTCAGCTGACGATGTTGATGTTAAAACTCTTAAATGTGATATCTAACCCCAAACTCCAGGTACTTCACCCATTTCTTACTTTAATATTCTTTTTTTTTTTACGCTGTTTCGCAATCTGGGTTAAGGTGACGCTACTATCTACCCTTGTGTTCGATTTCCAGAAGACGATAAAGATGTTAAAACGGTTAAATGTGATATCTAAGCTGAAACTCCAGGTACTTCACCCATTTCTTTCGTTAATATTATCGTAGGATTCCGAAGTTCCACCCTATCGATATATCTCAGCTGACGATGATGATGTTAAAACTCTTAAATGTGATATCTAACCTCAAACTCCAGGTACTTCACCCATTTCTTTCTTTACGCTGTTTCGCAATCTGGGTTAGCAACTATCTACCCTTGTGTTCGATTTCCAGAAGACGATAAAGATGTTAAAACGGTTAAATGTGATATCAGCTGAAACTCCAGGTACTTCACCCATTTCTTTCGTTAATATTATCGTAGGATTCCGGAGAAGTTCCACCCTAACGATATACCTCAGCTGACGCACCGCTGTATAAATATTCCCTTTTGTATTCACTCATTACCGTGGGACTTTGACCGAGTGTGGATTAGACAAGCTGAGTGAACGCCTTGTTCTAAGTCTCCCGGATTCGTTAAGAGATCTGGCTCCCTGATTATCATTATTTCTTTCGGCCATTGTTCATTATGTCATTGTTCTCCCAAGCATAAATATAAGCACACTGATTACGGTTATATTTAGGTACAAGAAGATTTTAAAATACCTCACCAAGCGCTCCCATGTCAGCACGCGGACGGTTAGATCGGCGACGTTTCAAAATTACGGCGTTCGCGTGGCTGTCAGACCCACAATCTCTAGACCAACGCACTGGTTGGAATGTTTTGACAAGGGAAAATTATTTAATTCATTGATTGCGAGCCATAGTTCAGGGCTGGAGAACATCGGAGCGCGAGTCACAGCTGTAGTTGGGATAAGTTCACTTAGGTGATGCCTTGAGAGCTTATATGCAAGTTTATTACAGATCTTGAAGTTTCTTTTTCGCATTAAAAAGTGGGATAACAAAGGGAATTGTACACTTAACGGGGAAAGTCAAGGTGATAATAGGGTAGACTGAATACAAATACTCTCTTAACTCTCGTTTACATGTTCTGAAGAGCATCGTTACACGCATCAAAACATAGTAAATAGAAATGAATTTCACAATACCGAATTAAATTCATCTAAACGCTTGTCTACAGTCAAGAAATCCGAATGAAATCTCCGCGAACTGAAGCCCCTTCGCGCCGGCATTACACTGCACAATCGAACGCGATGTAAATAGAGGGAGTGAGTCATAAGCGCCAGAATACCGCGGCAGGTGGATCGCGAAGAGAGTTCAATTCCCTTATACAATTTATTTCTCTTTTCCCGCGCTCGTAGCGGGTGAAGCGCGAGGAGAATTGAATTCCCCTTTTACAATGCTCTCTCTCTTTAGCCCTTCTCGCTTCCGCTTACCCTTTCCCCCCCTATTCTGTCTCTCTCCTCGCTGTGCTCATAAAATATTCAGCCGCCAAGATGATTTACGCATCGATCGCATAAAATGACTAGAACATTCTCCGAAATTGGAAACTGTCGAATCATACTTTTATTTCATGGTCTATTTTTTTTTTATTCTCGGGGGAATGACGTAAAACAATTTACATTTTTATTTCAAAACGGGTGGGAATGTATTATTAATCGTTAGTTAGTGGCATATGGTCCCTAGACAGTCCAAAAAAAAGCGGGAAAAATTAACTCGACTCAAAAACTAGCATAATCAAGTGAAAAAAATAATCCTCATCAAAGCGCGGCCGTTTTTTGACTGCGGGCGATCAAAAAGCTCTTGCACTTTGAAGACTTAAAGAAGGACATGTGAATCTTATTACAGTCCGCCTTTGACACTATCTCAGACAGGGACACGTGTGAAGTTGGCTTTCGAGACGCGCCGGATCCTTCAGTGGGTTCCTGAACCTTCGAAAGTGTTTTTGACCTTAATCTTAGATCATTAACTGACAGACAGAAAAAAACAGATCATGCGACATCATAACCACTCAGTAGGTAACAAACATTTATCTAAAAGGGATCCAATTACTTTCTTTTTTCTTACTCATGCAGAAGAAAATATGCAAAAAAAAATAAATAATAAAAAAAAAAAATAAACATGATAAAATACCATCATTTCGCCATTAACATGCAGGTAACGAATAAAAAAAAACAAGTTCACAGACTTCATTTCCATAAATCATCGACACAGACACATATAGGGAATGGGAATGAAGGTCACAACAGTTCACAATCCTCCGTTCAGATTCCAGCCATGCTCTCAGGGGTACACGGCAACCGAGCTCCGATTCCTCCCACGCCCTCGAGAACCCACATCCACCGGGGGGAGCCAGGGACACCAAGGGGCGTTACGCAGGGGACGTCGCGCCCACAGAGCTCACGGAAAGCTCCCGCCGATGCACGTTACATGGAAAGCTCTTAGGATAGCGGCGGCGGGGGGGAGGGGGGCGACACTGAGAATTGGGAGGGGGAGGGGGGGGTTGAAGGATAGGGGGGGCGGCGGCAGAAGGGGGGGAGGGGGGGAGAGGGGCAGCACATGAACACATGAAGAGAGAATCCTGACCTCCTACAACGCGCCGAGTCTCCGTGTCGGGCGTCAACATGACTGGGTATCTCTGGAGTCGCTGCAGGGTGGTGGTGTAGATATGGCCTGCACGGGGGAAGGGGGCGGGGGCGGGGGCGGGGGCAGTAGGGAGGAGGAGGCGGAGAAGGGAGAAAGGAGGAGATGGAGAGAGAAAGGAGGAGATGGAGGGAGGAAGGAGGGGGGGCGAGGGGCGGGGGCAGTAGGAAGGAGGAGGTGGAGGGAGGAAGGAGGAAGTGGAGGGAGAAAGGAGGAGGTGGAGGGAGGAAGGAGGGGGTGGAGGGAGGAAGGAAAGGGCGAGGGGCGGGGAAGGGAGGAAGGAGGAGGTGGAGGGAGAAAGGAGGAGATGGAGGGAGGAAGGAGGGGGGGCGAGGGGCGGGGAAGGGAGAAAGGAGGAGGTGGAGGGAGGAAGGAGGAGGCGGAGGGAGGAAGGAGGAGGTGGAGGGAGGAAGGAGGAGGTGGGGGGGCGGGGGCAGTAGGAAGGAGGAAGGAGGGAGAAGATGGGGGACGGGGAAGGGGCAAGAGGAGGTGGAATGAAGAGGAAGAAGGAGGGAAGGGGCGAGGGACGGAGGAGGTGAAAAGAGGGAAGGAAGGGGGCAAAGGGCAGGGAAGGGAGAGAAAACAACTTCATGAACTCATCTCGACTGAACAGCTATGACAGGTTTACACAATATATATAATAATAATAATCAAAGAAGAGTATAGAAATATAACAACAGAATCTGAAATGGAATACCCTCTTCTTTTAAACCTTAAGAGGAAATACCCATCTTTCTTTTGAAGACTCCCCTCCCTCCCCACCTTTCCTCCACCTCCTTCTCCTCCTCCTCTCTCTTACATCATACTCCTAATCCTGACGAATCA
>NC_091563.1:37392730-37395230 GCF_042767895.1 Penaeus vannamei
CCCCTCCCCCATCCCACCGTCCTCTCTCTCTTCCCCTCTCCTCTCCTTCCCTCCCCTCATCCCACTCCTCTCTCTCTTAACCTCTCCCACTCCTCTCCCCTGCCATCCCACTCCTCCTCTCTCTTAACACCCTCTATACCCTCCCCCATCCTTTCCACCTGTACTTACCTCTCCTCCCCTCCCCCCATCCCACTCCTCTCTCCTCTCTTACCCTCTCCCTCTCCCTCTACCCCTCATCCCCACTCCTCCTCTCTCTTCCCCCCTCTCCTCCCCCATCCCACTCCTCCTTCTCTTACTGATCTCTCCCTCCCCTCCCCCCCCCCCCCCCATCCCACTCCTCCCCTCTCTTACCCTCTCCCTCCCCCTCCATCCCACTCCCTCCCTTCTAAACCCCACTCGAGACTTCACGAGTGGTTTGGGTCGACTCCAGAGATCGTAAGAACCTGGAACAAGGGGAAGACACGTGACCCTGACCTGATGTGACCAGCTCCGAACCAGGGTGTGTCAACGTTTGTTTGTATCTCGTAAAGGACCTCTCATTAGCACTGTTGTACCGAGACATTAACGAATGAATGATTGACTCAACGGACACATAATGACGCACGTGGTCTCCGGATAACAAAATATACGCTCACAAGTACACATCCGAACCACAAAGAAACGCACGCATTCCACTGACTAACAAAATATACGCACACAAGTACACATCCGAACCACAAAGAAACGCACACATTCCACTGAGTAACAAAATATACGCTCACATGTACACATCGAACCACAAAGAAACGCGCACATTCACTGGTAACAAGATATACGCTCACAAGTATACATCCGAACCACAAAGAAACGCACGCATTCCACTGACTAACAAAATATACGCACACAAGTACACATCCGAACCACAAAGAAACGCACACATTCCACTGAGTAACAAAATATACGCTCACATGTACACATCCGAACCACAAAGAAACGCACACATTCCACTGAGTAACAAAATATACGCACACAAGTACACATCCGAACCACAAAGAAACGCACACATTCACTCGGTCTGTCCCTTACATGCAAAAAATCCGCACACGAGGGAACACGCACCTTCAATCCTTTCTTGCGGAATAACAAACCACATTAATTGCACGAAATGACGGGGACTGAGAGAGCCCGCGCGTCCTTCATCCTACTCGCAAGCCTTCACAAACAACTGATCTCCTTTCGTCTTTATCCCTCTTTATCCCTCTCCCTCTTGCTCATCCTTAAAGGACGTTGGGATCATTAGAACGAAGGAATCAATGACTGGAACGCCAAAAGCAACGACCTGCAAACATCCCGTAGGATTCCTTGGAGAGACAGTGAAGAGAGAGAGAGAGAGCGTTTCCTTAGATACGTGTGGGTAATGTGAATGGCGTGTGATGTATTCGACGCTATGGCTTGGGGTGAAATGAGCAAAAATAAAGCTCAAAAGCAATCTGTCTGAAACAAAAATAATCCGATAAAAAATATCAGATCAGCAAAATAAGATAAGGCTGAGAAGAAAACTTTTCAATCACAAAAAAAAGAAAGAAAAGAGAAGATAACATTGACATCACTCGATAGGCCTACCTCCAAGCGAAATAATCCCCCTTCATACGCCCCCACATAATCTCTTCTCACATCCCAACCCAAACACATCACGACCTGTCCTTGGCCGCAAAGATAAACCAAGCGAACTGGGTCAGACTGGGATTTGAGATGAGTTTCCCCTCTCGAGGCAATTTCCCTTTTTTTCCTTTTTTTATACCCCTCTCAGAAAATGGGTCAGTATGTCGGACCAGGATTTCCAGGGGTCAGCTGTTATTGGCAGTCGTAGATCCCCATGAAAATAGTATATACCCAGATAGGGAGAGCGAGAAAGAGAAGCAGACATACAGAGGGAGCGTGAGAATGAAGGGGGGGGGGGGGAGAGAGAGAGAGAGAGAGAGAGAGAGAGAGAGAGAGAGAGTGAGAGAGAGAGAGAGAGAGAGAGAGATAAGAGAGAGAGAGACAGAGATAGATACATAGATAAGAGAGAGAGAGAGAGAGAGATATAGAGAAGGATAGAAAGATAGATAGAGAGATAGACAGATAGATAAATATATAGAGACAGAGACAGACAGACATAAGAGATAAAAAAGACCCCCGTTTTTTTACCAAACGAGTAAATAAAGAGCAAAATAAGCCCGACGCCTCTGGGTACGGATTGGTCTGGATTGGCCCGGCGTGGGCGGATGTCGAGAAAGGAGGATCTGCGCTATAAAGTTTCCGGCCATCTCGCCCAAAACTCAGGTCAAGATCCCCGCCCACTTTCTAAACCTTTGTTTCACCGTCGTCCTCGCAACTTTCTTGTGATGACACATAAACATCATAAACATGTTTTGATAGCGGTGTCGTCCATCACGTTTTGACAAAGCCCCGTGCACTAGATATGCCAAAAAATCTGCTGCGTGATCCACATCTGTCGTAATGTTGCACAGAAAGAGTT
>NC_091563.1:37427730-37437730 GCF_042767895.1 Penaeus vannamei
CAGGGAAAGTTTTCGCTTAATTTGCGCTATTCGTTTGAAAGAAAAAATATCAACTAACATTATGATAATTATACTGCTGAATAAGGTATTCGTTTTGAAAGGTATAGAATTATAAGCAAATTACATACATATCTGTCCCTCCTCTCCCTCCCTCCTTCTCTACAGATGTGTGTGTGTGTGTGTGTGTGTATGTGTGTGTGTGTGTGTGTGTGTGTGTGTGTGTGTGTGTGTGTGTGTGTGTGTGTGTGTGTGTGTGTGTGTGTGTGTGTGTGTGTGTGTGTGTGTGCGTGTGCGTGTGCGTGTGCGTGTGCGTGTGCGTGTGCGTGTGCGTGTGCGTGCGTGCGTGTGCGTGTGCGTGTGCGTGCGTGTGTATGTGTGTGTAGAAGAGGAAACAGCGAGAAAAGCAAAGAGGGGAGAGGATAGACGAGCCGGCAGAGATGAATGGCCGAAGAGGACGGCGCAGGAACCGAGATCCAGCCAGGTATTTACTGCAAATCCACATCGCGACGGAGCCCGCGGGGCGCATGCGCGGCTCCACTTGCGGCGAGGGAAGCAACTCCTCGTCTCGCAAGGTCGAGGCTCGGCCAAAACACGGCCTGGGTTTTCCTTTAGTTTATGTCTTATTGTCGGACGAGAAACATCTTCATAATCATTAACTGCGTTATATGGGTCACGTGACGAGGGGAGAGGTCAGCGTGACGTGGGATCGAGACCCACGCCTTGGCTGTGATTTGCGCTGACCTTTGCCCTTTGTGGCCCCTCGGTCACTCGGTACGACTTGGTGGCGGCGACTCGCTTCAAGGGGGCGTTTTCGTGTTGTTTACGGAGGGGGGGGCGGGTATTCAGGTATTTATTGCTTCTTATTTGTAGTCGTTTTTGTGTCCGTCCTTCCTACCTACTTCCCTTCCTTCCCTCCCTCCCTTCTTCCCTTTTTTCTCTCCTACCTTTCCTCTCTTTCCTCCCTTCCAACTTCCTTCCCTCTTCCCCGACCCCCTCTCTCTCCCTTCCCCCCTTCCCTCCCTCCCTCCCCTCTTCCCTCTCTCTCTCTCTCCCTTCCTCCCTCCTTTCCTCTCATTCTCCTTCTCTCCCTCCAACAGACGAAAAGATGAGGTAGAACAAAGACACGAACAAGGTCACCGACACCCTTGAGAACACACCTCTTCTGAGGACAGGAAGGAGAGGTCAAGAGGGCTCTGCGTTTAGAGAGGGGGAGGAAGAAAGAAGAGAGAGGGAGAGTGGGAAATGGAGAATGAGAAAGAGAGGAAGAGGGAGAGAATAGGAGACGGAAAAGGAGAAGGGAGAAAGGGAGAGAAGGAGAGAATGGGAGACGGAAAAGAAGGGAGAAAGGGAGAGAAGGAGAGAATGGGAGACGGAAAAGAAGGGAGAAAGGGAGAGAAGGAGAGAGTGGGAGACAAAAAAAAAGAAGAGATGGTGAGGGAGGGAGGGAAGGAGAGAAAGGGAGACGGAAAAGGAGAAGGGAAAGAGGGCGAGGGTGAGAAAGGGAAGGAGAGAGAGAGTAAGGGGGGCGGGAAGTTATGGCGCGAGGTGACAGATAGTTGACATGACAGTTGATTTCCTTTTGGTATTAAGATTTTTCTCTCTCTCACACACACACACATATATATATTATATATATATATATATATATATATATATATATATATATATATATATATATGTGTGTGTGTGTGTGTGTGTGTGTGTGTGTGTGTGTGTGTGTGTGTGTGTGTGTGTGTGTGTGTGTGTGTGTGTGTGTGTGTTTACATATATACACACAACAGATACAGATAGATACACATACATATATATACATACATAACCATATGAAAGAGAGTGAAGGCGAGGAAGAGTGAACGACTGTGTGTATGTGTTGATGGATATCGAAAGCGTATGCGCGGTCACGCTTTTGTATAGTTGCAAGCGAAGGTTTTAAAAGAAGATGAAAAAAATGTGTTGCAGAATCATGACTCTCGCATTCCATTGGGACTCTGTAACGCTCATTCAGTCATCAGCTGCAATGCTCGCTAAGACCTACAGCTGCAACAGCGTTTCGTCGCGTTTTTTTCTTTTTTTTAAGGTTGTTTTCAGCTGTTTTGAATGACTGAATCGCCGAGCTATGATGCGAAGTCGGAGCGAGGGAGACAGTGGTAGAGCGCGGGTCTAACAGTTTTTTTTTTCTTCTTTTTGAAGCGAGGGAGACGGTGGAAGAGCACGGGTCTATTTTATTATTATTATTCTTTTTGGAGCGAGGGAGACGGTGGAAGAGGACGGGTCTATCTCTTTATTATTGATATTATTATTGGAGCGAGGGAGACAGTGGTAGAGCGCGGGTCTAACGGGTTTTTCTTTCTTCTTTTTGAAGCGAGGGAGACTGTGGAAGAGCACGGGTCTATTTTATCATTATTATTATTTTTGGAGCAAGGGAGACGGTGGAAGAGCACGGGTCTATTTTATCATTATTATTATTTTTGGAGCGAGGGAGACGGTGGAAGAGCACGGGTCAATTTTTTTATTATTATTACTTTTGGAGCGAGGGGGACAGTGGTAGAGCGCGGGTCTAACAGTTTTTTTTTTTTTTTTCTTCTTCTTTTTGAAGCGAGGGAGACGGTGGAAGAGCACGGGTCTATTCTTTATTATTTTTGGAGCGAGGGAGACGGTGGAAGAGCACGGGTCTATTTTATTATCATTATTCTTTTTGGAGCGAGGGAGACGGTGGAAGAGGACGGGTCTATCTTTTTATTATTGATATTATTATTGGAGCGAGGGAGACAGTGGTAGAGCGCGGGTCTAACAGTTTTTTTTTTTCTTCTTTTTCAAGCGAGGGAGACGGTGGAAGAGCACGGGTCTATTTTATTATTATTATTATTATTATTATTATTGGAGCGAGGGAGACGGTGGCAGAGCACGGGTCAATTTTTTTATTATTATTACTTTTGGAGCGAGGGGGACAGTGGTAGAGCGCGGGTCTAACAGTTTTTTTTTTCTTCTTCTTCTTTTTGAAGCGAGGGAGACGGTGGAAGAGCACGGGTCTATTCTTTATTATTTTTGGAGCGAGGGAGACGGTGGAAGAGCACGGGTCTATTTTATTATTATTATTATTATTTTTGGAGCGAGGGAGACGGTGGAAGAGCACGGGTCTATTTATTTATTTTTTATTCTTTTTGGAGCGAGGGAGACGGTGGAAGATTGCGGGTCTAATTTTTTCTTTCTTTTTCTTTTTGGTGCAAGGGAGACGGTGGAAGAGCGCAGGTCTAAATGTTTTTTGTTTGTTTGTTTGTTTGTTTCTTTTTTGAGAGACGGTGGAAGAGCACGGGCTTAAAAGTTTTTTTTCTTTTCTTTTCTTTTTAGAACAAAAAAGACGGTGGAAGAACGCAGGTCTAAATATTTTTTTTCTTTTTTGGGGGGGCTTCTTTTTTGGGGAGAGACGTTGGAAGAGCGCGGGCTTAAAAGCTTTTTTTTTCTTTTTTCTTTTTGGAGCGAGGGAAACAGTGGAAGATCGCGGGTCTAATCTTTTTTTCTTCTTTTTGGAGCGAGATACATTGGAAGAGCACAGGTTTAAAAGTTTTTGATCTTTTTTTTTTTTTTTGGCCGGCGGTCTCTACGCGGATTTCGTCGCTGAAAATGGTCATTAACTTCAGTGTTTTTAGTTTTGATTTTGGGCTCGACAGATGATGGCAGCAAAGTAAATTAGGCCTACCAACAGAGGAAGCGTGTGTGAGAGAGAGAGAGAGAGAGAGAGAGAGAGAGAGAGAGAGAGAGAGAGAGAGAGAGAGAGAGAGAGAGAGAGAGAGAGAGAACAAAAACAAAAATCAAAAAGTGAAGAAGAATAAAACAGTGGCTAATACTTGACCGACAAAGAATTCACACGACCCGAAATGGCCTGCACTGAGAGAGAGAGAGAGAGAGAGAGAGAAGAGAGAGAGAGAGAGAGAGAGAGAGAGAGAGAGAGAGAGAGAGAGAGAGAAAATTGCAACTAACGCTAATTCGCACATGCCATGACAGCCTTTTAATCCATTCACCCGATGCTGTCGACAGAAGCGCATTATATAAAATGAAGATAATTGCCTGCAACTGAGATAAAACCAAGATCTTTTCGCGCCCGCAACCCTGGGTAGTTGAACCCGGACCTCACACGAGAAAAGCAGGCTGATGGGCCGTTAAGAAGACGCGTTAATTGTTTATAAATGCGGCGCGAATCTGGTGAGGGAAAGGCCGCCCCTGCAAATCCGAGGCGGTGATTCGAGTGCCAATGAAGTCGTCGGTTTGAGCTCGAGGCCGTGACGTCAGGACATCTTTCAGAATGTGAGGAAAAAACGCGTTGGGTCGATAAATAAAAAATAATAAGAAGAAATATAAAACGGAGAGAAAAAAAGACAAAGAACGAAGGAGGGAGAGAGAGGGAGAGAGGGAGGGAGGGAGGGAGGGAGAGAGAGAGAGAGAGAGAGAGAGAGAGAGAGAGAGAGAGAGAGAGAGAGAGAGAGAGAGAGAGAGAGAGAGAGAGAGAGAGAATGAGAGAGATGAAAAGCGAGAGAGAGAAATGGAAAGAGACAGACAGACAGACAGATGGAAAGAGAAAGGCAGACAGAGAGAGATAAATACATACAGACAAACAGAAACAGAGAGAGAGAGAGATAGAACGCGCTGAATGTGGTAAGCTTATACCTGTAACGGGAGGCTGGACTGCCTACCCCTCCGACCTCCCAAGGATACGAAAGACGAAATCACACAAGACGCACTCATGATGCTGACGAAATCTGAGAATGATAGTTTGATCATTATCTCTGCGCCGCCGTGGGGTCTTTCTCCTTTTTTTTATCCCCCGGGGGTAAAGGTGAAAAAAAAAAAAGATTCTCGAAGGCAGAAGGAAAATGGAATCGTAATTTGGGAGTCGTTTTAGCGACACGGAAAAGGATCGAAAGAAAATGTCGCATTCTTTTTATCTCTTTATTTATTTATTTATTATTTATTTATCTATTTATTTATTTTTGACGCGGAGGTTATTATTTATGTTTATCTTTTTTTTTTTTTTTTTTTGACGCGGAGGTTAGAGGCTTCACCAGATGACAGAATAATTCATGACTGTTTGGATTTTTTCTTCTTCAAAAGAGTCGAGCGTTCGGTGGCGTGAATCGTTAAGATATACTTTCTTGTGTTACTTTTTTTTCCTTTTTTTCTGAGAGAGAGCGAGAGAGAGAGAGAGAGAGAGAGAGAGAGAGAGAGAGAGAGAGAGAGAGAGAGAGAGAGAGAGAGAGAGAGAGAGAGAAAAGAAGAAGAAGAAAAAAAAAAAAGAAAGAGAGAGAAAGAGAAAAAGAGAAAAAGAAAAAGAGATAAAAGAATAAAGAGAGAGGAAAAGAGAGAAAGAAAGAATGAGGCCATTGTGGTATGCAGTCCAGGCAGATGCTCCCGACGGCGGTACATACGAGTCCCTCGCCCCGTCTGCCACGTGCCACTCGCTACCCCCCCCCACCCCACCCACCCATCGATCACCACGTAGGGGGAGGGGGCAGGTGGGACAAAGGGGGGGAGGGGGGGAGAAGGATCGAGTTCACTCAGCGCTTCCTATTTCATTTGCGAGCCTTAGAGCCCTTTCGAGGCAAGCTGTAAATATATATGTTTTTTTGTGGGGGGAGGGGGGGAGTAGCGTTAATTAATACTCCTTTTTGCTTTTTTTTCCTTCCTTCGCTTTGCCTCCTGTTCTCCATTTTTTTTTCTCCGCTTTGCTACCTCTTTTCCAACCATTTTCTTGTGTTTTTTTTCTACTCCGCTTTGCTCCCTCTTCTCCAACAATTTTCTTATTCTTTTTCCCCAGCTTTCTCCACCTTTCGCTCGTCTCGTCCTCTCTCTTACTCCACAATTCTTTGTTCCCCCTCCTTGTTGTCTCCCCTTTCGAGCTCTTCCCATACTCTTCTACACCCATTCCTCGTCTCGTTTGCTTACCCTCCTTTATTCCCTTACTCCTTGCCTCCCCTCCTCTTCCCCACCTCTTGTTCCTTACTCCTTGGTTTCTCCCCCTTTCATCTCCTCCTCAACACTTTACTACCCCTCTTCCCAAGCCTCCTCCACTCTTTACTTACTCTCTACTCCCCACCTAGTCTTTATTCCCCCCTCTTCCCCAACCCCCTTCCCTTTTTACTCCCTTTGTACCCAACATCCCTTTTTTTACTCTCTCGTCTTCCCCAATCCCCTCCACTCTGTTACTCCCTCTCTACCCTACCATCTCTCTATAACTACGCTTCCCCTGGAATTACACTCCCTCCTCCCTCTCCCTTACCCCCTTCCCTTCCCTTCCCCCTCCCTATCCCATTCCCTTCCCCTTCCCTTCCCCATCCCCCCTCCCCCCATCCCCATCCCTTCCTTCCCCATTCTCTTCCCTTCCCCATCCCCCCATACCTCCCCCATCCCTGCCCATCCTCCTCCCACCCTCCCCCCCATCCCTCCCTTCCTCCCCCCCATCCCTCACTCTCCCCCCATCCCTCCCTCCTCCCACCCCCTCCCTCACTACACTCTCCGGGGCAGACGAATCCCTGCCTCAGTTGTCACCCGGAAGTGGTGGCAGACCCGTCCGAGAGGAAGTGATTAACCTCTACCGCCAAATAAAAAAAAACTTTTCATTTCCCAGATATCGGTTTTGGGTGTTTTCGTATCGGAGAAAATAGGGTTTGGGATTTTGACCGCGATTCGGGTAATGGTGCTGTTTGATGTTTTCGCAGCGGCTTCCGGGCGAGGCGGTTTTGGGATGTGGAGGCGTGGGCGTAGGGGGGAATTATGAGATGGGTGGATGTGTAGAAGGGATAGAATGAGAGAATAGAATGGGAGAAATGAAAAGAATTAAAATCGCGGAAAGGGAATTATGAGATGGGTGGATGTGTAGAAAGGACAGAATGAGAGAATAGAATGGAATAAATTTTTAAAAAGGGAAAATCGCGGAAAGGGAATTATGAGATGGGTGGATGTGTAGAAGGGATAGAATGAGAGAATAGAATGGGAGAAAAAAAAAAAAAGTAAAATCGCGGAGAAGGAATAATGAGATTGATGTGTAGAAGGGACAGAATGAGAGAATAGAATGGGAAAAATGAAAAAAATCGCGGAGAGCGAATAATAAGATGGATGTGTAGAAAGGACAGAATGAGAGAATAGAATCGAAACAATGAAGAAAAATAAGTAAAATCAAAGTTAAGAACGATTTAGGGAATTGGTATCGTGTTACAAACATGCATTTAAGGGCGACTGAATAACATTTTATTGAAAACAAAAAACATATACAAGTAACAGTGAAATGATTTACATGTTCTCTTGTTTTACATCATTAGTGTTTCGCGAATATATACAGAAATGTTACTGTGTTTGCAATTCTATTTTAGTTGATATATAGATGCACACAATAACCATTACAGATAGGAAACAATATACGGATTTATTGTTTTTTTTCGCTTTTATTGCCATAAGCTTTGTACCCAAGTTACTCTATTTGTATTTCGTCCATATAGTTATTTGATGTGCGTGTGCTGCCAAGAAAACGGGACATACACATGTAATATTTTGACAACATTTTTGGTTCTCATGGTTGAAGATAAATTATTAATATTATCATCATACTTTTTCATGAACTTTGACCAGCTAAATTATGTAAGTTCTCATGTTTGAAGACAAACATCATACTTTTCCATGAGCTTTGACCAGTTAAATTCAGTAAATTCTTATAGTTGAAGACAAATCATTAATATCATTTTCATACTTTTCATGAACTTTGACCAGTTAAATTCAGCAAGTTCTCATGGTTGAAGAAAAATTATTAATATCATAATCATACTTTTTCATGAACGTTGACCAGTTAAATTCAGTAAATTCTCATGGTTGAAGACAAATCATTATCATAATCATACTTTTTCATGACCTTTGACCCCTTAAATTCAGCAACGATTGGATATCGGTCTTGGAAACACTCGTAAACACTCGCAAGCATACTTAAGTGTACCTTACGAGTTGCAGGATATACGATTCCATTATCAACGAGAGGGGGAGAGAGTGGATGAGAGGGAAGCCAGGATTAAGGTACTCCAACCCTCCTATTATACCTTTATTAATCAATACTCCCACGTGCCTCCTCCCCTACACCCTTGGCGAGGAGGAGGAGGTGTAGGGTTTTTATCTTGGGTATGGTAACCCTCGTGTACTTATTCATTTATTTTGTTGCGTGTTTGTTTACTTATTTAGTAAGTAAGGCAGTCGGTTAGTTAGTTACTAGCCCGTTCTCTCTTTCTATCTCTCGCACTTTCTCTTTCTCTCTCTCACCCATTCACTCACTAACTCTTTCACTCACTCATTAACTCATTCACACATACAAGAACACAAACACACAAAAATCAGAACAAACAAACAAACGCCATAAACAACGACAAACAACAAGTCGCCGAATACCCCCAACCCCCAGCCAGGTAAACAAAACAAAAACGCCCCTTGAAGCGAGTCGCCGCCACCAAGTCGTACCGAGTGACCGAGGGGCAAGAAAGGGCAAAGGTCAACACAAATCACAGCCAAGGCGTGGGTCTCCATCCCCCGTCACGCTGACCTCGCCCCTCGCCACGTGACCGCGGGACCCATATAACACACTTGATGATTATGATGTT
Source organism: Penaeus vannamei (assembly GCF_042767895.1). NCBI lineage: Eukaryota > Metazoa > Arthropoda > Malacostraca > Decapoda > Penaeidae > Penaeus > Penaeus vannamei. The sequence continues at coordinate 37,436,358 of NC_091563.1, forward strand.
TCTCGTACAACAACAAAGCATAAACTCTGAAGGAAAACCCAGGCCGTGTTTTGGCCGAGCCTCGACCTTGCGAGACGAGGAGCTGCTTCCCTCGCCGCAAGTGGAGCCACGCATGCGCCCCGCGGGCTCCGTCGCGGTGTGGATTTGCAGTAAATACCTGGTTGGATCTCGGTTCCTGCGCCGTCCTCTTCGGCCATTCATCTCCGATCGTTCGTCGCTTCCCCCTCTTTGCTTTTCTCGCTCTTTCCTCTTCAGCACATACATGTATATGGATACTTACACACACACATACAAACATACATAATTATCCATCTTTTTATATGTATTTACTATATATATATATATATATATATATATATATATATACATACTTAATACATACTTAATATATATATATATATATATATATATATATATATACATACTTAATATATATATATATATATATATATATATATATATATATATATATACACAAACATACAAACGCACACACACATATAAATACATATACGCACACACATATATATACACATAATCATACATATATACATATATAACTACATATACATAAACAAAAGCACATCAGCACATCCCCCGATCTCCATTCCAAAGCGCAACCCAACGCCCGCCGACCTTGATTGATAGTTTTCATTCTCCTTCCTCGTTTTTGTGCCGCCCAACGGGACAGCGGGCGGCGGCGTGTGGGAGCGGGGCCACTTATCTCCCATTTCTTGTCTCCTTCTGATCATTATCCTTCACACCTTCACTTCTTTTATTCACTTTTTTTCTTATTACTTCTTTTCCTCTTCCTCCTCCTTAAGGGGAAAAAAATGTGGTGCAACGGCGACTAAGAAGGGTGTTGTTGCTTGACTACGGTTGGGGTGTTGCGAGGGGGGACTTCGATATCCCTCCCTCTCTCGGTCCCATTCTTTCTGATTTTCATTCTTTCACACACACATACAAGCATACATACATACATACATACATACAGACATACATAGACATGGGGTTTACACACAAACACATAAATGTGTATATATGTGTATATATATATATGTGTGTGTGTGTGTGTGTGTGTGTGTGTGTGTGTGTGTGTGTGTGTGTGTGTGTGTGTGTGTGTGTGTGTGTGTGTGTGTGTGTGTGTGTGTGTGTGTGTGTGTGTGTGTGTGTGTGTGTGTGTGTGTGTGTGTGTGTGTGTGTGTGTGTGTGTGTGTGTGTGTTGTGTGTGTGTGTTGTGTGTGTGTGTGTGTGTGTGTGTGTGTGTGTGTGTGTGTGTGTGTGTGTGTGTGTGTGTGTGTGTGTGTGTGTGTGTGTGTGTGTGTGTGTGTGTGTGCGTGAGGGGGGGGGGAGGGAAAGAGAGAGATAAAAAA
>NC_091563.1:37455230-37457730 GCF_042767895.1 Penaeus vannamei
AATGATAATAATAATAATAATAATAATGATAATAATAATAATAATAATAATAATGATAATAATAATAATAATAATAATAATAATAATAATAATAATAATAATAATAATAATAATAATAATAATAATAATAATAATAATAATAATAAAACTAATCTGACACAATAGAAAGAGAAAATTATAAATTCATCTAAAAAGGAATCGTAGGGAACATCCAACAACATATGAGTTCTCACTATTTCCCAAAATAACAGCTCTAAGTCGACAAGGAAACCTCTCCATGTTGACAAAGAAATATCTCTTTGATGACAAAAAAATCTCATTCTCTCTTATATATACATGCATCTATATATAAATATATGTTAACACACACACACACACGACAGATATACATCCATGCTAACAAAAAAAAATATCTGTTGAAAAAGAGTACCTGTATGTTGACAAAATAATATCCATGTTGACAATATAATCTCTATGTTGACAATATAATATCTTTATGTTGACAAAAAAAAAACTCTAAGTTGTTAAAATAATATCTCCATGTTGACAAGAAGTACCTCCATGTTGACAAAATAATACCTCTACACTGACCAAAAAAGTACCTCTATGTTGACAAAATAATATCTCTACATTGACCAAAAAAAGTACCTCCATGCTGACAAAACAATATCTACATTGACCAAAATAGTACCTCCGTGTTGACGAAATAATAATACCTCTACGTTACCAAAAAAAAAAAAAAAAAACTCGCTCCCTCGCCGGCTTCTGTCCCGCCCCTGTATATCTTCTGCATAAACGCGATGTCAAAATAGCAGGACAAAACGCCCGGGACTCAAGAGGGCGTAAGAGCAGCGAGCAAAAAGACGGACGCGGTAAACAAAGGATGCCATCTTAGGAGTGGAGGACGAGGAGGAGGAGGAGGAGGAAGAAGAGGAAAAGGAGGAGCAGGAGTAAGAGGGGGAGGAGGAGAAGGATGGGGGGGGAGTAGGCGAAGAAGTGGAGGACGAGGAGGAGGATGAAGAAGAGGAAAAGGAGGAATAGGAGTAAGAGGGGGAGGGGAGGAGGAGGGGGGAGTAGGAGCAGGAGGAGGAGGAGGAGGGGAGGAGGAGGAGGGAGGGTGAGGATGGGGCGAGGAGGAGAAGGATGGTGGGGGAGGAGGAGGAGGAGGAAGAAGAAGAAAAGGAGGAGGAGGAGTAGAAGAAGGATGGGGGAGGAGAAGGATGGTGGGGAGTAGGAGGATGGGGGGAGGAGGAGGAGGATGGTGGGGGTAAGAGGACGAGGAGGAGGAGGAAGAAGAAGAAAAGGAGTAGGAGGAGGAGAAGGATGGGGGGAGTAGGAGAAGGATGGGGGGAGTAGGAGAAGGATGGTGGGGGAGTAGGAGGATGGGGGAGTAGGAGGAGGAGGAGGAGGAGCAGGAACAAGAGTAGGAGGAGGAGGGATGGGAGTGAGGGAATGTGGTAAGAGTAGGAGAGCAGGAGGGGGGGGGGTGGAGTGGGAATGGGAGTATAAGAGAGAATGGGGGAGTAAATGAAGGGTGTAGGAATTGGGGAGTGGGGTAGGAATGTTGGAAGTTGGAGACTGGGGGATAAGAGTTGGGGATTAGGCGTAGGAGTGGGGGAGTGAATACTAGAAGTGGAGGATGAGTGTAAACATATATGTATATATATATATATATATATATATATATATATATATAAGTATGTGAGAGAGAGAGAGAGAGAGAGAGAGAGAGAGAGAGAGAGAGAGAGAGAGAGAGAGAGAGAGAGAGAGAGAGAGAGAGAGAGAGAGAGAGAGAGAGAGAGAGAGAACGAGATAGATAGATAGATAAAGAAAGAGACAGAGAGAGAGAGAGAGAGAGAGAGAGAGAGAGAGAGAGAGAGAGAGAGAGAGAGAGAGAGAGAGAGAGAGAGAGAGAGAGAGAAGTGATGGACAGGAAGAAGTAAGTGAAGAAATGCAGACCAAAAAGAATACCAGAATACCAACAATACCAGTTAAAACCCGGCAACTCACGACTTAATAATAATAATAATAATAATAATAATAATAATAATAATAATAATAATAATAATAATAATAATAATAATAATAATAATAATAATAATAATAATAATAATAATAATAATAATAATAATAATAATAATGAAAATAATAATAATAATAATAATAATAATAATAATAATAATAATAATAATAATAACAATAATGATAATAACAATAAAAAATAAAGCTACAAAACACCAAATTTTCACTCCTCAAAAAAATAAAAATAACAAAAAATAAAACAACAAAACACCAATTTTCCACAGACGCTCCACGCGTCCCCCTCGCCACGCCGCAACTCCAGTCAAAAAAATTTCGTACCACACTCCAACTCACCGAACTTCAAAAAAAAAAAAAAAAAAATTGCCACAGACACGTCAGCCAACAGAATTCCTCGCAAATTATCCTTGACATCTTCAAGCACAAGGACTTTCGGTGGTCGATACAGAGGTCAAGATTA
>NC_091563.1:37480230-37487730 GCF_042767895.1 Penaeus vannamei
CTCTGAGAGCTGCCACAGCGAGGGATGGGAAAGGCTAGATCAGCAGCAAGTCGAGGTGTCATGGCGTCTGTTTTGATGTTTGATAACCATAAAAATAATTATTTTCCATCCCTTTTGGAAAATTTAAAGAGACCAAAATAATCGACCATATTCACAAAGCATCCGTAACTATTGTGACGTAATCAAAATAAACCCCATGTTTTTTTTGTTTTTTTTTCAAAACTAGAATCAGACGCCATGACACTCCCTCGAGTTGCTACTGATCTCGCCTTTTCTAGCGAGCGAAGACCTCACGTTCATCGGGAAACTTGAGAACCATGATGACGCAGAAATCAAATGATCGTTAGCAAATGCGATTATATTCATCCCCGGCCGTACGACTATTTCCGAGCGAACAATGGTCGTTAGCGACTCCAGTGGCAGTTTTAAGGAGAGTTTTATGCTAGGATGATAAATAATAGACAAAAATAAATAATTAATTGCAACATGTTGACGATGAGGTAGGCAATTACACAACCACACCAACTGTTGACGAGATTTACTAAGCCGATTTGCGTTAAAATCGGATCACTGCGGGACGATTAGAGCAACTCCATAGACAAAATAAAATTAAATGAAATGACGTCTATGATCAATATTTTTAAAAACACGGATAATGGAAAAAAAAAAATATATTTTTGGTTAGGAAAATATGAAAGTGCAAAATTAAATGTTGTGAAAATGGATTAGAGATTCCCGGAGGTCGTAGGTATTAGGCTTACTTCGTAAATACTATTAGGTTAGATTTTATCCAACGTTTCGACCTTCGCAATTAAGTTCGCTTTGATGCCACAGCTGATGATGGTGATGATGGCAATGATAATGATGATGGTGGTGATGATAATACTGGTAATGCTTAGGGTGATGGTGATGATTGTGACACAATAATATAAAAATGATGTTAATATTGAGGACGATACTGTTTCTACAACTACTACTACTATTGTTTCTGCTGCTGCTTCAAGTTGCAGTTGTAACGATATTAACGATGATAATAATAACAATAACAATGTTAATAATGATAGTGATAATAGTAAAAGAAAGATACAAAGAAAAACAGAAAGAACTGTAGATAGACAGATAGGAAGAAAGACAGAAAAAAAAGAAACAAAGAAAAATAGACAGAAAGAAAGCAAGAAACAAAAACATCACATCACGAAATACATTCGACTGCCTCTACAACTGGGTTTTCGACGTCGCGCCCGTGTGTGTGTGAGTGTGTGTGACCTTGACCTTTTCTCCGATACGTGGTATTTGCCTGGTATCATTTGTCTAGAGGTCATACGAACGACTGTGTTTGGAATTTAATCTACAGCTTATGAGAACCCCCTTCTTCCACGGACAAACTTTCCAGTATAGCAAGAGGCTGTTTTTCTTTGCTTGGCGTGCTTTCAATACCTTGAGGGTTCTTGCAATGCGAAAAAAAATGTGAATCACTTTTTACTGTTACTTATGGAATTGTATTGATGTCTGCGTGTTATATTTTTACAATAGTTCGTGATATCTGGTCCTTTTCTTTCCACGAGAACGGATATAGTTGTGTAGTCTAGTCAAAGGACAAATATAGACGAGATTTAATTGTGTGGTCTAGTCAAAGGACACATATAAACTGTAGAAGGAAAAAAAATGAAAGAGCCGTAATATGAAAGGAGACATAATAATCCTGTTCTTACTGAGGCAGCGTTTCTTTTACGTGGCGTTTTTTGCGCTGTGTCCATAATCGTGTATTCCCGTCACGTCGATACCCAGTTCCGCTCAATCGGTGACAAAGTGATAGTCTAAAAAGAACCAGTGACTCGTACCTCTCCAGACATAGAGATACATTTAATTTCATCTCTAGCCTTTTTGCTATTTGTTTCTTAATTAAATAAACAGGCCAGGATGAAATACAAAGGGTAAACGAAGGTTGGCACAAATCAACCTTGCGGGGTTTACATATGACAGTTCAGAATCATGACCAACATTTAAAAGGAAATGACATCAATACCCGCTCGCATTATGCAATTTCTCCGACACGCGCTGAAAGTGGAGCGATTAGGAAACTTACGAGAAAAAAAAAGTTAATTCCAGCCCCGCCAAGGCCAGCGTGGGGTCATTGTCAAGACCGGAAAGAATTTCGCTCCACGTACAAGATTCTCGACGCTTAAATCTCCGACGACGTCCCTTTTTTTGAGGTAATTATTGCAACGAATTTATGAGAATTGCGGGGGTTCAGAGGAGACAAAGAACGACAGCAATAAGAATGCCAAAGCGGAAGGGAGGAGCCCGAAGTACGGAGACAGATTAGCCCGGAGGAAGTGGAGGGGGCGGGGCGGACCGGACAAAGTACAAGGAGAATGACAGATGCGGAGAAGACGAGAGGACGGATGGAGACGGAAGGAAAGGGAAGGAGAAGGAGGGGGAGGGGAGTACAAAGCAAATATGGAATGTGAGGGAAAGAGAAAAGGAAGAGGGGGGGAGGACGAGGAGGAGACGAGGCATGCGAGGGTGGTTGAGGCAGAAGAGGCAAGAGACGAGAAGGCGAGGAAGTGAAGCGCACAGGTATCGCGGACAAGGGCAAGACCACCCTCAGGCGGGTCGGGTTGGTGCGCCTCGGCCAGGAGGAAGTACAGCGCCTCGCCTCCCTGGCATGGTTCCTGGGGTTCCGCTTCAGAATTGCTCGCACTGAAGCCTTTCACGTGCGAGAGAAATGTCGGTGGAATTAATGTAATCATCATTGGAAATTTATGTATAAGCAGCACGATCAATCTAATGAATTAAAATAAAGACGATTCTGTTAAAATCACTGATGCGAGAACGTACGAATTTATGTGATCATACAGGTTTCATTCAGAAATGTTACACTGAGAAGGAAAGTGAGGTAACTCTACTCAAGGCAGGGTGAGCGACGACCTTACACCGGGCACGGCTTGATGTTGCCAAATAGCGTCACATCCACCTTCCACTCCGCTCCCTAACGACCATAAAAAATAAAACAAACATAGACAACCAAAATTCTACGACAGACGACACGAATCACCCGGCCAGAAGCGCGATCTCGCCCCGCGCACGACCCGAACGAAAACGAAAGTGGCGCTCGCTGGCAGCCTTCCGGGGCAGCAGTTTCAGGTTTTAGCCAAAGAGGAAGAGGAAGCGAGACTATGGCGACGGCACATCCGCTTCGGCACCCAATACGAGACCGAAAGGCTTAGTAATCAGCGCCATCGATGGCAATTTACATAATTGATTTCCTCCCCGGCGGATAATGAGGGACAACCCAGCTGGAAATTAGACGTGTTTACAACGAGCGACGAAGGGGCTGATCTCGGAACAATCAGCGTGAAAACCTGAAGCAAAAAAAATTCGTTCCAATAGGTCTTAAAATCATGACAAGGACCAGTCGAGTTACCGACTTCAAACGAAAGATCCCGATCCCCCCTTTATTCGCTCATGCAAATCACCTTTCGCAAAATCACGCAGTAACATCGGGCAACTCCCGTAACTCAGAGATGATTGCCGCGTTGGCTTCAGTCGCCCGGAAAGACGAGAGGCCGGACGAGCTAATCCCAAGCCAGGGCCAATAGTTCAAAAGTGAAATTGATGTTGCTTTAATGATATTGGTCATCACGCGGCTACTGTTGCATTGCTATTAGTGATGATGGAAATGGTGAGATGATGATGGTAATCGTGTTGGATGCTACTCAAAACACACACTGCAGTTACTGCTGCTAGTATTACGTATGCTACTGTTTTACACATACATATGTATAATAAATATACGCATATACATATATGTGTCTACACACACACACATATACATATACACACAAACACACACATATATGTGTTTGTGTATGTATCAAACCGGTCAGACGCACACGTATGTATATATAAATATATATGTGTGTATGTGTGTGTACGTATTTATATATATGTATATATACATCAATAAATAAATATATATATATGTAAATATATACATGCATATAGATGTATATATATGTGTGTGTATATGTTTATGTATATATATGGGTGTGTGTAAATGCATATACTACATAAAATTATATGCATACTCTTTATACACACATACACATGCACACACACGCGCGCGCGCGCGCCCCATGTACCCCCATCGCTTGACGGAAGAATTCCCACCAAGTCGAATCGACCGACGCGCCTCCGCCTCTTGCCGTTCCCGCCCTCGGGGAGCGCGTCCCTCGGGGAGGCCGAACAGCTGACCGTCAGCGCGCCCGTACTCCGCGTCAGGCCTTGAGCTGACCTCCCATTACCTTAAAATACGTCTCAATATCGGTTCCTTCCAGCTCTCCCGCGCGTGTAATGGGTCGGTTGAGAGCGTTTTCCGCCGCGCGTTTCACCGAGAGGGCGTGGGTGAGCAGCGAAGGGAAGAGGGGGGGGGGCGATTTATAGCATAATTGGTTTCTTAAAGTAAAGGTCAACATTGATTCGAATAATCTTCCTTCATAATCGCTGGTGTGGATAGTATGATAGGAATAATTATTAGGTCTTTGCTTCTTGCACAAGAACAAAAAAAAAAAAAAACATTCACTTACATAACATGCACATTTACATAAAAAATCTAATGAATACTAAACAGATAGATACCTCAACGAGAGACGAAGTATTACAGCTTATCAAAGAAATCTATGTCCAGATAAAATATGCATTTATAATAAACTAGTTAATGAATGTTAACCCAAGACTGATCTTAATAGATAGTACATAGATTTCGAACAGGAAATAAACAAACACAGAATATAGAGGTAAAATGGACGAGAAAATTACAGAATAAAGGTCAAGACAGTGTAGATCCACTAAAATACTGAGGATCGAGTGTTTTAGTGCTAAGTACCGAAAATACTGTACTAAAGTACCGAGTACCGAGTGCTAAAGTAACAGGGATTGAGTGCCTAAGTACAGTAGATTAAGGACTAATAAAATATCGGGGATCAAGGACGTACGTCTGGCAGCCCCGAGAGAAGTATCTGAGGGAACTAAAATCTACGGGAATTATGTACACAATATAACCATCTCATCTTGGATAATATTCTATTGCATGATGTCTGGTTTATAATTTTATTTTACCATTATTAATTACGGTAATCACAGAATACTTTACTCTGTCGAATATATGTGAATATATGTAACACTCTGTAATCACGATTGCCCACGCTTGAGCAGATAGCCAGGGTGGTAAATAAACTTAACTTAAAACTAAACCGAACGAGAACGATATCAAAGAACTTTTAATTCAAACTTAGTTGGACAGGACTATATCTCGGAGTGTCACGTGGTACAGCCTTTCTAACCACCTAACGTGAGGTTTAAAGAACTATGTGATTATCTAATTTCATCTGATACATTTGAAGATATACTCATACTATATTCTAAATTTATAATATAAAATTGCCCTCACCATAGAACATCGTTATGGAAATACAGTAGCAAAATTATATCAACTTAATATTTTTATGCATGATGTATGACATATTTTCACTATACCACGTACAGTTCCAGTAATCGCAAAATACTGTACGATGTTCAATAATGTAAATATAAGTAAAACTCTGTAATCACAATTGCCCACGCAGATAGGCAAGGTGATAAATGTACTTGCTTAAAATAACGTAACCGCAATAAAACGATATGAAGAAACTTTGATTTAACCTTAGCTGGACAGGACTGAATTACTGGCTTCGGTGCTGTATGTTTTTTAAAAGTACTTACTGTTGTAAATTATTTTGAAGTATCCCCGAGGCAGACACAGATTTTCATCATCTAATGGAACAAACATACAGTTATGTAACGGACAATTATATGATGAGTCTATCTCATGAACTGAACTGGCAAGGTAGACTGAAATAGATTTGTGTTCTCACTTCCCTTAACCAAAACTAAGTCTCGGATCAACATGACAAGTATCATTCTCTTTTGTAAAATTGGACGCCATGCCAAAGGATGATCAATCATAAACTAAAAATTAAAACTGCTATAAAGACACGTGTATTGAAGCCGAAAGGAGATTGCTCGCCTAACAGGATCCGGATAAAAGGCTGCAGTGCTGATTAATCCACCTACTCACGGTGCGGTTTAGTTTACAAAGGCATTAAATTCTGTTTGAATCCAGAGCCCTTGCGTGAGCTCCACCCGGCCCCGCCAGATGAGCCAGTCAGAGCTGAGTGAAGCACCGAATCAGGGTTCAGAATGGCGAACGTCAAAGGCCGCGTTCGTTAGGAGGGGAAGGCTAGATCAGTAGCAACTCGAGGTGTCGTGGCGTCTGATTCTATTTTTTGGAAAAAGCAAAAGTTACGGATACTTTGTGAATATGGTTGATCGTTTTGGTCTTTTAAATCTTCAAAAAGGATGGAAAATAACGATTTTAATGGATATATTTTCACTGAACAATCATCAAAACAGACGCCATGAACCTCCTCGAGTTGCTACTGATCTAGCCTTCCCCATTAGTAGTAATGTTCTTGGTTTAGTTGACATTGGCTCTTAATAAGATGCCTAAGGTACGTACTAATGTTTGTTAATCATGTTTTTATTGAAAGTATTACCAGGTAAATGTCAAATATAAAAGGTTTTTATCTAGAGTCATCACCTGCTTCGTTACAGCCTTCTTTTAGTGATGAGCAATCGGTACGCTCTCGTGATAAAAATTTCTTTGGGCTCTGAATTCAAATTTAGACTTTTTTCGGGAATTTTTAATTACTGGTTGAAATATATGCATTTATCTAGGTTAAAATTACATATCATTCGTTAGGGCAAGACTGATATATTACCTCTGAAAGCAAAACGCATGAAGAAACTAACCTAACATTTAGACATCCAAATGAAACGGTTGTTGCTGTCAGAGGAGACTGCAACTCCTCCCACTATTTTTGGCCACAAAGCCCATTTACCCCCCCACCCCCACCCCCCAGTCTCCCATCTCTCCTGAAATCTTACACTTGAGAAAAAAAAAGCCCAAAAAAACTTGACGAAGCAAGTCCTTCCCCTTTTTGATTAGGTTTTGCCTCGAGGGATGCGAGCGAGTGAGTCCGCTGTGACTTTGATTGCCAGCTGGAGCGACGGTGGAGTCACGTGACTGAAGGTAAGGAGCTAATCTGAAGCGGGTCCTGGCAGCCGTTTTTGCGCCTCGACCCATTCAAGGACTCCTTGACCGCCAGAGGACCGCCGTTCGGGGTATTTTGGTTACATTGCATGTCGACGTTGTTAAAGCGGAATGCATAAATGGATAGATTGGAAAGAACAGCGAAAATACAAAGGAAAAATCAGATAATCATGAAAACGTTAGACATGTAGTGCTTCCTCTACTATCAACTGTCGTATATTGGGAAGATAGTTGCTTATTTTAATTTTGTTTCTGGGAAATCATTCAAAATTTGGTCAAATCTTTACCAATCGTTTCGTTATTTCATTATTTCTCTATATTAATCCAACAACCCACATTCGATGCCT
>NC_091563.1:37495230-37500230 GCF_042767895.1 Penaeus vannamei
AGGGTATAAAATCTACGATTTCCAGGAGCCGCAGTAACCTTCCGCCTCCAGCGCCGCGACAAAATGACAAAAAGTCGTTAAGGGCGACGGGACATCGGACGGATTTGTAGCGGATGACGTATGCAAGGGAAATTAAATGAGCCAATTAGATTCGAGAGTGAACGTGACGTGACCATAGACAGTCAATAGAACCAATCAGGTATGGAATAGATCATCACGTGACAATAGAAGCTGGGCCTAGGAGAAGACTGTTGAAATTCAAATCAGTTCCATCATGGCTAGACAGTGCGAAGGTTGTGAGAAAAGTTATTTCGAATTCACAGCGAAGTATCAACAAAATAACGAAACAAGCTTACTAAATCTATAACACGGTGTACTGCCAATGAAAGTACAATGCCCGCACTGTAAGATATCGTTACAGAAATCGTGTCATTACAGAAATGACAAGACATCAGTAGGTTTGTGATGCATGAAAATGGATTCAAAAAACAAAACGAAGAAAGAAGTGTAACTTTGTTGCAAGCGAACGCAATTCCCACCAACAACAACCTGGAATACCCCAACGATCCCAGTGACCCGCAGTCGGCAGTTGCTGCTTCAGGTAAGATTAGGTTAAAACTGTCCCTGGGTCCGGGCTGTCTCCTGCCGGAACATACAAGGTGAAGATTTTGTGGGGTGGGGGAGGGGAGGCATAGCTCCCCTGAAAGGAGGTATAAGGGAGCGAAGCCCCCTATATCTACTGAAAAGGTATCTGATACCTGGTTTGCCCGGGCTCTATCCTGCCGGAGCATACGAGGTGAAGTTTCTGTAAACCAGGCATGGGGTAGGGGGGAGGGCAGCCCCCTGAAAAGGGGTTTAAGAGGGCGGAGACCCCTATACTATACTTGCTAGTATTCTACCGATATTTCTCGAAATTCTCAAATATGTAGGCCTATCACTCCTTCCCCACCTATCGATATCGATATCGTAGTTAGGCTTCGTTTGCGAAGGAAATGAGTGCTGGATTCGTTCGAAACAACGAAAGCTATTAGAAAATTATTCTATTCACCCAAAAAATTGTGTGGGGTTGCATTTCCAAATTTTACCGTCCGGTGGTCATCAGGCGGAGTAAATAAATAAATGAGTAATTTCTCTTCATTAACTCTGGCATAATATCAAAGGCTAATGATTAATCATACTAATTATTTTACTGACATTCTACTACTTTCTTCTTGGAAATATGTTAAGCCGGCTCTATGGATTATCATAAACACTGTAATTGTGTTGAGTGTTTTATGAACTAGAATATCCTTAGGCACTGACAAAGCAAATGCAGTTTTGAGATCAGTATAATTAACTTTTTCGGGATTTTGATATATCACACTTGATACTCAAAGAGAGAGAGACTTTCTCACTCAAAGCGTGACTAAAAAGCTTCAGTTTTAACACACGAGGGCGTTGTATTATTATAAAGTAAGTAAATGTTGCTCTTGACTTCTATTTTGTTCGTAATATGTTTAGGAAATTTCAGGCATTTTTGTAAGAGAATGGGAGGGACGAAGGAAGCGAGAGAGTTAGAGAGAAGGTAAGAGAAAGAGTGAGAGAAGGAGGAAGGGAGAGGAAGAGTAAGAGAGAGAGGGGGGGAAGGAGAGTGGGAGCCATAAAAAGAGAGAGTGAGTGAGAGGGAGATGGAGAGAGAGAAGGAAGATAAGAGAGAGAGAGAGAGAGAGAGAAGGAAGGTAAGAGAAAGAGAGAGAACAGTAGCTTTCTTGAGGAGACACCAGACTGAATTCTAAACGAGAATATTTATTTTTAGATGGCATTATTCCACTCGCAGGTGGGTTGGGGACAAATGGATAATGATTACAGATACTGTGCATGTAGTGTAATTAAGAGAAGAGATAAGTTGACGATATAGATGATAAACAATAATAATTATAATGAACACACACACACACACTTAAACACACATTCAAACACACACACACACACACACACTCAAACACACACACACACACTCAAACACACACACACACACACTCAAACACACACACACACACACTCACACACACACACTCACACACCCACACACACACACACACACACACACACACACACACACACACACACACACTAAAACACACACACACACTCTCTCACTCACTCACTCTCTCACTCACTCACTCACTCACTCACTCACTCACTCACACACACACGCGCACATACACACACACACACACACACACACACACACACACACACACACACACACACTCACTCACTCACTCACTCACTCACTCACTCACTCAAACACACACACACACACACTCAAACACACACACACACACACACACACACACACACACACACATGAACATGAACATGAACATATACAAACATATATTTATAGATTCATACATACATTCCCACATATTGAAGTAATGACGAAAGAAGAAAAACTTAAAAGTCAATACTACCCTTACTTCGGAAACTGATATTGATTATATACCGTTAAAAATATTTTAAACTATACATTTTTTCACTTCCCCGCCCCTCCCTCTCTGTTTTTGCTTCTATTTTGGCTCTTCTATGTTTATCACAAACACGTGACTGTTCCATGATAAAAAGATGTATTGTCCACTCCAGATTTTTCTGTGATTTTAGTATTATAGTAAGAGACGGTGTCGGCGAATCTATTTTAGAGTATTTTCATGTTATATACCACGAGGAAGATCATGATACCAGTCATATTATCATTATCTTTGTTCATAATTATAACTACTTGTTATTGTTTTATGTCCGTTGTTATCATTGTTCATTTCGAGACGAGAAAGTTAAAGAATAAGACATTTTTCATTAAAATTTACAGAATCTTTTAGTAAATAATTGAATACAATACTGCGATTACACGTTTGTCTTTCGGAACAGCCTTTCAAATCATTTTTGAAATTGTGAATTGTTAACGGTCAGTCATTCATTGGAGGAATGATAGGAAGCGCCATAGCATTATTTTCTCTTATGTGGCGTTACAGAGGAAGTAATACAACGAGAAACGAATTCAAGTGAATGTGAATAGAGTAGCTTACTAAACATGTATTTTCGTGGTAAAAAGATCCCTTGCCGTGACCAGGATTCGAACCTGGGTTATTGCGGCCACAACGCAATGTACTAACCACTATACGATCACGGCCGTTCAGCTGTTAGTAGACACATAGTCCCAAGTTCTTTACATTCCGCCGTGAACGTACTGACATGTATTTTTGAGCCCCGTTTACTAAGTGCTCATATATTGCATGTATCAAGAACAAGAAGTCACTAAGAAAAGCCTATCAAAAGCCTAGTTTTTGTGTATGTGTTTAGTGTACGCATTTAGATGAAAAATAAATGCTGTATACATATGTATGTGTGTGTGTGTGTGTGAACACACACATATATTCATGTATGTTTATTCATATAAATGTATATGTAAACATTTGAATAAATAAATACACACACATATGTATATGTATGTATGTATGTATATATATATATATATACATACATACATACATACATACATACATACATATACACACATACATACATATACACATATACATATACATATATACATATACATATATACACATACAAACACATACACACACACACACACACACACACACACACACACACACACACACACACACACACACACACACACACATATATATATATATATATATATATATATATATATATGACATTCCATGACATTGAATTTAACCAGAAAACACCAAACCGAAGATGGCAAATTAATTTTTTTCCGTTTATAAGTTTCCACGCCAATAGAGCCAGAATATTCCTCCTCCCCATCATTCTTTGGGCTAAATACACACGGAATTACGTAGGGCCTTACCATGGCTTATTACTTCAACCCAATCAAGGCTGAAGTTCGTTTTCCTCTGAAAACCACTTATATTAAATTTTCCTTCACTTCCAAGAAAGATGCAGGGCGCTGTTTATGATCTATTTTCCTAATTACACGGTCCTTTGCAATTTATTCACAACTATTTGTTGTGGGTACTTCCAATATGGCCGCCAAGATTTCAGTCTGGCAGCACCTTCTAAAGAAAAGCTCGATTCAGTCTTATTTTGAGATCAGTGGAGTCTATACGTATTCATCAGGGAAAGCTTTCTTTATAATTTTTTCGTAACCAATTCCCGCCATCATTTCATTCCAGTAGAGTACTGTGCAATATGATAAGTAAGAAAAATGTGTACGAAGATTTTTATAGCTTAAAGGAAAAGGAAATAGTAATATTTTTGTTTACACTCGCCTTGCTCGGGGTAGCGTGGGCAGCAGCTGAGCGCGTCTCTCATCTCCTATAGTCGTAATGGAGAAGTCCTTGGGAAATTGAATGATTTTGAATGGAAAAACTCGTGTGTGAAGGCCTATTAATAACTCTCTTTCCATTCGTTCTTTGTGGAGAGGAGAGCAAACAGGGTATGCCATTGCTCGGTGCAATTTTTGATTGATTGAAGGGAACCCGTTGGAACCGTTGGAGGGGCGCCATGAGGTCGATCCGAGTTGAGCGTTTTGTCCGAGACAAGTTGATCCTTCCATTTGTTTGCGTTGTGAGTTCAGTTTTCTTTTCTGATGATTAGGAATGTAGATAACTTGTTTCCTTTTTCTGTTTTCAAAGGACATTTAATTTACGTGTTATGTAAACTGTTCTACTTGTGAAAGGAGTAAACCTGAGAACTCTCCTCATTCTCCAGAATGTACAATAGTTTTGCCTTTGATTCTACCTTTTTCTCCAGTCTAGTAGAATAAGGTCTGATTTTTTGGGAAGAGTTGTATAGGGGTGAATTTCTTTTGAATTGAGACCGTTACAGCAGTCTAAGTCAAATTTCTTTTTGTTCCAACAAAGATATTTATTTTCTAGTAACTGGCTTTTCTCCCCAATACTACATCACTGCGAAATACGTGTGTACATTAAAAGTAAATTAGATCTAATTCCTGGGAGAGGTTTCCAGGT
>NC_091563.1:37510230-37515230 GCF_042767895.1 Penaeus vannamei
TGATAACAATACTAACAATAATAACAATAACAATAGTAACAATAAAGATAACAATAATAGAAATAACAGAACTATAATAATAACGATAACAATAATGATAATAATTACAATAACAATAATGATAATAATTACAATAACAATAATAGAAATAACTAACAATAATAATGATAATAATAACAAAAATGGTCACAACAATAATAGCAATTATGAAGATGATAACGATAACGATAATGATTGTAATGATAGTGATTTTTTTCTATTATTTTTTATTTTTTATTATAAATCATAAAGGATAAATAGGGTAGTTCGCCAGTCTTCCGAATGGACTTAAATGCCGTGACCAGGATTCGAAACTGGGTTATTGCGGCCACAACGCTATGTACTAACCACTATACGATCACGGCCGACTCGCTGGCTTTAAATTTTTGAAATGAAAATAGATACAATTGGAATTTCATTCATATTCGTGCATACATACATACATATATAATATATATATATATATATATATATATATATATATATATATATATATATATATATATATATATATGCATACATACATATTTAAGTATATAGATACATACAACTTTATATATGTATATACATACATGCACACACACACACACACACACACACACACACACACACACACACACACACACACACACACATATATATATATATATATATATATATATATATATATATATATATATATGTGTGTGTGTGTGTGTGAAAATGCCACAAGCTAGGCCGTCACTCATCACTAAATCCTCATGATTTCTATCGTGTAGTATTAACTAGAAGGTACTACATGGACTCGTTCACTTGCAAGTGATAAAACACAAATGGATAAATAAGAGACATAGACGCATAAAGAAATCAAGGCGTATTGGAGCTTGTAACATACAATTCATAAGGAGTTTGATGTTACAGTTCGGTTATTACGAAATAGTAAACAACCTATAACTCCCTTTCTTCACCTTGCTCTCTCCCTCCTAACCTGATCGTTTCTGGCAGAGACAAAACGGCTTGTACGAGGTCTGTGGGTTGTCTATTTTTAGAGTGTGCAAGTTATTATCGCGTTGAGCTTAAACTAGTTATGATAAAAACTGGCTTTTTATTATGAAGTATCCGAATCATGGATTTTTTTATGTCGATTGCATGGACTGCCAAGGTAGATCTATGCTCTTGGTTTTCAATGTTTTAATAATTATGAGCCCCTTATGAATGCACTTGTCAATAGTACTATAAAACATTTTGATCATCAAAAAAATCATAAATAGTTATCCGTCCAGGTCCTTCCATTACAGTTCATCAAATTAATGACAATTTAACTTTAGTCGCCACTGTCGGATGTACCAAAGTAGTCAAGGTTAGCGAATGTTATCTACGTTGATTTTTATCAGTGCACTTGTAGGTTAATATTTCGATAGCCTTTTTTCATTCTTTTTTTTTCTTTCTTTCTTTTCTCCACTTGAATTATCTAATAGGATCATTATATACATAATGGTTATATAAGGGAGGAGGAAAACATGAGAAGATGGTTTAGATTCCCTTTACGGTAAAGCATCTTACCAAGGCCAATAATATCGTAAACAAGTAAAACATGTTGACTGCACCACGCGCGCCAAGCAGACCGTTGTGTACCTCATTAATTATTCTAAAGTTATCAAATCCATCGTTGGAAAATCAAATAAAAGTGACAATATCTTTTTCATAACTGAAAACCTATTTCTGACGCATAAAACAACTGTGGCTTTAGCACAAACACATTCTGTCTCACAAATTTTCAAAACGTGCTTTATAAATCATCGGATATGGCAATATTGTATACCAGGATCTTATCATAAGATGCAACAAACCGTTCTTATAACGTGATGGAGACGTGAATATCTTTCGTATGCTAATGTTTACTCTATAAATTTACTGTTTTAAGCAACAATAAGTGAATAAAGTTGAATAAAGATACCAGCATTACCTCATACCAGCATTACCTCATACCTCATTACCTCATACCAGCATTACCTCATAGCTAAAGGTCGAGGGAGAAGTAACATACACGTTGGTGGGTGTTTTGACGTTTCGTATTTTTAAACGATATTACTTAGTTACTCAGAAGAGTAGGTCATTATTTGTAGCACATTAAGTTTATGTAACGCTTTTCATTTGGCGGATATGTATATAAATATATATAAAAATATGTATATATACATGTGTGTGTACATTATATATATGTGTGTGTGTGTGTCTAGATCATTATTTATTCGACATTTAAAAGATGCAATGGTTCTGATTCCAAAGATATATATTCGTCACTGAAATATTTGTTTATGTTTTCATAAATCTAAAGGAATATCAATATAGCAAAATTTAGTGTTATAACAAATAGAGTAAATTATGATACTCATTTATAAATGGTTTGTTTAAATATTAGCAATTCATTAGGAGGAAAGCAGTAAGTTCGTTATTCTAACGATTTCTCGTCATACGAGTCCTGGCCTTCCTGCATGTAACAGGTAAGCAGACTGTTGGTATTCAAAATCACGTTTTACCCTCATATAATAATGCTTGGTGTGTGTATTAACATAATAGTTAAACCCCTTCGTATTGATCTATGATAATCAGATGAGAGTCCTGGTCTTCCTCCATGTAACAGAGAGAGAGGAGAAATGGAGAAACAGGCGAGAACAGCACGCCATAATGCCTTGTGCCAGGATATAATAATGTTAGTTATTTCATTATTTTTCGTGGTCTGTGGATACAGCAACGGAAGTAGTCGCAGGTGACAGTTCCAGGGCTATCAGTGAATAGATAGAGAATGGAATTAGTTATCAGAGCGAAGTGTAAGAGAGGAAAATTATAAAGACGAAAGGAAGAGAAATGATCGGCTTATGGCCTAGGTTAGACTGGGTGTGAGGGTCTCGATTCTGTCTCACGTATATTTTCATTTCGTCTATTGATATAATTTGATTTCTAATTATTAGGAAAAGGGAGGGTATATAGGATTAACCTCAGATATGAATTGAATTATTTAAGAATATTGTATTTTAATTATTATGTGTATTGCTAAGATTTACGGAAGGATATGCCATTTGTTCATATATTGTTTATTGAATAAGATATCAAAAGTTACAGATGTTTCTTTGACCGTTATATTTGGCACACACTCAGCAGAGGAATGAATTCATTCCCACACCCACGAGCTTTAAAGACCGTTAGGTTATGCTAACAAAATTTAACGGTACAGTAAATGCAGTTAAAATAAGGTTACATTTAAATAAGAAGATAGGCAAATGAAAAATAGAGAATATGATATATTGGCATATGAATTTTTTTCACTATCTATCTATCTATCTATATAAATATATATATATATATATAAATATATATATATATATATATATATATATATATATGTATATATATATACATTATACACCCCCCGTATATATATATATATATATATATATATATATATATATATATATATATATATTATACACAACCCCATATATATATATATATATATATATATATATATATATATATATATATATATATATATATATATATATATATATATATTACACACACACACACACACACACACACACACACACACACACACACACACACACACACACACACACACACATATACACATATACACATACATATATATATTTATATGTATATATGCATATATGTAATAATGAAAATGATTATAGAATTGTAGCAACAATTATGAAAAATAATGATGATAATAACAATAATGATGATAATAAAAATGATCATCGTTATTATCATTGTTACTGTTATTACAAAAATCATCCAGGGCCCGAATTCACTAACGCACTTACGACGGTAAAATCACTGGTAACTATAGATACCATGGTAAACAGTCAGCGGTGGTATTCACTAACAACTTGGCATCGGAGTTACCTTGGTAAATTATGCCAGTGGTCAGAGCACTGGTAACTTCTTGGAAAACAATGTCACCACGTGTTATCTCGTCAAAAAATCAATATCTAAGCAAGGTTTTGGGTTTGTTTTTACACCTGATGTAACTAATATGATGACAGACAGATATCACAATGCGGACAGATGCAAATTTCACATGAAACTAGCAAGAATAAAATCCAAAAATTCTCGTAAACTTATAGGCCTACATTATACTAGAATGCATGGAACCGATAAATAATCATTATTACAAATGCTATAGAAAAAACTACCTTGCTGATATATAAACTGGCAATACCAACGCTGAGTATAGCAATATCTGTATCTGTCGGCATTTTGACAATAAACTCCAAAGTGCATGGGCAAGAATAAGCTTGAGATATTTCCGTTGACAACAAATGGCGATGAATAAAGATTTTGTTTGGTCCGGTTCTTTGTTGAAAAGCGGTTTGAACTGTCTCTGGTTTGAGTTAACAATAATATATTAATATAACAGCGTTTGCATTGGTTCTTATGTATACAGTGAATATATAACATGATGGATATAATCAAATAAATATATTCTTTCAGTTCAGTTAGATTTGCGAAGTCATGCTTCGCCCGGGCCTTTTCTCTGAAGTGGCCCGGATATATATATAATTTTTTCCTATGTGCTTAAATAGTGTTTTAACTCTGACGATTATTTAAACAATCTCGCTGTGTATAGTTCTGTTTACTTATTACGTGATCAGCCGAAGCAACCTAAAAGATTATGTATAGCGCTCGCTGATTGGTTGAATTGCTTTACCAGAGCCCTCTGTTGGCTACCATTATAATTAGTTGATTTACGATTGTAACTCAGCATATCCAAATTGCCATTTCTTCATGAATCCCGTTTTGCCATGACTGGTAAAAACAATGGTAAATGGCCGCTGGTAAATGCATTACGATCGTATGTTAGTGAATCCGGTCCCAGGTTATTAATATTATCAAAATAAATGATCATAACAATACAGAGAATGCCAATGACAACAAATAAAAATAAACAAGAACAA
>NC_091563.1:37522730-37525230 GCF_042767895.1 Penaeus vannamei
ATCAGTTGAAAGACTCCCGGTAAGCAAATCTACGGACGGAAAACCCTGAGCTAACGCGAGCTTGACTGGGACTCCGAATTTTATTTGTAGATTAACCAACAGAAACAGTTTCAGTGAGAAATAAATCCGAGAGCTAAGGTCTTCGAGTGTGGGTGATATCTTGTGTACATTGGATTACGGATGAATTTTCCTGTTGTTGATTTTTTGTTTAGTTTAATCTATTATGGCTTGCTATTGTTGTTGAAACCTTATATTCACATTTAAAACAATCTAAACATGGATCTTGGCCTCAACATATTAGCTAATCATAATACCACTGACCTGTTAAGGAGACAATAGACACTGTTTCAGGTTCGTTGCAAATGAAAAAAATAAGTGTTTTGTGGGAAATTCTGTTTCCGTCAGCCATATCAGTCTAAATATCAACTTTTTCCTTCCGGAGGTCAATTTAACACGGAAGTTATGGCAAGTTTGTGTGCCTAGAAAGTGCTGTTTCAGTGCAACGTTGCCACTGTATTGCCAGTCAGTGAGAATGAACGTTTACTCAGCAGATCCTCTTCCGCTTTCAGCATTGAGCGATGGAACTAATCTATTTGTTTTGGTGGAAAATCTATCGATCTTGCCCCCACTAACAAATTTTCTGTCTACGTCACTGGTGTGCGTGGATATGTAGGCAAATAATCTGTTCCGTAGATAAATTTGGATAATGAACGCTATTGTTGATTTTGTTAATTAATCCATTTGCGTTATATCTTATAAACTTAAATAGCACCTGCCGTGACCAGGATTCGAACCTGGGTTATTGCGGCCACAACGCAATGTACTAACCACTATACGATCACGGCCACTGTTACATGAAAGGTAATTGCTTAACTATTGAATATTGGAGGTGAAAGGCGACAAAATCTAAGAACGGAATGTTCTGAGCCAGCGTAAGCTTCACTGGGACTCCTAATTTCATTCGTAGATTGATTAATAGGAACGTTTTCAGAGAGATATATCTGTGATAAGATGGAAATGCAACCCCACACCTAATTTAACGAATCTGAGCTTCCCGTGCGGTAGAACATAGCATTGTATGATAGTTTTCTTCTATACCATTTTCTGCGCAGATTCATAGTAATGGAATTATTGAGGTATAAAATCCACGATATCCAGGAGCCGCGGTAACCCTCCGCCTCCAGCGCCGCGACTAAATGACAAAAAGTCGTTAAGGGCGACGGGAAATCGGACGGATTAGTAGCGACTGACGTATGCGAGGGAAATCAAATGAGCCAATTAGATTCGAGAGTGAACGTTACGTGAACATAGACACTCAATAGAAGCAATCAAATATGGAACAGATCATCACGTGACAATAGCTGGGCCTAAGAGAAGGCAGTTGATATTCAAATCAGTTCCATGATGGCTAGACAGTGTGCAGGAGGTGATAACTTTTTCACTGCGAAATATCAACAAAATAACTAAGGAAGCTTACTAAATCTACATCACGGTGTACTGAAAGTGGAAGTACAATGCCCGCACTGTAAGACATCGTGTCAATACAGAAATAACAAGACACCAGTGGGTTTGTGGTGCTTTGAAAAGGATTCAAAAAACAAAACAAAGAAAGTAGTGTGACTTTACTGTAAGCATCCGCAATTCCCGCCAACAACGACCTGGAATACCCCGACGATCCCAGTGACCCGTAGCCTGGCCCGTCTTGAGTTGATGCTTCAGGTAAGATTAGGTTAAAACTGTCCCTGGGTCTGGGCTCTCTCCTGTCGGAACATACAAGGGGAAGATTTTGCAGACCAGGCGGGGGTCTACTGAAAAGGTCTCAGATACCTGGTTTACCCGGGCTCTATCCTGAAATGTGTTAATATATTATGCTTACTAGTATCCTACCGATATGTTTGCCTATCATGCCCTCCCTAGCTATCGAGACCGATATCGTAGTTATGTTTCGTTTGCAAAGGAAATGAGTGCTAGATTCGTTCGAAACACGACGAAAGCTATTGGAAAATTATTCTATTCACCCAAAAATGGTGTGGGGTCGCATTTCCAAATTTACCTGTCTAGAATATCCTTTCATTATTATAATAGTAACTATTGGTGATGTAACATTTTTTTCTTTATTCATTAACATTTTAAAAAAATCTTATCCTGGGTCTTGGTCTCACCCTATTCGCTAATCACTATTTTTACTACGGCAAATATTCAAATACGGATCATATTTTCTCTCTGAATATTTTTAAACCGCAAATCGGCGGTGAGATGGATTTTTCCCTCCTCGTGTCTCTCCTAATCCGCTTAAATTCAGTTACATATCAATTCGCATATGTTCGGCGCGAGAAATACATCAGTCTCGCAGGTGGAAGTGTCACTTTATCTTAGTCTGACGGAGAAGCAGTATTAACATTCAGAGGTTGAGTAAAAGTTAGGTCCGGAAATATTTATGTGTTGGTCACTTACTCATATGCCGATTTGTAACTAATTCATTTAGTTTACCGTGCGATAT
>NC_091563.1:37530230-37532730 GCF_042767895.1 Penaeus vannamei
TATCGTCCTATTTGTTATATATGTAGTTCTCTTGCTCTCGGTGTTCCAGCCTTTCTTATCTGTGCTGTTGTTGTTACCACTTAAATACCAAACTTCATGCAAAGAATAACTGAAATAACTGACGATTTTTTTTAAGTAATGTAGGCTTAGTACAAATATTCCTTTCATGCCGTGGCTTAAGTTTACTCATTATCGTTCTTACTTAATCCCATATTCTTCTTGTTTTGATTATGATGAAATATGTTGAAAGAGTTCTACTTGATGACAACTTGGCCCTTAGTACTGTTGATATAGGGGCCATTAATTCACATGATTTATCACTGCATCTATGAAATCATTTGACTTTTATGGTCTGTCTACACAATCTGAAATCTACCTCCATAAAAGTGATATGTTACATATATTCTTAATTACACTATTATTACCGTTCTTATAATTATGATAACTATTATTATTATTATTGTTGGTATTATTATCATTATTATTATTATTATCTACTGTTATGTTGTTACTGTTGTTATCATCATTAGCATTAATGTTGATATTGTTAAAATTATTCTGATTTTTATCATGATGTTATCATTATTGTTATCTTCATTATAATTATTATTATCATTATTGTTGTTGGTGGTATTGTTATTACCTCCACCAAGGAAGTTATGTTTTTGGTAGTATTGGTCAATTTGTTGGTTAGTTGGTCAGCAAGATAAAAAAGGTTTGTGCTTTTTTTCAGAGGTGTGTTGCCATTGTTATTCTTCAAGTGTGAATATCTTTATTCCATCAGTGACCCTATTACCTTAACGGAGGTATGCGCTCTCTGAGTTCTTCTAATTTTTTATTCGCATTATCATCATCATTATCATTCACTTAGCTATTATCATGGACATTATTATCAGGTAATGCTGACAGTTTCTCAGGGTATTGTTTAATTATTTAAGCCTTCCACGCGAAAAAAAAAATGATAATTGAGAGGGAGGGAGGGAGAAAGAAGAAAGAGAAAGAAACAGAGACGAGAGAGAGCGAATCAGAGAGACGAGCGAGAGAAAGAATAATAGAGGTAGACAGAATGATAGGTTATAAGAATTATATTAATAGAAATAATGACATAAAGAGATAAGAATGATATACATAGATTGAGAAAGGGAGAGATAATCAAAGAAATAGACAATCAGATAGATATAATTAGATTATCAGTGAAGAGATAGATTGAGACACAAATAGACAGAAATATTTAGATTACACAAAAATACACCTATCCGATTTATAAGCAAAATAATTATTTGTAATGCCGTGACCAGGATTCGAACCTGGGTTATTGCGGCCACAACGCAATGTACTAACCACTATACGATCACGGCCACTGTTACATGTGCCAATGGTGACAAACCTGTGAACTTTCCCCAGTGGACGGCTCCAGTCGAGAAAATCTACGGATGGAAAACCCCGGAATCAGAACGAGCATGACTGAAACTTGTTATTCTCTCCTTTAGGCTCCTCTTCACATTCTTATTAAGAAGAAAAGTTCTATGGAACAAAATCTTGCGATGTGGAAGATGTATGATTCATAACGGTGCTTTTGTACGTCGAGTTTTTCTTTTGCACGCATACACCCCCACACATAAACACACACACATGCATATACACATACACAACACACACACACACATATACACATACATGCAATCACATACACAAACGCACATACATACACATGCATACACACACACACACACAACAGAAAAACAAACAAAGACGCACAAACACTAATTATCACTTTTTGTGTTTTCGATATATGCTTATAATGATCATTAACACCATTACCTCTACTACTAGTACTAAATTATCATTACTGACGATCCGCCCTTTCTGATATCACGATAACCAACATCATCATTGCTATCATCGTCATTATCATCACTATGACTCGTCTGAAACGCAATTTTCCATCACATTCAGCGGATACTGGCAAGCCGACCGCCACAGAAGCCTCAAAAGCCGTGTCCTTTAGACTCCATCAAAAATTTAGTTGTGACGAGACCTTCCGTGGATATTATCTCGCCTGCAACCCATTCTGCAAGAGAAAAGTAGTGTGAATTAGATGGGGTTCTATGTTGCAATGGAACTTAAAGAGAGAGGTATGGATAACTTTGAATAGGAGGGATTTTGTGTTTAACGTAATAAGTATTTGTATATATGTATATATATGTAACTTTTTTCCCTCCCATGGAAAAAATAGCAAATTATTTGGTTGTTATTACCATTTCGATTTTTATAATGAGCTGTGGCCTAATTCAGCGATTTCTTATACATACTTATGAATTCTTTTCAATGTATGTAAATTATTATTGGTAAATTTACACCATCACAGTAGCACTTCTGTCATCATTATATTCCTTTTCTGTGAAATAACAGAGAGAATGGATGGAAATAATGGATTACAAAGCAATTACAATCATTCTTTTTTTAATCAAAATAATTATTTGTAATGCCGTGACCAGGA
>NC_091563.1:37537730-37547730 GCF_042767895.1 Penaeus vannamei
ATAGTAAAGGAGGTGGTAGTGGTGGGGCATTAAGTCTGATCTACCCTTTTAAAACAATCTTTTTGAACTTTCTATTGGGGAAAGATGCCTCCTGTATTCAGAGATCAGTGGCGGTTGTAATAAGGCAAGTGTTGTTAAGATGGCTCGAAAATAGGTAGTTATTACTTTAATTTGAGGAAACTATATTGTTCACTATGAGAGAGTGGTTGGTGTCAGGAAGGGCATCCGACTGCAAAAAACCCATGCCAAAACAAATAGGGAATGAGCCGTAATAGGAAAATCAGTGGAGGCGGCCCATCCATAACGGCGACCCCTATATAAAGATTGAAGAAAGCTGAGATGTTGGTCACTACGGGCTATTTTTAAGGGGCTGTTTGATCGCTAGCCGTGTCAAACAGCGAGGAAAATAGCCTATGAATAAGTTTATAAGTATATATGTGAGTGAATGAGTCTGGAATGACTATCAATAAGCCCAATGTAGCCCAATGCCAGTGTTGATGAAGATAAGTGTGGTGCTGCTACAACTTTTCAAACCTAATCAAAATTTAATGACTGAGAACAACTAGAATAAGCGTTGTCATGGTCTATACCTCCAGGATAAAGTATAAATTAACCCCCTTTAGAATGTTTACGTGACGCTACAGCGCGGTTCCAGTGAGGGTCAGGCTAACAAGGGAGAGTTTCAATGCATTTGAAAAATAAAAGTTGAACTGAAAATAACTCTCAAACAAGTCCTCAGTCAATGCATTTGTGAAATAAAAGAACTGAAAATAACTGTCAAACGCCATCAGTCGTAAATAAGACCATTAATAACTGCAAACATAATAAAAGAATTGAGAATAACTGTCAAACGTCATCAGTCGTAAATAAGACCATTAATGACTAAACATCATTTTTTCAATAAGTTGTGTTAATTCTCTGCGGTTACCAATTGACGTAGAATATTTTATTCGTTATCACCTTTATAAAGCTGTAGCAGGTGTGTTCTAAATCACAAAAAAATCTAACGTCAAGTTAATTAACTTTTTATACCGCCATGTGGAAAATAACAGAATATGGGCTATGACAAATATAACTAGGCTAAAAGATATATATAGATGAATATTGTTAATCAGCTCCCTTTTAGAAGAACAGATGTACCGTTGCATTGTGTCAGCACTGAAAGCGCGATACATTCGCTCAATGTTGAGGGTATATGAATAGCACAAATAAATGTATAATTATAGACGGGTTATTTTTCTCGCTTATATATATATGTGTGTGTGTGTGTATGTATATATATATATATATATATATATATATATATATATATATAATAGATATGTATATATACATGTATGTATGTATGTGTGTGTGTGTGTGTGTGTGTGTGTGTGTGTGTGTGTGTGTGTGTGTGTGTGTGTGTGTGTGTGTGTGTGTGTATGTATGTATGTGTATGTTGCGGTAAAACCAATTAAATGACAAGAAGGACAACATATATGCTGACTGAAAAATCTGCTTCACTTTGCCGTGACCAGGATTCGAACCTGGGTTATTGCGGCCACAACGCAATGTACTAACCACTATACGATCACGGCCACAAATCGCGTAAAGAGGTTGTTGTTTCTACACATACTGAATGTGAGTGTGATGTGTGTGTGCGTGCGTTCGTGCGTGCGTGTGTGTCTACATATATATATACATACATATATATACATATACACATACATGTATGTATATATATATATATATATATATATATATATATATATATATAGATAGATAGATGTATATACGTATATGTACTTGTGTGTGTGTGTGTGTGTGTAAATATATATATATATATATATATATATATATATATACATACATACATACATACATACATACATACATACATACATACACACACACACACACACACACACACACACACACACACACACACACACACACACATATATATATATATATATATATATATATATATATATATATATATATATATATATATATATATTATATACATGTATTGTGTATGAAAGGGTTACATGCCATTACGCCTAATAACTAATCTCTTCAAGTTTTTAAACATACTGTTTTACTAAACCTTAGATAAGAGGTGCACGAGAAGAGTACAATTTTTAAGGTTTTATAAGTTGTAATAGACAACACAGGAGCCAGTATTATAATAATAAGTTGTTGTGGTTTGCACTAATAGAATAGTTTTAGCTCACTTATTGTTTATCATAATTACCGGCGCTCCTTCGTTCCAGATGCTCTAAAGCCAATAAAATTACCCTAGAACTTAAACGCTAAGCAATATCCAACAAGGGCATTTACAGAAAAGATATGAATGAGAATGAATATCTCCACAATACAAGAGATTATTTGACCGGTGTCGAATATATCTTCGTCAGAAATACATTTGAGAAATGTCTTTTGGCGAAGAGAGATATATATATGAAACCGGTGAAATACACCTCTTGTTTTGTGAAAATATTAATTCTCATTCGTACCTTTTTCCACATTTTCAACATGAATACGTTTCACGGCCATTTATATCTCAGGAAATAGCCACCCCTCTCGTGCGACCGTACTTAGGAATTATGTGTGCGACGTAAGCAGAGAACCAGTGACGGTAAGACAGCGCAGTGGGACGTAAAGAATTCCCACAAAAATGTATATATCATGGAACAGAACAGAAAAGTGAGCACATAATGTAGAGTGAAGCGTGTTCATTCAGATTTGATGCAGATTATAACTGATTGCCAAAATTGTATTAGCGATTATTCTTTTCATAGATGACATGCCAAATTTGATTGACGATAACTTTTAATCGGTGGTTATCATGGATTTATATTAATGATATACTAAATTCCATTTAAAGAAGTTTTTCTTGAGGGATTTTATGAATTTATAGCCTGTGGTGGTCTTATCAGCAGTCCCGCCGCACAAAGTTTGATTCCCCTCACAAAAGGTGAAAGAGAGGAAGAGAGAGAGCGAGAGAGAGATTGAGAGAGCAAGAGAGAGAGAGAGGAAGAGTGAGAGAGCGAGAGACAGACAGAGAGAGGGGAAGAGTGAGAGATTGAGAGAGAGAGAGAGGAAGAGTGAGAGCGAAAGAGAGACCGAGAGAGGGGAAGAGTGAGAGATTGAGAGAGAGCGAAAGAGAGACCGAGAGAGGGGAAGAGTGAGAGAGCGAGAGATTGAGAGAGGAAGAGTGAGAGACAGAGAGGGGAAGAGTGAGAGATTGAGAGAGCGAGAGAGGGGAAGAGTAAGAGAAAGAGAGAGATAGAGATAAGTAAAGAGAGAGAGAGGGGTATATATGTGTACATATGAACATATTTTAAAACCTTAAACATGGCGAGAAGGCTAACATGATAATCATTTCTCACGTAGCTGAGTTCCGGCCCGGTATGAAACATGAATATTAAATAGCACTTAACAATGCTTCATCTGCGGTGCATTAAATTTTCGGATTAAACACGATTTCCATGAATCTGTGTATCCGGAAAAGGCTGCTTTCACTCCTATTATAGAACACGTTAGTCACAGGTGTTAAGGAGTGTCATGATCATGTTAATTAACACCGCTCTCCGCCTCTTATATTCATAGTTTATTATAAGATTTAGTTAGAAAGACCATTTCATCATTCTTTAGATATCACTTATATCCCTCCCATAGCAAAAAGACAGAAATAAATAAAAATAAATAAATAAAATGATACGTCATAAAAAAAAAATAATTTACTCGTTAGTTTTTTTTTTTTTTTTTTTTAGCGGAACCTCTCTCGACGATACACAAGTTTCTCACCGCAACATGCAGGCGACATGCACGAAATCTCAGAGGAAACGGGCGAGGCGAAAAAAAGGGTGGGAAAATCTGCGACTAATCGGCCCTGCAAAGCCAGTGTGTGGTTCCTTAACCTCCCCGAAGACCCTGAAAATTTTTCACGTTGAAGAGAACCCTAAAATCTTCTCACTCTCCTCGACTACATTCAATTATAGACGCAGAATAATACTAATTACACAGAATAATACTTATTAAAGATAAGGTTAAGGGTAATAATAGTAATACGACCCATATATATCATTCAGCTTTTACTTATTTGCTGAAAAAAAAGGTTTCCTTGCGATCTCGGTGGGAAATCCAAGGTTTTGCTGACTCATACGCAGTGCGAAAGCCTCACAGTCTCTTCAAGGTCCGCTGGAAAGTGAAACCCTTGACGGCGTGACAGCGTAAACAGGAACGCGGAGTGGAGTGGAAAGCTGGAGTCCTGATCACCGATATCTGAAGGAAAAGAGTTCTTGGGGATCAGTATCCTATTTTATATGGATTTATTAGGGTTAGCGTAAACAGGAGTGCGGTAGAGTTAGCGTAAACAGGAGTGCGGTAGAGTTAGCGTAAACAGGAGTGCGGTAGAGTTAGCGTAAACAGGAGTGCGGTAGAGTTAGCGTAAACAGGAGTGCGGTAGAGTTAGCGTAAACAGGAGTGCGGTAGAGTTAGCGTAGACAGGAGTGCGGAATGGAGTGGAAGGCTGGAGTCCTGTTCACCGATTTCTGAAGGAAAAGAGTTCTTAGGGATCCATATCCTACCTGGATTTATTAGGATTTGAACTCAGGTTACTCAGGGTCCTTATAGGAACTTTGTGAAAATATGCGGATGTTATATGTAATAATGATTATATTTGCTGTGGCGTGCGGTGGTCTGGTGATGCCCGGAGCTAACTTCTTGGTTGTATGCCCTAAAGACTTATGTATAAGGGCTAGTACCGAGAAATAGTGTGTGAAAGCGAGATGTTTTGAAACAAGCAATAAACACTTCATTCAATTTAAATATAGATTTCAAAATCGCTATCATATTTTTCTCTTGTTGGATGCCCCCCTCCCCCCCCCCTCTACACGCCACTAAACCTTGAACGATAAAACGAAACGAAACAAAATGTGGTAAAACATAGTTACGTCTCCAGGATTTCATCACGAAAGCGAATTAATATGAACCTTTCTCTCATTTAATAATTATTTAGTGAGATACAGCCCCCGCAGCTTCGAAAATAATCCACAAACGCAAAAAAGACCACCGCAACACTCATTATCCGAGCTCGCCGCCGGAAAAGCACGCGAGACAAGTTCATCTTTTTGCCCGACTTTCCTGACGTCTAAGAGTTCTTGTGCGAGCGGTAGAAGAGCCTTTGTAATTAAAACCGTGGAGTGCTCGAGCCGTCTAAAACCCGTGTCGTTTCCTGGACGCTCAAGAGGGAAATCTCACGCGCAGCCCAGCCACTTCGCGCCAGAAAAAGATTCGTCTGTGCTTCGAGGCTTCGCTCTCAGGGTGTCGGGTTCGAAGCTCCGGGGGGTATTTCTTTGATGGTTCGAATTGCCGGAGAAAGAAAGAGAGGGAGAGAGGGGGAAGTATTTTCGAGGACGGCGGTCTTGGCTAAATGGATTAGATAATTTGCCCAAGTTTAGGGTTTGATTTTTATACATTTATATCTATTTTCTGAAATGTTCTCTTAATATTTTGAAGATTATCTTTCACACAGTCTGATATGTGAATCGCCTTTATGCTATCCGTATCAACCAAAATTTAACCGTTTTCCCCTGATGCTTTCCCTCGTCCTCTACAACACTTCACCAATTTTATCCAGATTACTTTAACACATTTCAGGCAATAATTGAATAAATGAATAAACAATAACGAAGATAAAACATCAAAAATTGTCCAAAGCCGTTTCATACCGCCATCACCTCTCAGGAAGGAGAGAGAGACGGACGGCGCTTCACTCAGACGCCAACACCGAGCAAGGTCACGCGCGTAGACGGTGGAGAATGGCAGAGACAAAAGCGCCATGGAACCTCTGTAATTACTGTCTTTTCTCTCGTGTGTGCTGCCTCTTATTCACACTTTCCATGTACTCGTTAAGCCGCTTAATGCTTCTATTAATCTCGTTGGTATGTGTTCAGTCTAGGTGCCTTTAAAGGGGTGTCTAATTCGCATTTGGCCCAGTCTCTAATCTTCGGTCTGGTTATGTCATGATGTATCTTGGAAACATAAAGGACTACTCATTATTTTTTATTTCCAGGGTGGTATTTAATCACCTCGTTATGCCTCTTGTGTGGTTTTAGACGAAGTTTTATGTTATTTGTCTCCTGGCTTGTCGATGGAAGATAAAAGACTTTTTATCGTTCTTTGTCTGCCTGTGTCGTTAGTCTCTCTTTATCTCTCTCTCTCTATCTATCAATCTATCTAGATTTAGAAGCAAAATAAAACAGACTATGTCACAGCAAAGAAAAGCACTGTAATCAATGGAATTGTAACTAAAAAAATCTCTCTCTCTCTCTCTCCAAAGTCACACTTTTCTTTCTTAGAATTCAAAAATAATAACTATTTGACTTGATACTGACAATATTTCGCACAGTTGGCGTATATAGCTATTATAGTTTATGACTATGCCTTTTCTTCCTGAACCACCTGCAACGCACTTTCAGGCACAAAGTCGTAGAGGAAACAGAGTCACATGCATACGAGTATAGAATACAAACGCAAAATAGAAATAAAAAATGAAGTCAAATTATATAAACTGAGTCGTGATGTTTCGAGTCTCAGTGAATTCACTTCAGAGCATAAAGTACATTCACAGTGTGTGTGTGTGTATGTGTATGTATGTATATATATGTATAAATATATATATATATATATATATATATATATATATATATATATATATATATATATATATATATATATCTGTGTGTGTGTGTGTGTGTGTGTGTGTGTGTGTGTGTGTGTGTGTGTGTGTCTGTGTGTGTGTGTGTGTGTGGGTGTGGGCGTGTGTGTGGGTGGGTGTGTGTTTGTTTGTATGTGTGTGTGTGTGGTGTGGTGTGTATATATATATATATATATATATATATATATATATATATATACATATATATACACATATATATAATATATATATATATAAAGATAGATCACATATACTTACGTAATACTCAATGTACTTGACTGATTCGCACTGGACGCGCAAATTTCATCCGCTGCAAGGCCATCCATATCTTACAGAAATTAGAAACAGGTATGGACACAAAAGTCATTTCCCACCTGTCCATGGACGAGAGAAATCTTCAAGATTAAGACGCAAGTATATTTATGTAAGGTGAGATGACACTGAAGGTGAGGGTGATGGGGAGGGGGAGGGGGAAGAGGGGGGATGTAGCAGTTCACGGTACCCGAGCACGTTTTCCCACGCGTGACGAATCTCACTTGCCGCGCTGAAGTACTGTGTAGCAGAGACGGTGCCATGCGTGCGTTGCGGCCGAGGGTGAAAACAACACGACCTATGCTTTCTTGCTAAGAAAATGGATATCGTTTATATAGATACACTCCTATAGCTCTAGGATTACATGAAAAAGAATTTATATATCTATTCTTCACTTTGTATGTAATATCTTGAAAATATTCATTAGTTTCATTTAAAAAAACGTTAGAATTTCGTCTTCTCAACTGGCGGAGGAATTTCAAAGACGATTGAATAAAGTGAGTTCGGAATTCTATAAGAACTTAACACATTCTTCTCACTTTCTATAAAGAACAGGACCGAAGTGTGGAAACGACCATGACCAGACACTTCTACAAAGCTTGACGTGTAAGTTGGGTAACGTTTGGCATTTGCAACAATGGTAATTTTTGAATAAATGTGTTTTACGATTTTCCATTTTCCAGTGTTTCGGTATCAATTGTCTTGTTCGAGGACACGGGGGAAAATTACGTAATTTCAGTATTAGCAATATTGATAAACTGGTTATTAGTGTTGATAAGCTATTACTGTAGTTTACAAGGACGCATAAAGACTGTGGTAAGATAAGTTAGGAAAAAAAGAAAATCATTTGTAGATGTTCAGAAAGGAGTCCAAAAAACGAAGATTATAAATCAATAACAGTAGTAAACAAAGTTCAAGGATTATCATCAGGTGCTCAGGTGAAGAACCTGACAACCACTTGAGTCAAAATGACCCCTTATTAGGACTCTTAATCCTTTCTTAAGATGCCAAGGAAGACCAAACGAACTGCACTGAATGTTTACAGGTTGTCAAGAGATCCCTAACACGTGACTTGAAAAGGGTGAAAGAGATGGCCAAGAAAGTCCAAATAAATAGTCCAAAATGGCGGACAAGGCTTAACAATTGGCCTGTGAATGTTTGGAAGGAGACAAGAAAAGCAAGATGGATGTCCTGACAGTGTTAATAGCAAGACAGGGACTCCTAAGACAATAAATGACCCGATGTGCCAACTGTTGGAAACTTGGCGCACAGGCGGAAACTGCTAACAGGTGGTCACTCAAACATCAAGAGGATAAAGCGAGGGAAGCCGTAGTAGAAACGTGAGCTTTTGTCACGCGACTCATAGCAAGTGCTAGTGCCTCCCCCCCTCCCCCCTCCCCCCACACACACCGCAAACACACACACTTTCCTTCCCTCCTGCATCTCGCTTCTCATCCCCCCTCCCCTTCCCTCTCTATCCCTCACTCCCCCCTTTTTTTCCCTCCTATCCCTCGTTTCTCCCCCTCCCACCTCTTCCTTTCCCTCCCTGTCGCTCGCCCCCCACCCCTTCCCTCGCTATCCCTCGCTCCCCGCCTAACCTTTTTCCCTTCCTTACCCCCCTTATCCCTCGCTCTCCCCACCTCTTCCCTTCCCCCCTATTCCTCGCTTCCCCCCTCTTCCCTCCCCCTCCCACCTCTTCCTTTCCCCCCTTATCCCTCGCTCCCCCCACCTCTTCCCTTCTCCCCTATTCCTCGCTTCCCCCCTCTTCCCTTCTCTCCCTGTCCCTCGCTTGCTTTCCCAATCTTAATCTAAAACCTGCCCTCCTCTCTCACGCTGTGCATGTGCGTCACCGAACAGATTTAATAGGATTTCCATATATATATCTTCCTTTTATTACCTCCTCTGCTTCCCCCCATTCGCGAAGCAATATTAAGATCAGGAATGAGGAAGGCGGATGATGAGATATGGCAAATGGCTTTTTATATTTATTTCTTCGGTAGATGAATAGAAGGAGAAATAGATTAATAGGATGGTTGGCATATAGGTTTCAGGTTCCTGAGTACTTTCTTGGTTCATTCTTATGCAAGAATCAGGGACAAGATGTTAAAAAATGTATAAAGAGAGACTGAAAAGGAAAATACATGCCAGGGAAAGCAATAATGATAATAATAATAAATGAAAAATAGATAAATAAATGATAAAAAAGAAAAGAAATAAATATATATATACTTATATACAAATACCCAGTTACAAACACACAATGCCACTGCTTCGCACGCAATACACCCAAGCACACAACCCTCCCTCAGAGGCATACACACTCGAAATACACCAGCCCGCTCGCCGAGACACTTCCTCCTTCCACACTTTCACCTCTGTCGTCAGCCGCAGACGAAGGGGGGGGGGGGGTCGATGGGTGGGGCTCCACGCGCCGTCACGTGTGATTCCCACAAGGAATTGCGTTTGATTGCGTCCCGGCGATGGCCAGAAGATGAGACGACGCTTCGAGATGAGAAAGGTCGGCGAGGCAGGCGATGAAAGGGAGAAGCGAGAATATGAGAAACTTATGATCATTACCCCCATTGCTTCACCCCTTTTCCCTTTACCCCCCTCCCTTCCCCTCCCTTCGTCGCATCCTCCGCTGCTGCAAACAGGAACTCATGACCTGTGATCTTTGACCTCGTCTGTAGAGTGTCTTTCTTCACCTTCACTTCCGTTGAAACAAGGACCCGACCTTCCGTTGTATGGTGGATGAAAGGGAGAGTGTGTGATATGGTACCATGCGTTAGCTCTGAGGTCGGCGGCATTCCCAGGCTTATTGCTTGCCTATGACGCTGCTGTATAGTGATTTAAATAGATTAATATTCACTATACGAAGCGAGTGTGATATGGTGCAATGCGTTAACTCGGAGATCGTCGGCATTCCCAGGCGTATTGCTTGCCTATGACGCTGCTGTATAGTGATTTAGATAGATTAATACT
>NC_091563.1:37552730-37560230 GCF_042767895.1 Penaeus vannamei
AATTATTTTCGAAGTCCGGAATCAGTTATCTAAAGAAACCATAATGTGCGTTTCCTGTATTCAAACCCTTACTTGATGTAAAGCTTAGCCCAAGGGGGCAACTCCTATAGCGTGTACAGTTATTAGAGCACAAAAAAGTGAAAATTATACGTTTCATATAAATATGTGAGATCGCGAATGTATATATATATATATATATATATATATATATATATATATATATATTTGCATGCATATATATTAATGTATTAAAAAAATCTACATTCCTTTGTGTCTGTTTACCTCGCCCTTCGTTCTAATTCACCTGAATGGAATTAACTACTCTAGCACATTATACATAATGTGAACTGGAATGGAAAAACGGAATTTATTGTCGCTCTAGCTCACTAATGTTCCCGTATTGTTCAAAAGTTTATATATGATTTAGATAGATTTTCTTTCTGTATGGAAAAAATGACACTGTATCACGGTAATCAAATTATCATCGTCATTGTCATCATTATCATCACCACCATCATTATCATCACCACCACCATCATTATCATTACCACCACCATCATCACCATTACCACCACCATCATCATCACCATCACCATCACCACCAGCAGCATAATTATTTTAATATCACCTCCTCAATGCCATCGAGTTGAACCCAATTAGAACATATATTCCTCTGCTTCTTCACTCCTCAGACATATTAATGGTAGAACTGTTTAGGTAAAACATTAAATGCTCGTATCCCTCTGGTTTCCACGCAATTAACCACTTTAAATGGCGAGAAAAAAGCAAATTGAACCCAGTGTGTCAGTGATGAAAAATAATCAGCAACTTCTGCAGTATGGTGATGATTGTGATGATAATGACGATCGTGGTGGTGAAGGTGGTGGTGGTGATGATGGTAAATAATCAGTAACTTCTGCAGTATGCTAGTAAAACCACACTTTTGTTGTCTTTTCATTAACATAAATATAGGTAGGATGATGAAGTGAATGTTAATTTCGCTATGTATCTTTTTTAGATATATAATGGGCATAAATAGATCAAAGTACCCCTATTTTAGACTGTGTCGCCTTGGACTGTAGATTGCTTAAGTTATATCAAAACCCGGGCTTGGTTTTCATAATCATAATTTTAAAAATCTTAAAATGGTCGCTTCCAAACTCACTAATGATAATATATATTTTTAGAGGGAAAACTCCTTTGCATAACCTCATTAACGGTCCGACATTGAATCCCTCATCAGGAAAATTATACCGGCGGACTCCAGACATCAAACGGAACAGATACTTTCATGGCCGTCCGGTGTTCGACCCACAGTGCCTCTCGACTAAATTACTAATTACTTTTTACTGCGAATACTCATTAATTTTACGCAGGTCTTGATGTTCAAGCATGGAAAGAAATGACGTCTCTGTCTTGTATGGTTATGGTGCAGTGGTAATTGAATGACTGATAAACAGAAAGATGAATTACAACCTATTCGTGAACAGGATTCGAACCTGGATCGTAGTGGCTACAACGCAGGAGCCGCTAAGCAGAGTGCTACACAACTTTCTATTCGACACCTCGGCAATGTAATGGACTTGTCGGTGTATAAAGTCTGCGCGTGGAAAACCTTAGCCTCGTTAATGGCCTCGGAACCCCTTTAAGAGGACTCGATTTCAACTTCACTTGGGGAATCTTACATATACCGAAGGTTTAGGAAATCTTTGAAAAAACAGTTTACCCCAAAGAAAGCGAAACGTCAAGTTTGTATAATATCTACTAAATACCCTACTACTATGTTCAAATATCGTTTAAGAGTATCAGTAACGTTTTCCACCCTGATCTGTGTATTTACGCTGAAAAGAATATAAGGATGTGGCAAGTTGTTTATGATCTGACTGTGTGAAGAATCAATAGATATATCTCATAGGGGGGAGGGGAGGGGCGGCTGTCACGCTATAGCACTCTGTCATCTAAATCGTGGGTTCTTAACCGAGGCTATCCTACTCCTTGGGGTCATGGGACTAGATCTTTATTCGTATCTATTTAATGTACAGATTTATACTTGGGTACAATGCTAGATAGTGAACTAATACTCTTATTCCATATCTTAAAACCAGACTTAAGTGCTACCATAAACTCCCATGAATGAAATAAGCAGAAAGAATTAATCATCTTTTTTAAAACCAATAGGATTAGGGACAATAATTTTAATAGTTGAGTGAAGTTGTTATGGAACAATATCGGCCAATCCACTGGCAGTCTAGATTTATCAAAAGGTTAAGAACACCTGATCTGACTACTGTTAACGCGGAACTTGGTTTTAATCAATCTCACATAAGAAACCGAATTTACCAGGACATACTGCCAAATGAAGCTACAAGTCACTTTTTTATAAAATGAATCTCCCATCGATGAATATCTATCTAAGCCTCATCAAAAAGTTTCCAATCATTCGTAATTTCCTCAAAATCCCCTAACAATTGGATATTGTACAAATAGTAGCAAGTGGGTGGAATGAAAGCATTTAATAGTGTACCCTACTGTATCATTGATCGATCGCTACTTGCTGATAGCATTCGTTATCTCTTAAGATGGTGATTGAGACACAGATACAAGATAATCAAATGTCCTTAGTTGTTATCAGTGATGGAAAAAATAAACACAATTCTATTTAAACATTGGGTTTCGTAGGCAATGCCTATGATACCTTGGTAATAACACTAAAACAAATGCTCATTCACGCAGATGCACACATACACATATAGATGTTTGCGTGTTTGTGCAAACGTACGTATATATACATATATATGTGTGTGTGTGTGTGTGTGTGTGTGTGTGTGAGAGAGAGAGAGAGAGAGAGAGAGAGAGAGAGAGAGAGAGAGAGAGAGAGAGAGAGAGAGAGAGAAAGAAAGAAAGGGGGGAGGGAAATAGAAAGAGAAAGAGAGAGAGTGTGTGTGACAGAGACAGGCTGTCAAACAGACAGACAGAGACAGACAGGCAGAAAAATAAACAGACAGACTGATACAGATATAGACACATACGTACACAATACGGACAGAACCGAATCTTTTAATCGAGCCTGCATCAAGTGTTGTAGCACTGAAGTTGTCTTCTGAACATATACGAATGTGTCCAAGATTACGAGATAGATTTTTTTCAATAAACACATTGCTGATTGATATTAATTCAACACGGAGGAATAGACAGCACTAGTCTTTGGGTTTTGCCTCCCGTAGACTTTTTCCCAGTAGCCGTATCTTTAGAAAGTTTGTGGGCTATCTACTGTATATCTGATACAGTGGCCGTGATCGTATAGTGGTTAGTACATTGCGTTGTGGCCGCAATAACCCAGGTTCGAATCCTGGTCACGGCAATACATTTTTCAGGCTTTTGATCCCATTAATAATTAAATCAATGGTGATGATACTACTATTGATGATAGTGATAATATTAATGACTTTAACTCTATCTTATAGGCTTCCCATGCATGTCAAGAGTAAGAAATGTGTAACATTCCTTCAACAATTGTTTTGAAGTGCTTCTGTAGTTAATATACGCACTTTACTAAGCTAAGGAGAGCTACAGCAGTCACATGAATACACATGGACTTTCAACTGCATACTTCAGCCTTCTTTTTCTTTCTTATCTTTCTTTTGGGTAAACTGGTGTGTTGTTTTTCCGATGCCACGTTTTAACAAGGTAGATAAGGATATGAATATGTAAAATAATCGATTGATTAACGAAAATAACAAAGAAATAACATCAAAACCTACTTTAATATTCAAATATATACTTATCTACATATGCATGTGTATAAGTATAGTAAAGCATCCGACAAACACACATACATTTATATATGTGTGAGTGGATGTGTGCGTGTGTGTGTGTGTATGTGGACGTGTGTGTGTGTGTATGTATGTGTGTGTGTGTGTGTGTGTGTGTGTGAGTGTGTGTGTGTGTGTGTGTGTGTGTGTGTGTGTGTGTGTGTGTGCGCGTGCGTGCGTGTGCGTGTTTGTCTTTGTGTGTGTGTGTGTGTATTTATCATATATGTGTACATATATATATATATGTATATATGTATATATATATATATATATATTATAAATGTATTATTTATACATATGTATATACATATACATACATACATACATATATATGTATATATATATGTATATATATATATATATATATATATATATATATATATACAGAGAGAGCGAGAGAGAGAGAGAGAGAGAGAGAGATCATAGATATATATATGGTGTTATGTTCCGTAGAGTTTGTTGGTGTCGCTCGCTATTAAAAGTTTACGTGGTAGCACATACATATATCTGAAGCAGCGGCCGTGATCGTATAGTGGTTAGTACATTGCGTTGTGGCCGCAATAACCCAGGTTCGAATCCTGGTCACGGCATCAAATATTTTTACTAACCATGGCAGAAATTATGACCTCGATGATAATATTGACTTGGGAAATGACCTTTGACAACGATTTCCGAGTGAAAATGTTTTCCTGGTATGTCTCGTCTCAAAAACTCCTCAAAAAAAGAAGAAAATTGATATGGGCCCCGGGAGCTGGGGAAGACATGATCAGTATCAGGAAAATTGCGGGGTCAGAATGAAAGACCTAGGTAATTTTTTCAATATTTTACCTCTTGTGACACTCATTCACCGCAATTCATAAACCATTTCTCTGATCACAGTCTGCCTAGTTTGGAATCTCTTCACTTCGTATGTTCTAGATGGATTGAGTAGATACAAATACGCTTTAGTGACACACAATTACAGTATAGGGAACATTACCCCCCTCCCCCCACCACCACCACCACCCTATCCACCGCCTAGTCTGTTAAGCCATCAACTCCTAAGTTCAGGCAGATACCCGGAACCCTTACCGATTTATGATTTGCTATCAGAATTTAGCAAAAATATTACGTTAGTTTGGCGAGGGCAGAAAATAAGGAAAACTTCTCCAGAGCAGAGCAGGCACGGGTTAAGGTCATAGGGTAGAGTGGTAGGGTTAATGGGACAGGAGAACGGTAAAGGTCATTACCAGCCCTCAGTCTGTAAGTACAAAATAATGAGACAAGGAACAACTTAAAATTGGATATACGAAATATAATTTAGGCTATCCAAAGCACCCTTACAAATATTGGAGCAGGACTGGAAAAGAATAAAGTAAAATAATAATAATAATAATATATATATATATATATATATATATATATATATATATATATATATATATATATATATATATATATATATATATATATATATATATATATATATATATATATATATATATATATATATATATATATATATATATATATATATATATATATGGTAAATTTGGAAGTGCAACCCCACACCATTTTTTGGGTGAATAGAATAATTTTCCAATAGCTTTCGTCGTATTTCGAACGAATCTAGCACTCATTTCCTTGGCAAACGAAGCATAACTATGATATCGACTACGATAGCTGGGGAGGGCATGGTAGGCCCACATATCGGAGAAATATTGGTATACTAATAAGTATAGTAAATTAACACATTTCCGGGTTGTATAGAGGGCTTCGCCCTATGAAAACCCTTTTCAGGGGGGCTGCCGCCCCCACTACGCCCGCCTGGTCTACAAAATCTTCACCTCGTATGTTCCGACAGGATAGAGCAAGGGTAAACTAGGTATCTGACACCTTTTCAGTAGATATAGAGGGCTTGGTCCCCTTATACCCCCTTTCAGGACGCCCCCCCCCCTCTCCTGGTCTGCAAAATCTTCCCCTTGTATGTTCCGACAGGAGAGAGCCCAGACCCAGGGACAGTTTTAACCTCATCTTACCTGAAGCCTTAACTCCAGACGGGCCAGGCTGCGGGTCACTGGGATCGTTGGGGTATTCCAGGTTGTTGTTGGTGGGAATTGCGTTCACTTACAACAAAGTTACACTACTTTCTTCGTTTTGTTTTTTCTAATCCTTTATCATGCACCACAAACCCACTGGTGTCTGTCATTTCTGTAATGACACGATATCTTACAGTGCGGGCATTGTACTTCCACTGGCAGTACACCATGATGTAGATTTAGTAAGCTTGTTTCGTTATTTTGTTGATATTTCGCAGTGAAATCGAAATAACTTTTCTCACAAACTACACACTGTCTAGCCATGAAGGAACTGATTTAAATTTTTATCTGCCTTCTCCTAGGCCCAGCTTCTATTGTCACGTGATGATATATTCCATATCTGATTGGTTCTATTGAGTGTCTATGTTCACGTCACGTTCAGTCTCGAATCTAATTGGCTCATTTGATTTCCCTTGCATACGTCATCCGCTACAAATCCGTCCGATTTCCCGTCGCCCTTAACG
Organism: Penaeus vannamei; assembly: GCF_042767895.1. Classification (NCBI taxonomy): domain Eukaryota; kingdom Metazoa; phylum Arthropoda; class Malacostraca; order Decapoda; family Penaeidae; genus Penaeus; species Penaeus vannamei. The sequence continues at coordinate 37,559,085 of NC_091563.1, forward strand.
ACTTTTTGTCATTTTGTCGCGGCGCTGGAGGCGGAAGGTTGCCGTGGCTTCTGGCAATCGTGGATTTTATACCCTCTATATCTCCGTTATTATCAATCTGCGCAGAGAATATATATATATATATATATATATATATATATATATATATATATATGTGTGTGTGTGTATATATATGTATATATATATAATATTTTCCAAAATCACAACGAACCATTGTCTGACCCGCCAAAAGAAGGGCGCTACTCACAGACACCACAAACCAGCTGTATCCACAATTTCAGAAGTGTTCAAAACATATGAAATTACATAATTGCATGGTTATAAGAATCATAATAAACTTCAAATACATATCTTTAACATAAAAATAATCCATTTACATTTCCTATGACCCACAAACAGTAAACAAAAATGCATGACAATTCGCCGTCTTGCGCGCTAAATTCAAATTTGAGCTGTGCTTAACAACATAGATGCATATATATTATACACACACACGCACACATACATACACTCACACACACACACGCACACACACACACACACACGCACACACACACACACACACACACACACACACATACATATATATTTATATATATATATATATATATTTGTATATATACATATGTAGTTAGAATAATATATTCAAATTTCGCGCGATAATACTGGTGCATTGTGTGAATAGCGTCATCGACGGGAGAGGTGAACCGGCTTTGAGACATGACTGCGAGCGAGTTCGAGGCTTTTGACGGGAATTTTGTCTATTTTGAAGTTGGCAATAATTGTCAGCAGTAACAGGTTAGTTTTATCAATAAATAGGTCTGATTTAGCTTCCCGCTGGTAAAGTCTCAGGTGATTTTGCACAAATAATTGTTACGTTAACATATAACAAATATAGTGTTCATGTGGCAAGATCCCCTGAAAGTGATGAGCTAATATAAGTCCTGGTCACACACACACACACACACGCACACATTCAGACACACACTCATACACACACACACGCACACACTCATACACACATATACATGTGTGTGTGTTCCTCTTTTATTTTCCTTTTCCAACAGTCGATGTTTTTCCAGTGATTCTTAGAATTGTATTACCCTTAGTACTTGTTATTTTATACCATTATAATCGCATTGTTAT
>NC_091563.1:37567730-37570230 GCF_042767895.1 Penaeus vannamei
CATATATATATATATGTATATATATATATATATGTATATGTATGTATGTATGTATGTATGTATGTATGTATGTATGTGAGCAGTCCCTTACACGAGTTGTCTTCAGATGAAACTATTATGGCAAATTCACAGAATCCGATATAGCGTTTCCCTCTCTCATCATCTGACCCCCAGCAGAGCTCTCTCGTCTATATAACAAGGTCGAATTAAGGTTGAACTGTTATTTTTCTCCATTTCAGTTGTTGTCGTTGCTGCTGTCCGTCTGTCGTTGTATTTGCTACAAGAGTCCTTCACGCAGGGCTGGAGGCAGTACAGGACAGCAAAAAGGAAACCACCGTCGTTGCCATAGAGGATTCAGGGACTAGAAAACCTAACCTTGGGAGTGATACCTGCCAGGCTTTTTCGATATACGATGTTATTGCCTTTCTATTTCTCGATCACGTACCTGTAAGGATCTCAAAAGGTGATATTGTCCGTGATCTACGGTTGTTGTTGATCGATTGAAGGTCAAAGAGGATTTAATGTTATTGTGCAATAGCGTATTGTTGTAGCGTTTAATGATCGTACTTGGTACATTGTTATTTTCCCGAACTAATGGAAGGAGGGAAATAGAGAAAGGACGTAATGGGAGGCGGAGAAACTTTGAGAGAAGGTGAAAGGGGAGAGACAGAAAAGCAGGCTAAATAACATGCCGCGGGAAAATAAAAAGAAATCGAAGATGAAGATGAAAAAAAAACAAGAGAAAAGGAAGCGATATAGATAGAGAAATAGAGTCATAATCAGAAAAGAGTGAGAGCCGGAATAGGAAAAGGGGATATCCAATTGATAGAGGAAAGTGAAGAGAGAGAAAAGAAGCAAACTAAGTAACCGTCTTGTCACGTACACTATACTGTCCTTGTCTTGATTAAGAATTGCACTTTATAGACAAGCCGAAGTGGCCGTGATCGTATAGTGGTTAGTACATTGCGTTGTGGCCGCAATAACCCAGGTTCGAATCCTGGTCACGGCAGGTGCACATTTTTCATTAATATCTGCACAATATATCTTTAGATGAAGCAGTTATGTAGTCTAAAATGACGATATCTAAAACAGTTCGTCAGACCAACATACAGAAAGACAAGTCATTCCTTAAATTAGATATGTTGCTTCAAGGGGAAACGATAGAAGGCCAAGAGATAAGTTTCACATCAATTAGATAATGAAACATTTTTTTTTAAGATACGCTTAAATATCATCAGTAATTGATAGTGAAACTTCAGCGAAATTGATCTTTCATATGCTTATCAACAGTGTAAGTTGATAGGCTTAATATCTCTTCACTTATGAGATGACTCTCTAAGGAAAAACTTTTTTATTAAGAAAATATAATATTACTTCCGTTTTATTTCATTTAGATCTAATAAATAAATGAACGGATATTCATTTTATTCATACCTTTTCAAAAATCCTGTCTCTTCGCCATTTCAGCTTTGAGATTTATATTCATTGACAACATTTATTTCATCATAATTATTATTGCGATGGAGTTTCACGTTAGACAAAAACACGAAGGGAATTGTTGGAACAAGAATATTTATTTCTTTTAGAAGAGAAGTCTTTTTATATATTAGATATTAAAGTACACAGTACACAGTGCAGTAAGTAGGTAGTGCTCTTGAGTCAGCATTATAACCAGTTTTATTAAAGAAAGTAAATGTATGTTCTCAACCTTGAAACCTATTTCATTTCTATGCTAGAATAATCTAATATTTGAAAAGAAATATTTAACGTATATAGTAAGAACAATCATAGAAATTATTTTCCGTACACTTTATGACAGATAGAAAAATAATAATGGTAAATAAGTAAGGAGATGCAGTACAGGAATACATACATGAATTATTAAACTATTCTATATATTGCTGGTTTTATATTTAGTCTTGTAGTCAACAGACCTAACACACACGCAAGCAAGCAGTAATTCAAATAGTGTAAGAGTAAAATGCCTAGGATAGAGGAGTCTTGTTTCTGTTCTGTTCACAGTTGGATGAGGTTGCATCTGTATTGCTCTGTAGTTACGTGAAAAAGAAAAGGGAATAAAGGATTTTATAGTTTATCATTCAGGTATACAAACACACATAGTCATACACTATACTCAGACATACATACACATACAAAGCGAGAGAGAGAGAGAGAGAGAGAGAGAGAGAGAGAGAGAGAGAGAGAGAGAGAGAGAGAGAGAGAGAGAGAGAGAGAGAGAGAGAGAAACTGGACACAGAGAAATAGTGATAAAGAGAGAACAGTAGTGAGACTTGGACAGTTAAAAGACACACACGCACGCGCGCACACACACACACTCACACGCGCACACACACACACACACTCACACACACACACACACACACACACAAAACTCATACAGCGGGATTGAAAGAAAGAGAGAAACGGAGACAAAGAGAGAGAGAGAGAGAGAGAGAGAGAGAGAGGGAGGGAGGGAGAGAGAGAGAGACTGGCAAATAGA
>NC_091563.1:37577730-37582730 GCF_042767895.1 Penaeus vannamei
AAGAGGAGATGGGGGTTGGGGATAGAGGGGATGGGGGTTGGGGAAAGAGGGGTTGGGAGGTTGGGGAAAGAGGGGATGGGGGTTGGTAGGGAAAGAGGAGATGGGGGTTGGGGATAGAGGGGATGGGGGTTGGGGAAAGAGGGGTTGGGAGGTTGGCGTGTGCATGTGTGGGGGGGAGGAGGTTCTATATGTGTGTATGTGTGTGTGAGGGGGAGATGTTGCGTGTGTGTGTGTGTAAGGGGGAGAGGTTGTGTGTGTGTGTGTGTGTGTGTGTGTGTGTGTGTGTGTGTGTGTGTGTGTGTGTGTGTGTGAGTGTGTGTGTGTGTGTGTGTGTGTGTGTGTGTGTGTGTGTGTGTATGTAAATGTGTGTATGTAAATGTGTGTGTGTGAGGGGGAGAGGTTATATGTGTATGTGTGTATGTGGGTGTTTAAGTGTATTGAAGAACACGGATGTACTGTCCTTTCAATGCAAGTATTATCTGCACGTGTACCCACAAGCGTTGGATTAATTATTTTAAGCAGGTAATTAACTTTTGAATAATATCAGACGTCATTAAAGATGTTCTAATCTAGTATCCATAACGAGGATCACTTTTGAGTCTTCTCTCCCCCCCCCCCCCTCTCACTCACTCACTCACTCTCTCTCTCTCTCTCTCTCTTTCCGTCGCCCCCCTCCCTCCCTCCCTCCCTCTCTCTCTCTCTCTGTCTCTCTCCCTCAAAAACTGGCTTCATTTTCCATAACATTAGCTGATCCGATTCACCAGCATATTTCTAAACAGAGTCCAGAATAACTAATCATACCTTGAGGTCCAAACCTATATATACCCAATCCTAGAACTCCTAGAATATACAGCTTCTATCACAGGAGTCTATAAACAGGAATAGTTCCGGCATAAACATTTTTTCACAGGGACAGAAAATTAATGTAGTTATATTAATCTTTTTTCCTCATGTTTTAAAATCACTTGTGACGTAAATACTCGTTATCTTTCTGAGAGAAAATGATCTCCGGTTACTATTATTCTCATGTATTGATCAAGGATCTTGGGGACTTATCGAGTGAGGTAATACTTACGTAATTCATATATAGAAAGATGTGAAAGAGAGGGAGGAAGGGAGGGAGATGAAGAGGGAGGGAGGGAGGGAGAGGGAGAGGGAGAGGGAGAGGGAGAGGGAGAGGGAGAGGGAGAGGGAGAGGGAGAGGGAGAGGGAGAGGGAGAGGAGAGAGAGAGAGATAGAGAGAGAGAGAGAGAGAGAGAGAGAGAGGGAGAGGGAGAGAGAGAGAGAGAGAGAGAGAGACAGAAACACAGACAGACAGACAGAGGAAGAGAGAGAGAGAGAGAGAGAGAGAAAGATCGATATCCAACGAGAACCCGATGACGCAAAAGGAGAATTAAATATAAAACGGACCTGGATGGCTGGTATTTAAAAAAAAAAAAGAAAAAAAAAAACGTCTTTTTATAATTTTTTTTATCTTTTCTCTTTTCTGAGGGTGGGTTTTAAGTGCATTGCGTAGGGGTGTCTGTTTGTGTACGTGTGTGTGTTGTTGAAGAGATGATTCCGTGAAGATTATGTGGACATGTGTGTCTGTGTTTGTGCATTGTGTGGGTAAAAGAGAGAGAGAGAGAGAGAGAGAGAGAGGGAGAGGGAGAGGGAGAGGGAGAGGGAGAGGGAGAGGGAGAGGGAGAGGGAGAGGGAGAGAGAGAGAGAGAGAGGGAGAGGGAGAGGGAGAGGGAGAGGGAGAGGGAGAGGGAGAGGGAGAGGGAGAGGGAGAGGGAGAGGGAGAGAGAGAGAGGGAGAGAGAGGGAGAGAGAGGGAGAGTTAGAGGGAGAGAGAGAGAGAGAGAGAGAGAGAGAGAGAGAGAGAGAGAGAGAGAGAGAGAGAGAGAGAGAGAGAGAGAGAGAGAGAGAGAGAGAGAAATGGGGGGGGAGGCAGAAAGAAAGTGAGAGGAGAGAGATAGAAAGAATAAGCGTGCATTTGTATACGCCAATATTAGTTAACTCTCGGTACTACGGTTTATTGTTCCATAACCTTAGGTATCTAGGAACTACATTAAAAATCCTTCAAAAAATACATATTAATTTTACGGAAAACTACATCTTTGAAACTTGAAAACTCAAATTCTAGTTTGATCACCTCAGAAAGTCCATATTTGAACTTATACAAACACACACACACACACACACACACACACGCACACACACATACACACATACTGTCGCCCTCGTCCTGCCCTGTAGATCAGCCAAAGTTAACCTAGGGGAAGCGCACGCTATGAACCTTGGCGATATACTCCCTTTGTCTTCACTATTCACTATGCTCTTTCTCCCATAGACATGAATCCCGTTATATGTTGTAGAGCCTTATTTCATGTTTATATGTAGATGTGTGTGTGTGTGTGTGTGTGTGTGTGTGTGTGTGTGTGTGTGTGTGTGTGTGTGTGTGTGTGTGTGTGTGTGTGTGTGTGTGTGTGTGTGTGTGTGTGTGTGTGTGTCGACCATATTCATAAAGCATCCATAACTTCTGTGACGTCAGAATAAACCCCATGTGCTTTTTTCCAGAAAAGCACATAAATCAGACGCCATGACACCTCCTCGAGTTGCTACTGATCTAGCCTTTCCCTTAGCTAGACCCCGTCCTCCCCCTCACCGCCATAGTTTCCCTTCGTTTTTGGTTACATCTGCAAAAGACAGATACCGATGGCAAGGCTCGGAGAGGAAGTTAGTATAGTGACCGAATGTAGGCTTGTTATGCCATGGAATGAAAGTCGTTCGTCCTAAACGACCGTATTCTATTGGCAAATTTCTTAATATAGCTGAAGTTTATACAGCCTTAGATCGCAATATTAAGCAAAAGCAGTAGTGTCACATCACACCAATGAAAAGTAAATCAGTGCTGATGTTGCTGGAAAAATGCAAAATTATCTTTAAAATTCAGTAGCTTAGCTCTTTGTAAATCTACAAGCATATACAGCGACTGAGTCGTTACATTTCCTGTGATCTATTTGTGAACGAGATGGGCTTTGTAACTTTCAGAGAAAAAGTTTGTGATATTGGCACTAAATCCACTTGATAGCCGCTAGGAAATGCTGATCTTCCTTTGAATAAGCATGTTAGTGTTGTAATAGAGAGAAAAATGTAATATTATTTGCTTTCCAGTCTCCTCCCCGTCACTGCATTATTCGTCGTGAATTAGAGGCAGCCGGATGTATCAGATATGCAGACGCAATGATATCTGTCCCTGACATTGCCATTTGCATACACTTAAATGGGATGACCTATTGACAGTTCCGTTCTTTTATCTAAGAATTAGAGCTTGAAGGTAAATTTACTGATGATGTTCCATATTGTTAGGATAAATCATCTAAAAACTCCAGAAAATATTCCATAAGAGAATTTTATGGTTAGTTTTCGGCTTTAAGAATAGAATAAAGGTTTATTGGAGGAGTTTTGTTAAGAGAATCCACGTCCTCAATCGCTGTAAGAGAATAAATACATTCCCTTATATTGAGATCAGATACTGGAAGAAGGTAATAACAAGAAGGTCTTGGGTCCAAATATATAAGTCGAAACATAACTGACTGACGTGCGCTCAGACAGATATAGACAGCAGGACTCAAAATCTTACACTAGGACCACTGTTTGCTTGCTGGGAATTCATTGGGACAACTGCAGACATTTAATACTGCCAGAAAATACTCTGGTTTTGTCCAATAAATATACATTGCAGATCTGACAGACGTATGATTTGAACTGATTGGTTATACTATGAATAACAAGACATGCGGACAAGACAACAAGATAACAAGACAACAACAAATTATAATCTAGCTGTGATTCCCCGTTGTGCAGATGAAAAGATGCTTCACAGAATGCAGGAACATTGCTGAATCATATGTTCGCAACGCCCCTCAGGCTTTGCTAATAACGACTCCAGTTCACGCCTCGTGATTGTTCTTTAATAATAAAAAAAAGTATTGTCCTGTTACACAATCGAAATTGTATGCTGCAATATACTGCGACATGAGATATACCCAAGGAGGCAAGATGTTTTACAGGATGAATATTGCACGCCGTCAAGTTTGAACTTAGGAGCACAGGCACACACACCTTTCAGACACACATGCACACTCACACACGTACACACATACACACTCACACACGTACACACATACACACTCACACACGTACACACATACACACTCACACACGTACACACACGCGCGCGCGCGCAAATTTATACCTTGATGCTGAAATAAACTATTGGATGAAATCAATTACATGCAGGGTCTGGGACTCACTCACTCTCTCTTTCTCTCTCTCATATATATGTGTGTGTATGTGCGTATGTGTGCGTATGTGTGTGTGTGCGTGTATGTGTGTGTGTGTGTGTGCGTATGTGTGCGTATGTGTGTGTGTGCGTGTATGTGTGTGTGTGTGTGTTGGGCAATAATGTTTTCAGTGTACTACCATTGTATCTTCCTCATCATCATCACACCTCCCCGTATGATTCTACTGCAGAACTTAGATCTGTCCAAATGCATGTTTGGGAAGAAAAAAAAATCTCAAATACATCTCACTTGCAAGCAGAGGTGTATCTCACATTTTTATCATTAGTCAGGAGTGACAGAAGTCTAACCATTCTCGAGCTGCCGTGTAAGGACATTGTGACCATCACCAGCCAACACTCGTAGACACACCTCCTACGCTGATTCTAACAAGTACTGCTGCGAATATACAAAGGTATGTGGTCATTCGGATTTTATGAACACACAAACTATCAAGAGTAAATCATGTATTAGTGCTTCTGTAACGGACCTTTCGTGGGGCAAACTATACAAGCCTTGCCTGATTCGAAGGATTCCTAAGATCGTATATCCCACCAAGGTTGTAACGGAGGACAGTAAACACCCCGACAGGAGTTGCATCACACTACGAACATACATTAGGCCTGGTGCTGTCCCTTGTAGGAAATGCTACGTAGCTGCCCATTGATATGAG
>NC_091563.1:37592730-37600230 GCF_042767895.1 Penaeus vannamei
AAATTAGTGCATTAATAAAATGAAATGTCATGAGATCCAGACAATATCCCAAAATCATAAAGCCTTATATATGTGAAATGAAAATAAACTACACTGGCAAAAGATATATAGCACCTTTGCTTCAATCAACATGTAAAGAAGTGTCAAGATATAAATTTGAGATATATGTAAATTTTCTGAATTTGAAAATGAAGCTAATATGATCTGGAATATAATGAAACACTATTGCACTGGGCACTGGCGACTTCAAAATCCTACAAACTAAATGTAATATTGTACTTTCTTTTTTGAGAGACTTTTTTAAGGACTTCATAAATAGCAGTTCTATCAATGGCTAGAATTATGTGGTGAAATACAATTAAATATCCAGCAAACATTATCTTTGCAATAGTATTCACATACCAACAGCTTATCTGGCTTTAATATATTTTCTCAAATAGGTTTCTTTTCTACTATCTGTACATTAGACTATGAATAATATTTCAATTCCATTAATATTACCTGTTACTGCACACAAGACATAGTGCAACTACTAACTGGAAGACAAAATAGTTTTCATATTCTTTCCACTTTGCCTTTCATAAGATGTTCACTATCTTTTATGGAGAAATTTACCTTTTCTTTAATATCTATCCTTAGAAAAAAAGTTTTACAATAATAAAAATAATAATTAAACATCAAAATACAACAATCAAAATGAGGACATGTCATAATCATCAGGGCGAAATATTTACATCAGATAAATAATTTGCTACATACTGTTAAATCCATGAATGGCAACTGAAAGTCTAATCCAAGAGGTCATTAACAAAAAAGAAAAAATCTAAACATTTCAAAGACTCCTTTATGTAATAAAACATTGTAGCTAACACATAGGACATCTTCGAGTTACACAAATGATTGAATTACTTTTGTGCAACATAAAAAGGCCATAGTCAGTGCCAATATGCTGTGGAATTTAGTATATAGATTTCTTTTCTCCTACGGCTACTCTTTATCGACTTTCCTGGTTCAACCTCAAATTTACTAATTCATGGGACAAAGTCATGAAAAAAATTTTCAGAAATTATCAACATTAGAATCAGTATCTATGAACACAACTTGAAAACAGCAACACACTTTAAAATAGCATAAGCATTTTACAGCAGTTCACCAATGCTCAATCCCTTCACACAGGACTTTATTCTTTAAAAACTTAGCAAAAAGAAAAAAGTACAAAATGATCTTACACCACATAAGTCACTCCATAGCTATTTCCTAAACATTATAATTACTGACTGCTTACTCAATCTCAACTTTTTGTCATCCATTTTATTTGTTCTTTTATGCAAACCTGACTAGAATATATAAATATAAAGTAGAAGCATAAAATATTTCCTTTCTATTATTATAATTTTCCAATATCTATTAAGTGCAAGATTCTCCATGCTACACATGGGTTTGTGTAAAAGGATGGAATATGTCATTTGTGGTCCATAATACTGTAAATGATAATTTTCTTTTTTTTTTAATAATTCTACCATAACCTGAACATGAACACTTAATTCTTGAGATATTACAAGACGAAATATAAAGGAAAGTATCCTTTATTTAAAAAAAAAATAAATTCTTATTGCACAATTTGAAATAACAGGAAACTAAAACAAATTAGGCCATACAATACTGTGATCCTTTGAATGGGAATATCACTCTGGATTATAAAAAAACTGACGGACCTTTCCCTAAAAGTCTCCCAAGAGGTTAATGTCTTCGAAGTTTCCCGGTTTTGCCTCCTGCTGTGGCTTGCTATCATTAAGGGTGATGTCTGCCAGTGGCTGGACAAGCTCTGCCTCTGTTGCTTCTGTTGCACCTTCTGTATCCAACAATTCTTCATCATCCTCTTCACTCTGGATATAATTTCAGTTATCATTATTAAAGATACATAATCCTACAACAAAGGGACTGGATATCTGAAGATACGAGACTATAATTCATATATTCCTCTGATCTATCTCATAAGTATGCATTTAAAAATCCACCATACCTGTATGCTGTCACTGCGATTATCTGACTGGAGAGTTGTTCCAACCATGTCCAGTTCAATTGGGAACCAATGTTTGTCATGCATAAGCTCCTGACACTGGCTGTGGTATGTAGCAAGACCAGATATGAGTCTAGTAAGTTGTTCAGTAAGGTGTTGGACGTGTTTCGAATCCAGCAATTCTAACTTGACAAGAACATCAGATCTCAGTTTGGCAAATTTGGCCCTGGCATCTTGGCGGCAACGAAGGATCAATCTGAGGAGGAAGAACCTGTATGAATCCCTACACTCTATTGTATAAAATCAGGATATCTAAATCAATACGCATACTGCACCATTATTGAAAAATGGGACAAGTAAGAAAATTTCCATGAAAATAATGTTTGATCATGTTTGCCAAGCTACGACTTACAAATACTATGTAATATATAATGAGAGTTGTGGATATCTTTTCTTGAAAATGTTTGGTTTAATATAAGCAAAGAATTCAACAGAAAATGTTACCAGCAAATTACAGGGATATACTTGAAAAAAAAATACAAAAAAATTACTAAGATGTACTTGCTGAAAATTATTGAGCTAAGGTGTTGTGCTGTACTGCATTTTTTTGCTCTTTTGCAATCAACATTTTCATCAGGATTTAATACTTATTACCTATCCATTACCAATAAAAAACGTATTTCAGCATAGTAAGCATCAAACAAACCAGTTACATGTGACATTTATTGCTACTAAGGTTCATTCACATCATAAATCCATGTACCAAATAAAAATAAATATCTAAACACAAGTAATAACTCACCGATACTCATAATTTCCAGTTTCCACTCTGTACAAAGGTTCCTGCAACTGAGCAAACTGCATCTCTTCATCATCCATTTCCTTCACTTTAAGGCAATAACTGAGGTATTCAAATTTCGTGTCGGCATATCGTCTGATTGTCAATCTTGTGTCGGGAATGGCCTTATGCAGATATGTGCCCAAGTCACTCAAGATCTGAAAAAGTTTTGGATTTAACAAAAAAATTAATATACACATCTATATACATATAACACACTCCTCTATATTCTATCAGTATAATCATTGACCTAAAAAACACACTATTCAAAAGATAAAAAGCAACGTGCAATAACAATAAAGCTTACTGGTTTTAGTCTCTTTAGCATCTGGATCCCAAACTTTTCCATTTGACGATGTGCTTCACCAAACTGGTTAAAAGCTTCATTTGCTGACTGCTGGAGTTCACGTACACCAATTTCACAGAAGATATCACCAAACCCTGTTGAATATGCATATGCTAATACCATTTTGACATATAGGAGGCAAAAAATAAAAAATACCAAGCACATAGCACATAATCTTGTCTAAAGTACATGCATTACTTCAACTCACTTTTATAAACAATGCAGAGGTCAAAGAAAGCCTTCAGTAATCTCTTGGTGTGATCCATCAGTGACCTGTACATGTCTTCTGTTCTCTGAAGGTCATCCAGCTTCTTCACTAAAGAGTCGTTGCATAATATAGCCCGAGACAAGCCAAGGGCATCTGCAGTTGATGAAGACATGTTCTCTACCAGTCTGTGTTTTACTTTTTTCATGGCAATGTCCAACGTTTTTCCTTGTTTTGGGTCGGCATGTAATTTGTTGTACTGAATAGTAACAGTACCCTGTTGAGAAAAAAAAATTGTCAGAAAAAATTTACATGTATTAAGAAATGCAATTAAATGACTACTTTGATATAAACCTAAAATCCACGCGCACAAAAAAACAAACAAACAAGAACAATAATAACAAAAACTATTAATAAATTAATTAATCCACTTTCAGTTTATCTATAAAGTTGCAAAATCAACTCTTCCATTTCAGAAAACTCACATCTTAAAACCAAAGACCCCAACATACCTCTGACCGCTGTATGAGCTGTGCTACCTCTTGCTTGGACTTCCCCTTCACATTCACTCCGTTCACCCCGGTGATCTCATCTCCACTCTGTAGGGTGCCATCCCGAGATGCTGCAGTGTTGTCAAAGACCTGTACAAGCAGATTGTCTTTGATAGCTTGGGATTTCATTTGTAATTATTTTTTTTTAACATCCATGCAATGAAACACAATATCAATAGTATTCTAGAAAAATTTGTAAATACAAATAAATAAAATTGGTATGGGACACTGCAATAGGTACAACAGAAGATAAGGAAATGTTGTGAAAAGTCTTATTATGACTTCATAATAGCTGCTTTTCTAACTGAAGGATAAACTTTTATTGCAATTCAAATCAGTACCTATAACCCCAGTACAAGCAAAATGGCACATACATAGTTAGAGCTCTGAGCTACAATCCTAGCAGCATATACAATGAGATAGTAGTGCAGTATTTCCATTCTTAAAATAATCAAAATAAATTCACATATATATTCAACACACACACACATAAGCTTATAGGTAAAAAATAGGCAAATGTTATTTTCTAAATTACCTGTACAACATAGAGACATGGACAGTATTTAGCTCCGCCCCCAATACTAATGCCGATGAGGTTACTGTCATCTTTCTCAAGGTTGACACTGCCTGAGGTGACTGTCATACCCCTGGTAAATAATGTTAGTTAGTATATTGTTAGTAAACGGTCAGATAAAAAGTGGGGAAACAAAAGCATATGCATGTACAATGTGTTATGTGCATAAAAGAAGGAAAGTGCATCTTACTTTTAAACTTCTACTATTTCTCCTTCAATCAAACCCATAGCTCTAATATACTAGCTTCTATGACAGCTCTGTTTGACATTCCATCTTTTGAAAAAAATAAAAAATAAAAAATAAAAAACATGAAAATACAACTATTATCAACTTTTCAACATTCAACTAATACTTGAATAACATTACTGTAGATATACTAAATATCAAACTGATAATACATATGACTTACAATAAACATTCTTACAAGTACAATCACAAAAGCTGTCCATGCATTGCAAGCCAACATTCAACATACAGAGTAGGAAAAACATGGAACAAGCTAGATTATTACCAACATCAGAGTAGTGCTCAGGGGCACAGAGCCAGAGAGGAAGGAAGTAGGCCTAAGCATTCCTAAAAGGGTGTGCCATTACAAGCATGCCAAGAAGCAAGAGTATTAAGGGAGAAAGACTTAAAGTTTGACAAGTATACCTTTCTCCCACAAGTGACTGACTCTCCAAGAACTTGTAGCAATATATATTTACCTGTCCCATTATGGGGTCCTGTCTTTTCTTACTATTCTGTTTTAAAATTTTGGTATTTGAGGATTTATACAAAAAATCAAAATCTGCATATGTACAAGCTGTGTATGCATGTGTTTTTTCTAGACTTCTGTGGCAAAACCTATCAGAATGCACAATCCACATCAAAATAATATTCTAGTTCTATTTGCTTTCATTTATAATGCTTGTGATACAATTGATATAAATAAATGCCATAATCTCAATAACGATAAACTGTAAAATATTTCTTTTCTGACCCCCAAACTTAAGATACATTTATTTGTGTATTTCATCAAAGCCAAATACGGGATTAATGGTTCAGACAACTTAAACAAGATCAAAATATTTCAATTCTAGAACAGACAGCTTCACAACAAAGAATCTTTTCTTTTATGAATCTCAACAGTGGTTCCTAGACTAGATGCTACAAGATTGACAGTGGTTCCTAGACTAAATGCTACAAGCTTCCAGTATCTGAATTTGAAGTTACTTTTATTCTTTTGTTTAGTTTAATGTTTGTCATATTTGGACACGTAACCTATGTTTCCTTAGCTTTAACTGATAATTCACGGAGCAAGCAAATATGTACTCAGGGGTGGGGGTAGGGGTTAAGGACAAAAAAGAATTAAGTGAATTCAAGGTGCTACTACCTTATAATGTTTGGGAACCACTGAAAAAGTGATATTACATTTTTTTTCATTACTGAAATTACAAAAATAATCACAAAACATCAATCAATTATCAGAAGGGGATACAAAAAATGAAGGCCAACAAAACTAGCTTACCAGATTTCTTTTTTCTAAAAATACAATCTAAATATAAACTCAACATCATAAATATACAGTAAAAATGATTAGTCATTTCCAGGAAATAAGAAATGTACACAATAAGTGGTAAGAATGAGATCCAGTTCAAGCTGTCTGAGCCTGCAATTCATTCCGGTCTTTATCATACAAATCCCTTATGCAGTATAATAACCTTTACAGTATTCATATCAAATATTAGATGATATTATCAGAAGTGAGGGGAAGGGCCCTGAAGTCTGACTCCTCTTGTGGGGGGAAGAAAATATGAAAAAAAATTAAAATCCTTCCAACTGAGTACCTACATGGGGTCAGCAACGCACATCAGCATTTGGGAAGTCACAACATATACTGAGTTTATACGTAAGGGGGGCAAACCTCCAGGTGGTATAGATTAAAACGCCACACAACACCAAACATGGTGGTCCCAGGCATGGCTCTTTGAAGCCAGTGCAACCACACAGCAAGCACTGGTGAAGGTAGAGAGGTATTAAAAAGAAAATTCTCAGGACTCAAAATTTCACTGACTGGTTTCAATGTTAGTTCCAGCATACAGACTTTTATGATATATTTGAATGTGGCGACAACAAGTAGACAATCAAGTCACCAAATCTGCTCAAACAATTACTGCTTGACCATACTTGTCTTTTCAAGCCTTCTGGGTCTCTAATACCTACTGCACAAACAAATTCTGGAAGGGGTTAAGAAAGGCCAAATCATTTACATGACAGATGTTAGATCAGATTGGTCAAATCAAGAATTTAAGGACTCAAAGATGCTTCTGATGAACTGCGACCTCAATGTTACAAGAAATGGAATTCGGCTTTTAAAGGATTTTTTTTTTTAATGGAAATAAAAAGTATCAATATCAACCACATTTGGGCATCTGAAATACAGAAAAAATTATATAATATTAAATAAAAAAATAAAAACATCTGATCACTGATCTATCACCAACTCTTAAAATATATACTACTATAATCCTATAATGCAGAGCTGGCAAACCAGACTGACATAATACTTGGCCTTCTACAAGATGTAAAAATCCTCTACAAAACCATTCTTCCAATTAGACTCCTTGCAATTTTTTACTTACATCTTGTTTTCCATACGAAATCCAAACAAAAATCTCTCTTTTTCATTACATTCCTCCTCTTCTTCCTCCTTAATCTCATCATCATCATCATCCTTAGATCCTTTCCCATCCTCTCTTTCCTCTTTGGGTCTTGGGAAGCAAGGAAGAGAGAAGAGCAAGCAGACAGAATGAGACAACACACGCATTGTCAACCACTAACCAAGGCATGTACTATTGCTATTTGTAAGGCAGATATAAAAAATGTAAATCAGATTTAGTGGAGACTTGGATCATTAAATACACATTAAAAACAAGTGTAGATATTTGGTATTTGAGTCCAAAATTGATTTTTCATATCTGCCTAT
>NC_091563.1:37610230-37622730 GCF_042767895.1 Penaeus vannamei
TAAACGTATAAATATATTTTAAAGAATTGTACTATATATCTAGTCAAGTTTAAGGATACGGTTATTTATAAATGGTGTTACAAGTTAAGTACCACTTTAGATTATTAATTCTCACTTTATTCTAAGATGCAAATAATATATTGCGCCTGTTATCCTCAGCCAAACACACGTGAAGACCAAAAACACTTGAGCACGAGCTGACACCGCGATCACCAGCGTTATTTCATGGGCGTTTCTCATTGAAGTCTTGAAGTGTTCCTCATAAAACTTCATCCAGGCAAGAAGAAGAGAGCAGATGAGGATTCAAGACAGGGATTATTAAGTTGATTATGAGTTCTAGTAAACGCCAGAGTCGCGAGAAGAAAGAAACAACTTCACTCTTCGGGGAAACTGGTGAGTCGTAGTTTTGCGAATTTGTGAAGTGATAATGTGACGCTTTTAAAATTTCAGGATTTAGAACTTCAGCGTTAATGTCGGAAGCTTTTATTGATATTGTTCAAAGTTGTCATCTATTGGATTATTTTTGTGTGAAAGGTTAGTCTACGGTCGTTTAGTGCTTGTGTGAGATTGTATTTTAGTTAGGATTGCATGGACGTGCTGTGATTTCCCAACTTAGAAATTGGGCAAAGGCCAATAAACCTCAACCACAAGATGTAGTAAGTCAAATGTTATATTGCCAGGAATATACTCAAGATTTGGTGCTAAAATGTTCTTGTTCTAAGTTTTTAGTGTTTTTAGTATGAAATGCAAAACATCACTGGTCATTGTGGTGTGAGCTAGTGGGCTACCTTTTAGTTTTTGATTGATTATTGTTTAAAATCTATTTTGTTTGTTTTCTTCATGGCCATTGCCATGACTATATTTTCAGTAGCAATAGTAAGCCATTTGTTTTACCATTAAAATACATTGATTGGCAGTTTCATTGATGATATAGTTACAGTCACCATGTATATCCAAGTGGGTGCAGCTGATACTAACAACATGAATATGAACGGCTAATGATGGATGCTGTCTACTTAGAGTAGGCTTTAGTCTGTGGATCAGTATTGGTCATGATAACCAAAGAGGATTTAACATTTATCAGGGAAATTAGAGTTAATTATAGAAAACAATCTTATGGCAATATTTAATCACTGTTACCAACATATAAAAGGCATATGCAATAACCCTGGCTAGAAAGGTTTGTGCAGAGGCTCCATGAGAGCTGGTGATTTTAGTGGCACAGCATTAAGTTATGAGAATGCCAACAGGTGTCAAAGCAGCAGTACTAGATGCTGCCAATATTATCATCAGTGGTTGGAGTTAACTAAACTATACAAGGTCAGTACATATCATGAGAATTTCACTAAAGTGAGAATTAGTATCAGTGATACAGTACTTATAGTATGATTTACCATAAAAGATTAACAGCTAAGGGAGAATGTCAAATATGTAAATAAATAACTCCCAAGTCTCCAGCACCATTTAACACATTTGAATGCCAATTTATTATAAATTTACCCCAATAAGGAATCTATAGCTCCCTCTAGTGATATATCAGGTGTGAGAAAAAGTATTGATTGTGGAAGCTGTGAAGAGCACACTTTGATTATGCACTTATTGAAAATTAACAGGTAACCAACATTTTTTTTTTTCCATATGTGGGCCTTATCATAGTCATGGTACTCTTATACCTCTGATGTGTTGATGTCTAATTACATCCATCAGCTATACAGTCACCTCTGTCATCTTTATATGTAATACTATCAGTTGTGCAAGCAGCCAGTTATGGGGTTCATCACAGTTGCAAGAAGTGTTAATGTGGATTCAGGGTCTTTATCCTCCAGCAAATGAACAAAACCATCCTAAAGATACAGACTCTATCTAGAGCCTGGACTATCCCTCAGAAGCAGAAGGTGAAATGGTTATTATTTTTTTTATCTATGTTCCAGCTTTAAATTTTAGTATATTTTTCTCTCCATTGTTTGTGTGGCTGTAATTAGTTATTTGGTTAAACTTTTGATATTTACTCAGAGATTTGTGTTGAAATTCATATTCTTTGTTTATCTGGTAGTTTTCTGTATTATAGCATGCAAAGAGATTTAAGCTTGGTCACCAAATAATTTTGAGTGAAAGTACCAAGCTCAACAGAAGCTAGAAAGATTTATTTGTAAGTGTTGTGATGCAAAGGTAAACATTTTTGTTTTGTTTTATATGAAAAACTGATAATTTAAGTCATTCTGTATTAATACACTTTACAATCTTTCATATCTGGTTGTTTAGGTTATTTATAAAAGAACAGATATTTAATTAAAGTTTACATTTTTATTTGTAGACAATGATAAGCTTCCGATTTGGAAACTGTTATATGTTAGCGAAGAACAAAGGAAAATTGTCATTTGTATTTAATCATAAGAGTATAAATCAGTGTTGTTACGTACTACCTTAGATTAAATATTTATTAAAAGATAATGATGCCAAAAATACCCTATTTTAAAAACCTTTTCATTGATAAATGTTTTATGATGAAAAATGTAATATCCGTACTGTCAGTGTATTATTATTTTTTAAATGTGTTTATATATTCCCTAGTAATATTTACTTATGGAAATTGATTCATAGTGAAGTTGAAATTTTATGAACAGTGTTAAATTATCTGTTTATATTTGCCACATTTAAAAATGAAAATGACATGTAATTATATATGCAGTATAGTATTACCTTACCAATATATGATTTTATTAATATATTTATTTTATTTTATTGTTTATTTTTAAAAACATAGAAAGGGTTATGATTATTACCCTGGGGATCTTGAGATTGACAGTGCAAGATTCTTCATCTATGTAAGGGTACATCATAATTCAAAGTGATTGCTTAGTGATTCAAACCCTTTCTGTCAACAGATTTGGATGAAACACTTTTGTCCTCAACTGTAAGGCAGTGATGGAAGGTGGTACTTTAACCCCATCTGCAAACCTACCCCAGAGGAAGAACTATCATGGCTGCCAACCTCAGGGACAGCACTGGATGACTCCCGAGATATCTGCCCAGTTGCAGGTTTGCAACCAGCTACGCAAAGCATCAGAAGCAACTAATAAACCGGAAGATCATGAGGCATACCAAGCACAATGTAGAAAAGTGCACAGTATGATGGAGGAAAGCAAGGCCAGTCTTGGTTTAGGCCACTTACCTGCACTTCCTTCTCAGTATGGTTATGGATGGCAGAATGATCATGGGTACAATGGCTATCAGCCCAGAGGCCCAATGGGAAATTCAAACTTCCAGCAAGGTTCTGGAAAATACTTTCAGGGAAATAACAGGAAGCCCATCACTTGTGGACCTTGCAATCGAACATTTTACAATAAACAGAAACTTGAAGAACACCTTAAAGATCATGTTGAATGCCCATTTCCTGAGTGCAAACTCAGTGCACATATCAAGGTTATTGACCAACACATAAATAACCAACATATGCTTGTCAACTTTGCTTCTTTACAAATTGATGATGAGACGTGGATTGCAGAGAGAAAGAAACGCTTTCCAAGTATTCAGAGAGCAGAAATACGAAGAGCAGAACAAATAGAAAAACTGAAGAGGGGAGAGAAGCTAGGTGTAAGTAAAAAACCTTTTAAGAATAAAATCAAAAGTATTACAAGTAAGAATGAAAATGATACAGCAGGGGAGAACACCAATAGTGCTAGTAATGCAACTACAGGTGTTAAACGAGAGCAGGCACAGAGTGAGAGAGGTAAAGACGAAGGCAAACGTAAAGGGAAATTCAGAAGGAAAAGACAAGAACAGGAAGCATTAAACAGGCTACCTCAGGCAGTCATGAAAGTAGACCTTTTAGATTCGGATGATGAGACAAGGGATGGTGTGCGTGCCTTCAGAGGAACCAAATGCTTTTATGAAGAATTAGGAGAAGTCAGTTACTTTGGAAACAAGAGCATAAATGTTGATAAAGAGGACACTGCAGAGCAAGAGGAGAATATTTGCATAAGTGATGATGAGGACTGGCAGGATGAAGATAATAAGGCAGCAGATGATAAAGGACAACTTATTTTAGGAGGTGCTCTGGGATCTTTAATGGGTGCTTACTCAGACTCAGAGGATGAAAGTACTGTTGAAGCAGTTACTAGTCAAGAAAAAGTTAACCCACAGTCTGTGCCAAAGAAAAATGATGAAGGTTCCTCTGCAAACGATAAAGCAGATGCCTCTATTGAAGTTACAAAGAGCCAAGATAAGTCTGGTGATACTGCAGGGACCCAAGATATGTTAGTTGAGGTTCCAAAACAAGAATCTTCTGTCAGTGCTGAAGTGAAGCAAGATACAGAACAAAGTAAAGAATCTACAAGCAGAACGAGAAATAGAAAGATGCAGCGCAAAAAAACACCAAAAGGACCTCCCAAACCTCGCAAAATGCCACGAAGACGCAAGACTCTTCTGGAAAAACTTCTGCAAGCAGATATTATACATGAAAGGAATGTAATTCTACAGTGTGTACGATTTGTTGTAAAGAATAACTTTTTGGATGATAAAAATAGTGTTGATAAGAAAGTAAATAATTGTATTAAAGCAGAAAAGGACACTGAAGAATCCACTGCAAATGAAGCGAAGAAATCTGACATAGTACAGCCACCAAAAAAAGACAATAGCTCACAAATTGGTAACATATCAGTGCTTACAGACAAAGGCAACCAGGCAGATTTAGGACTTCAGATAACTAGTGAAAACAGCAAAACTGTTAAAGTCATAAAGAATAAATGTGATAGTAATAAAGAAGCAGCTAGGAGGTTGAAAAAGCAACTATTAGAAGATGATGTAGCTCATAGTAATGATGCTCCCAAAAGGAGAAAAAGTGATACTGAAGAACTTTCAAATTGTGAGGAAACTAAAGATGAAGTACAAGTTAAGAGAATGAAGTTAAGTGAAGAGGAAAAGTCAGCGGGTGCATTTAATGAGGATTCTATCATCAATGGAGATAAAATTGATGAGAAGAAAGAAAGTGCAGCCGTAGAAACAGATAGCAAAAGTGAATCACAGAGTGAAAACAATGTTGAGTCAATGGAATGTGAGAATGCACCAGAAAAATTAACTGACAAGGTACAAGAAGGCTTATTAGAAGCTAAGAGAATTAAGTTAAGTAACGAGGAAAAGTCCGTGGATATGTTTAATGAGGATACTACCATCAGTGGAGAGAAAGATGGCAAGAAGAAAGAAAGTGAAGTAAATAAAACAGATGGTAAAAGTGAGGACATGAAAGAAAGTAAGGCAGAAATTGCAAATCATAAAGAGGAAAAGGAAGAGGTAGAAATGTTAGAGAATAACATTACAGATTCACAGACTGAAAACAATGTGTAGTCAGTGGAATGTTTGAAGGTATTAGGAAAATTAACTTACAAAGTACTGGAAGGCATATCTTGAACTGTCTCAGACAATGATTATAGCCAGCATTATCATACTAGAATGGAAAATTAAGAAAAATACCTTTAATGTGGTATGAGATACTATTAGAAGAATATTTAATGAATTTTATTGTCTTTAATGTACTATATTGTATTATTTCTTTATGAAGAAATGTGAAATCAGATGTATTCAGTTTTTTTCAAGCTTTTGTGTTTAAAACTTCGCAGGATAAAAATAGCTGAAGACATTTTTTTTGTGATTCATCACAGATACCTTAAAGTGACTTGTTCTGTTTGAAAGAAAAATCCTTTAATAGCCTTTTTATATGTGTATATTCAATATGTTATGAAACCAACTCATTTATGTTGAATAAACCTTTAAAAAAAGTATTTCATTTATATTTCCCCTTCCCTTTTCTCAGTGATCAAACTAAACAGGGAACAGAAAATGTTAGTAAAATGGTGACTAATATTAAAAAGAACTAAAACATTGGGATTTACTACTTACTCTTAAACTCATGTTAGGAGTTACTCTGGGAGGTCATTATGAGAGTGTAGAAAAAATATACAGATTAATTTGATATGCTAGCAATAATTTATCTTTAATATTACTGCATTTTTGTGTTTAGTAAAAGTTCTGATGTCCTTTCCAGCTTGTTAAAAAAAATCCCTTTTCTCATTTACAAAAATCTATATACATACAAAATAATCATAAGTAAATAAAAGATAGAACAGTAAATGGAACCAATAAATTGAAGAGCAATTTACCGCCAATATAATGATTCCTTTCTCTTGGCAGTGACCTTGAGTGTCAGAAAGGAAGAAGCACTTAGTTTTGAAAGAGAGAGGTGAAACAAAAATAAGAATTTAGTAAACCACATTAAAAGACCAGGCCAAAGTTACCTGAAAATTACTATGAAGAAATACTGAACATAAGTGAATAGTACATTAAAGAATGAAAAAGTAAAATATACATGGAACAAAAAAATACGAGTACTGAAAGCATAAACCTCTTGTTTTAAACTGAAATGACTGGTCACAGCTTTCATGTACGGAATGGGATCCTTATAGGAACTTGGATTCAGTTTAGAAATAAGTAGTTACTGCACTTTAAATAAAAATTTTATATTTAGATCTGATTTTCAGCAAAGGACAATTACAATAGAATATTTTTTATTTTCTTTTTGTACAGATGTAGCAACTTTACCGAGAAATGACCGAGCAGGATACAACAAACGGGAAATAATATCCTCCATTATAAGAAATGCTTGGTCAGCAGCTCAGAAATGGACGATAGCAAGAAAAGCCGGAGGATTAGAACTCAAAAAAGTGGCTGATGCAGTTGTTAGTGCTCGTGGCGAAGATGAACTGAAACCAGAGATTCACAATGCTGCTTTACAGCTCAAGTCTTCAGTTAGCAAAATGGTAATGAGTTTTGTTTAATGAAATTCATTGAAAAATCTACATACTGTGTATTTATATAATGGAATAGTTTCTTTTGATTTGATTTTTTAAAAATTGAATTAAAAAAAGTTTTATGTACTCATTAGTTTACTATGTTCATTTGATACTTTTCCCCTGCTAGCAA
The DNA here is from genome assembly GCF_042767895.1 of Penaeus vannamei. NCBI lineage: Eukaryota > Metazoa > Arthropoda > Malacostraca > Decapoda > Penaeidae > Penaeus > Penaeus vannamei. The sequence continues at coordinate 37,617,206 of NC_091563.1, forward strand.
CAATGTGTTAGGATACTGGATGACTTGCTAGAAGAGATGAAGAAGCTACAGAAGTTATACTGTAAAGATGGCGATTATCCACTTTTTTCAACCCTCACACTTGAACAGATGGGTAAGACCTATAAATAGATGAATAGATAAATAAAATGCATGCATAACCACACATACACTCGCAGCATGTCACATCTCACACCTAAATCCAGTATCCTTTTATCCTAAGCCATGCTGGACTACAGATATTTCCACACTGCAAAATGCCCAAACCTCACACATAAATCTGTAATTTGTGTATTTTTTTTTACTCTAAAGTCACATGTTAATCACTTGGTTACTGTTAGGTTTAATAGCTAATGAAATATCACAGGAACACTATACATTACCTATAAACAGAGACAAATCCACAAGGAATAGATCTAATCAAACACCATACCAATCCACAATTTCTAATGGTTAGTAACACTAGCTATTAGCAGCTGTTGGGCAGATTTGAATTATCCTGTAAAAGTAGAGTTTCAAAGCAAAAGAATTCAGTGTAAAAAGATATCCCATTTGTATATATACTTATGTACATGTGTGTATATAACTGATGATCATCATAGTCCTACATTGAAATTAGTTATAACTGACTTTTTAATAGTTAGCATGGAAGATGACTGCATGAGGCAAACCAGTTGTATATATTGAGGCTTTTTATGTACTTGTATAAAGAACATATTTATTGTACCATTACTTACTGTAAGCAGTACAAATTCAAGTAGTCTAATGTAATAAGGTTTACATCAAGCTATAATTCATCTACATATGTTAGCAACCTATTACAGCATATATATATATGTATTTTTTTTTTATCCTCCTCCAATTTCTCAGATTTATGATTATGTTTAATTTCAGTTTCTGTGCTTGAAAGTGTGTGCGAAGACTACAGAAAAGAAACAGAGCTGAAGGCAGGAGTGTGCACTCCATTACCCTTCACAAATTCACGTGACACACTCAGCACGGTCATCACGCTTTGGTCACATCATGCTCACGTTGTTACCCATCAGTACCCCCTTAAACTTCTGCTCAGGGAGACTCAGCAGTTGTGATACTGTGATTTGCTCAACAAACAATTAAATCTAAAAGAAAGAAGTCTGTTTCTGAAGGGAATATACTCTAGTTGAATATTGTATTTATTTAGTGCTATTGCCAATCTCATTTATACACATTATCAATGCCATAATCACACAATAATTCTTATAGTCCACTGACCTTAAAACATTTTTTTGATAATAGTCTCACCAAACAATTTTGATATTTATAACTGCATAATCCGTAATTAGATAAAGAGTACTTCAGATGTTTTAGCTCTTAATCTTTTATAATATTTGATAGTTTTAATTTAAAATAGTGTCATTTGATTCTGTTATCATTGTGCATGAATTTGACACAAATGTAAAATATTGTTTTTGATGCAGGGGTAGTAAGATCATCACAAAATAAGTCTATTAAAATACATATATTTATTTAAAAAATATATATAACAAAATACAAAACTATTACAAATAGTAATACACAGGACTAGAGTATGGAATAAAAACTTAAAATGTAATTCCTTTTTTTTTATTCACCTTATATGATCACTACGATAATTTTGGACACTTTTCAGGCACCTCCTCATCACTGTCAGATAACTCTTGAAAATCTTGAGGTATATACATCTCAAATTTAATCTTGTCATAACTGATGGTTTCAAATCTACTTTTCACATTTGTATTTCTAATATTAGATAACTCTCTATCAGCATCTAGCTCCCATGCTTTTTTGCACAAGCCTTTGCGGAAAACCATACCATGGAAGTGTGTTAGCTTTTCATATTTTACCCTAGAAAAGCCAAGAAAACCTAGGGTAATTTTCCATAATTTATAAAGGTGTACATTTGCATTCTGGTGTTTACTATCAGGAGTTATAATGCACAGAAGACCGTTAGGCTTGAGGAGATTATAAGCTTTTTCACAACAGAGAAATCTTTGTTTGGGTGATGGTATGTACTCAAGTAGGAGGCAAAACACCACAACGTCAAAAAACCCTTTCCTTAAAAACCTAATACTGTTACTTTGATCACTTTTCTTGTTCATTTCCTCACACTCTTTTTCTTTCACATCTGCATCACTTTCACCCTTACTAATACTTGTTACATTTTCAGCTGTGTCTAAGTCTGTGTCTATTTTCTCATTTGACTTACTGTTTGGGGTGCTTTTCTGTTCCTTTTCTACAAAGTTTATCACCTCATCAACGTCATTTTTAGCAATCTCCGAAGCTGTTGTTTCTACAGCCTCCAATGAAGACTCACTCTCACTATTTTCCTTTGAATTCTTCTTTCCCTTATCTTTTACTAGTGTTGCCTCCTCGGCTATTTCCACATCAAGAAAATCACATTGTTTAACGGACTGGAAGTCAAATAAATAGAGAAGTTTAGAAAAGTTTTTTTTTATCCTATCTATACTATAATTCTATTCATTCTATATAATATACAATATAGATATATAAACATATTAATTCTGTGCCATAAATACTTACTGGCTGGGCTGGATACAAGTCAATTGCAGTTACTTCATAATGTTCATATACAGAGAAGGGGTTATAGCAGCTGCCAACATCCAACAGCTGCAATTTATTATACTCTCTGTAAAATAAAAATACAAATTGTATTTTTTATGAATATCACCATCACTCGGAGTAAGATATTAAACATGAGGAAAAGCTAATATACAATCTACAGAGTATTTTCCAATTCCATGCAAAATAGAGAAGTTTAAAAGTAATATATTACTTCTGAAGACAACCATCTGAAGTATCACATTCCATTTCTAATCCCAGGTGTGTCAATTTACGGAGTTCTTTTTGAGTTACACGAGTCATTTCTCCTTTTTGATAATACTGTATTACAGCATTGTTAACCCATGTAACACGTGAAGTATTGACCTGCTGAGAAAAGTGGATTGGGATAATTAAGACTAGAAAATTTTAAAGACACACAAAAATATGATTTATCTTACATATCAAATATATAAAAAGAAAAAATAAATGATCATAAGAAACTTCTCTCAATACACCATCTAATTACTTGTGTAGATTCCCAGTGGTTGGTGGCAAGCCTATGCATTGCGCTTGCATAACTACGTAACACATCTTCATGCTGGATGTGATCCTTCCAAACTTCATCCTCATCTTCACCTGGAAACATGTAAATAACTTTAGTTTATTCACTATAGTATGAAATAACTGTGAAACCATGTTATTTTACATACTTAGCTCTCCCTCCAGAAAGTAAACCATTTGGGCTTACATAGATGAAGGTCTAAAAAAAAACACTTCAGAGGTTTTAATATTGTATTATTGATAAGCCCCGTCAGTATAAGAGTATGTGGTATGCACAATTTTAAAGGAGTAATAATTACCTACAACTAAAAAGAAAAGAAGAGAAAAAATCCTTTGCTAATGTGGATTTCTTCGTATATACAAAACATGTGCTTAAATTATTTTATAAGATATCCTTTAACTTGATACGTCTGAGTAGGCAAGTTTCATTGGAATAACATTCTTCAATCACAGGAAAAAACAATATGCTGTTGACAGCAGGTAACATATACTTATTTTGATACTATTGTGTCTTATTCAAAATATGCATTCATCTGGAATTTTCAAAGAAATAATGGCTTGATACGACCTCCCTATCATGTACAAATAACTTACAATCAACCAGATTACTTTCCTTCAGAAATTCATAACCTTGTTTGAATGAGCTTTGGTGGCCACAAGGCAACCATACGTTCAATATATCCTAGTCACAGGTGGCTGACATGCCCTCTAGAATATATTATTTGCTCAAGAGAATTATGAACAGAATAATGTTGGGCATAATATTTATCAGTTACGAAATCATTCAATAATCTGTGTTAATGGCAATCATGCAAATCACAAATATGACTACTGTATTCTAGATTTTCTCATTCTTTCTAAAAGAAAACCACTAGTTTTCTTATTCATTTTGGAAGAAAAACACTAACTGCCAACTGTGATGAAACACACTAACAAGAATTCCAAACTAACACAATATGGTCCTAATTCAGTGTCATGCCGTGATGTTTCGAGGCAGAACTGGTAAGCATCTAAAGGCAAAAAATCATAGCAATTACTCATTAATATCCCTTGCGCTCTCCCGCAAAGCCCAAATACCCCCACGGTGTTCCCCTGGGAGGATATCTTTTCAGCTCTTCCATACCACAGCAATTGACCTTCTAAATCCCACATAACTCGCTCGACCTCCCGTCCTCCTTTTCGAACCCCGAAAATTTACCCTGTCTGCACCGCTTCCTGAGCCTTTTGTGCGTCCCTTTGACAATCTCGGCGAGCCTCTTGCCTTCGACGTCCATCTCGTCTCGACGTGTTTGGACTCCCAATTCTCACGGGGCCGGGATGTTCCTAAATTTTGATTCCCGGGTAATTTGGGATTATGGGAGGTCCTATTTGCGATTGCCGGTTTTCAGGAGGGTTAATTGTGTTTAATTCGTCTTTGGTATGGCTCGGGAGTTGAAAGTTTTAGACTATTTATTCAAGTTCATAGGACATGTGTTCACCGTGGGTCCGTGAGCGCTGGCAAATATGTCACCAATATGTTACGTAGAAAGGGGCTTAATGATTAATTAAAACTCCCTTAAATACCTTCAAGAATTATAAAAACACTATCTACTTCCCTTTAAGACACTAGAAGGCAGGAGAAGTAGAAAAAGATCATCGGTACCTATTTGTCAGTGGAAGTGGATATTTTCCCGTGTTAATCCCAAACAATGGCGAAAGGGGACATGTGAATGCCGCTCAGGTGGAGAAAAACTCTTGCGTTGGAGTTAGAGGGATAAATTTTCTGTCTATCCACACAGGTTAGTGTATTCTGTTACTTCTGTAGGTGCTGTTTACTGGGTGAATGTCCTTGCGTTTGAGGAGGAATGGCCAGGAACGGGTTCTTTATGGTGGCATCTTACAAGATTCAAACTTCCCTCGTTTGGTCTGAAGGGTCGACATTTAGCAGGGATTTTGCCAAGATGCAAATGGAGTTATGAAAAAGTACATGTATAATTTAGAGCATCACGAGGAGTTGAATGATGGTCCAGAAAGCCCGATATGCTTTTGGAGTTTTGATTCAGTAATGGTAGTGTACGGGAAAAAGTACGAATGTTGACATCATGTGCAGATTGTTTACTTTCCATTGATTGTGGTTTCGTTATTTACGTTTCCACTTTCCCATAATTGGGGTGGGTGCTTGCCTCTGCTCTATGACTAGTCTGGCAGCCCCAAACCAGGGTCAGCACAGAGGCCATAAGTATAATCAGGGGTCAGTAAGATGGAATTCAAAGTTTATGGAAATTGGCTTCAGATGAATGAAGTTTCGGCTTAATCTCAGAGAGTTCCTTTTGTAAACTTTTACGTGGTATGATGATTGTTTCACTCTTACATCTAATTGATGGAATATGATAGAGCAAAATATTCAG
>NC_091563.1:37630230-37640230 GCF_042767895.1 Penaeus vannamei
ACTTAGTATTTGTTATAGGAAAAAAATGTTATATTCTTATATATATATATATTTTTTTTTTAACTTGTTAATTGATTATATTAGAGCTTTGTATAAGATCTGATAAAACATTGATTTATATTTTTCTCTTTTTTTACAGTCTTTAGGCCACGTTTATGAACACAATGCATTAGAATTAATCTTTCACTACATCAATGTCAGACGAACATGTAATGCACGCCTCTCTTTTGAGGCCTTACGATTTCTTGGTTCCCTTCTTTTTCACAAGAAGTTCTGCTTGGAATTTGTGAATATGGGTGGAATGCAGAAACTTCTTCAGGTGAGATTTTTGCCTCGATTTTGCTGACTTTCAAAGTAAAATATACTGTTTCAGAGAAAAATGGTAATATTTTTATTCTATCGTATTGATTTGTTATTAATAGCAAAAGAACAGTTTTATGTTTTACTTTCGATTGCAGGTTCCCCGTCCATCTTTGCCAGCAGATGGTGTTGCCCTCTGCCTGTGGTATTTAGCTTACTGTGAGGAGGCCGTAGAAAGAATATGCCTTTTGCCTGATCATGTACTGGGTGAATTGATTCGCTATTCACTGTGGCTTTTAGAGTGTTCACATCAGTCATCCAGAACTCATGCTGTGATGTTCTTTGGAATGGTCTTCCGATTTAAGGCAATATTAGAAAAGTTTGATGAGCAAGACGGCCTTCGAAAGGTTTTGAATATGCTCTCCACACTGTCATTATTCCAAGATGTGTGGGAGCAAGACATATTAGATGAACCCAATGAGGTGATGATGTGGCAGACAGTGAAGCAAGTGTGTCTGAGTGTTAAGCACTACTTTGAGGCCCATTTAGCACTCAAAGTCCAGCACCTGCACAGGATGACTGTCAGAGAACATGGAACAGCACCTCAGCATGCCACTCCAGCTTACAAGGTAATGTATAATGACTTTTTGTGCATTTGGAAGGTATCAGGGAAAGCTGAATAAGATGAAGACAAAAAGATATACATATATATTGCCTGTAATATGATGTTTGATTTTGTAGATCTAATTATTTCCAATGTTTTAGGCTGTAAATGTGACACCAGAAATGATTGAGAGGAATGTTGAACATCTGCTGGAATACCTTCCATACCGAGCCCGCTGGAAACCTGTTGAGCAGTTTGTTTCATTGAAAGGCCTGCAACTCTTTTTACAGCTAGTTGCAATGGTTTTAAATGAATCCTACAGTCCCAAGTAACTATGAAGAATTGTTTTGTTATGGCATTTGTTAAATGTAGTGTCATTTATCATATAGGAAATTAGTTGAAACAGCATATACCTTATGTGTTAATTTTATCAATTAATGTTTTTTTTTCTTGCAATGAATTTTTTCCAGTATCTTCACTAAATTCTTTTTGGAGTGGTAACAGTTTAGAAATAGAAATATATTTATCCTTTAACACAGATCATCTTTCCTAAACAGCCGAACTGAGACTGCAGTGTTTGCCCTTGACACACTTTATGTGTGTAGTGTGATGCCAACCATCCAGGCAGCACTGTGTGACAAACTGACCATTCCTGCTGGTGATGACCTTCTACAGACACTTGACCCACAGGTATGAAAGTGGCATTTCGTAAGTTCACTTCAGCTTGGGATATCTGTCATGCTTATGTAGTGTTTTGATATTTTTTTATTTTCAGTGTTCTTTTAAACTTAATAGAATATGCATTCTTTAAGGACAAAGAGTAGCAGTAAAGTCTAAACTTCAAGAATATTTTTAGAGTTAGAGTTGCATCTATTCCCTTGTTTTATGCTTCACAAATGTACAAGCTTACTGGGTCTTACTAAGCAGTTCTTCATTTATGTGCATAAAATGTTTTTGATTTGGGAAAACTACTTACTGAAAGGAGATTCTGATCTTCAATCTTATTTCAGGAAGTGCCAGGTTATGCCATTTTAGTTGCCTGCATCCATGAGAATGCTCAGTCAATGACTACATCACCAGAGGTGCAGAAAGCTGCCTTGAATGTTCTTATAAACTGCCTTTGTGCACCCATCCATAGGGTATGTATTTATATATATTTCTTCTCTAAATGGGGTCCTTACCATTCTGATAGATGGAATAATTATCTTGTAATGGATTAATGTGGAAGACAATAGGCTTATTTTACTTAAGTACATTTGTTGTATAGTTAGGCTCTTAAATTTGTCTTTTATTCCATAGCCTGGAAGCAGTTTAGTACGATATGGCCCTACCTCTACTCCTGGAGGCAGTAAAAAGAAAGCTGCCTTTGGAGAGGATGTCATTAATAAGTCTTGGGACTGTGTGAGGACCAGCAATGGAATCATGGTGAGTAAAGGTTTATAGATAATGCATTTTGTATGTTTTTAATGCCACTGTGTCTTGTGCTTTTGTGAAAAGGAAATGGTAATTATGTTGATGTTACTAGTAGTGTTTTAATATCCCCCCCCAGCATTATTCTTATTCTAATACTAATCCTTTTGCTAGTGTTAAAGTTTGTCCATTTCCACCAAAGTCATGTCTTGAAATAAACAAGCTGTGGATATTGATGAGGTAGATTTGATGTTATTTGATATTACTACTTATCTTTTCTTTTAATCTACATAATACACAGTAGGTGCTCGTTGAGGAAGCTCATAAAATCTTCTTTTGAACATTTCAGTACTTGTTAAATGTTTTGCATAAGAAGATGCCGATCACAGATGCAGATTGCATAAGAGGTCTTGCTTGTCGAGCTTTAGTTGGACTCTCAAGAAATGACACAGCACGTCAGATCATGAGCAAACTACCCATCTTCACATCAGGACAGTTGCAGTGTAAGTGATTAAAACTTAAACACAATGTGTTTTGTGAAAAATATTGTAGGTTTACTTGGTGTAGAGACATTTTATAACCTAAACTGTTTAAACAAATAATTAACTTTTAAATTTACAGTAGAATGATAATTCATGTAATATAACTAATTAATTATTTTTGTTTTTCAAGTATTGATGAAGGAACCAATTCTACAAGACAAACGAATGGAGCATGTAAAATTCCAACGTCATGCACTAGAACTCATTAAGGCTGTCTCAGGCCATGCCAAACATGAAGGTGATGCTTCAGCTGATGTGTCTATGCAGAGCATACATAGGGTGAGGTTATGGTCATTTTTTAAAGCAGCGAGTGGGAGTGGGTAGAGGGACTTGTGGATTTCAAGGCTTTTAAAATACTCTGTGTTTGAGTCCATATGGCATATTCTAAATGGCCTTATCTATTTGTGAGTATTGATGATGATGTTTGATGTTGCAGTTAGAATTTAATTGAATTTAACTTTCAGGCTGATGTTGTTGCACAAACAAGAATCAACTACAATAAGAAGCAGTTACTGCAGCTGATCCAGGCCCATTTAGTTAATGAAGGGTATGAATCTGTGGCAGCTGCACTGCAACAAGCAGCTCATCTTCCTGCTATACCAGCCATTGTACCCCACACGCCCATGGGCCCTCCTTCTAGAAACATGGTCACGCCACCTCCATCAGCTAGAGCGGTATGAATGAATGCTTGCTTTCTGTTTCACTGTGTATTAGTTTCTGTGTATTTATTTCTTTATTTGGAAGACTAGCACTAGAATTTAAAGTATTGCTATTACTTGCTAATATATATCAATTCATTTGCTTTCATATTTACAGCATCGACTGTTAGGGAGTGGTCCAACAAGGCATCTTTTCAATTCATCTCTATGTAAAAATGCCGCCTCGGTTGCAAGTAGTTCAGCCTCAGTGGGAACAGCACCTCCCACAACCCCTTCTCCTCCACCTGTGGCCAGTCCGTCAAATATTGCCAATGCATCTAGTCCAATACCATTACACATTAAGATTAACAGGTAAGCCTTTTTATGTATTTTTGTATGCATTCTTTATAGCTTAATTTGGGACAACATTGAGGTACATGTTTATGCTTATTTTTATTGGGAGTACTAAAAAGTATGAATGCATCTGTTTCAGGCCAAGCAAGAGGGACAACAGAATTGCCAATTCAGCAGCAACTTCTGCCAATAGTATATGTCACTTCAGCAAAAGTGAAATGCCTTCTGTACCAAATAGTCAAAACAGTATCACAACTTTAACAAATAATCCTCTAGCTTCCCCAATAGTGATGAACACTGGATTGTCAAATGAACCTACCATAACCCTGGACAGAATTGTTACTGAGTATCTGATGAATCAGCATGCACTTTGCAAGAATCCAGTTGTTACATGTCCTACTTTCGACCTGTTTCAGTAAGTGTTTTTTCGAAAATTGTTGTGTAATCATGTTCATATGATTGTGGATATATGATGAGATAGTCTATATTATATATTTGTCACTTTTATTTGTTACTAGAGTACATGTCTCATCACTTCTAATGGATGGTTAATGTTGTATATACCAGTTAAGAAGTAATTGCTTAGATGATGGTAAATATGTGATTTTTAATTTACAGGCCACATAGATGTCCAGAACCCAGATCTTTGCGTTCTCCACCAACCAATTTCACAATGCGTTATGCCAAAAGACCATATAATGTACCATTCACTGGCTTGGAAGGTTCATCAAATAACCGCAAATTCATCTATAGTAGATATCGACCCACACAAACTTTTAGACCAAGTGAAGATGATGACATCTTTTTATGCTGCGAGTTTTCTGTGAGTATCACTTCCTCTTCTCAATTTTTTCTGTGAGTATCACTTCCTCTTCTCAATTTTAACAATTTTTGGAATTAGCGATAATTATTATGTTCATGCCAAAGAAGTGCCTAAGTGCATGTGTTGCTGCCAAATTGAGTGTCCTCATATTATTTATACACCTTAAATGTGGAAAATTGAAAGCATTAAGGTTTTATATAACCTTGGGCCCAATCATCGACCTGAAAATGACTTCCCTGGTTTTGCTTGCTGCTATATTTTCACTGAACTTATACTTACCATATGTCTTTTAACTTCAATACTATAAAAAAAAAAATTAAACAAAGTAACATTAGGTACATTAGATTAAGCCACATGCAGAACTGAACTATCACTATAACATTAAATACCAGAATGTTACTTGTTTTATGTATTTGTTTATTTCCATTTATTGGTCAGGGCTTGCAAGATATCTGGATTCAATGGGCATATAGGTTATAATTTCTAGAAATCCATGGACAGGTGGTATTATATATTGGTGGCTGAGACATCAAGCTAACAATTTTGCAAATTCTGCAGTATGTCTGATACTAGTAGACATATCATAGAGGTCAGATGTATTTTGTTTGATATTAAAAGCCATTTCTTTTTTATATATATAAGATTTAATATTAGTAATCTGTGTTTGTCACTTATTTGTTATTGAAGAGAGGAGAAAGCTAATTGACCATTTTTTCTCAATATTTTTCAGCCGGATGACCAGTTTATCATTGTTGGAACAACTCGAGGAGAAGTCAGATTATTCAGTAAAAGCGGAAATGTAGGTTGTGTTCCTTTCATTTTTTTTGACAGACAGTATATATAAAACTATATTTTTAACAACAGATAGATGCTTAAACAATATTTTGTATTTGTAGGAGGAAGGAGTGTACACAGTTCACCAGGGTGCAGTTTCAAGTCTTGTACAGCATGGCACAGGGTCAATGCTCTTAACTTCTTGTACTGCAGTCCACGAGACATCCCTTTGGAGCATCAATGACCTCTTCGACTTGAAGTAGGTGTAAAAATATCATTCATTTTATTAGTAAAAATCTTGTGTTTGATGTTATTCTTGTAATCCATATCTGGAAGTGGAAGTGATGAAGTCAGTAATACAGAGGAACTTTTCAAAATTTGGAATTAGTTTTAAAGAGAGCACTTTTAGTTGATAACCATTCTGTATTATTCACTTTAAGCTACGTCTTGTGTAACTGCACTATGTATATTTACATACAGAACCACACTAAACTTGTGTTTCATATGGTCATTAGTCTTAGGAAACCTAAGTCAGCATTTTCATTAAGTATAAAGTTTCAATATAGCATTGAAATAAAAGTAAAACAGAAGTGCAGTTTGATTGTGTTATCATCATTATGTGGTAATTATGCATAATAAAGCAAAATTTCTTACATTGTGCTGTTTTTCAGATATACACTATATGAGTGCCACCATGCAGATTTTAGTAATGCTCAAGACAAGATAATAGGGACCAATGACCAAACAGCAAGGGTAAGTTGTCTAAAGAAAATTCATGCTTTGATAGATTGTCAAGTCTGGGATTAAGTCATCTGTGCAAATACCTATTTAGACCTGAGGGAGAAGTTAAGAGTGCATGGAAGGGGGGATGAGTGACTTTTCAGTTGTATTTTGCAGTTTTAATAGTTACCACTCCCTTAACTAAGCAGATATATTTCAAAATAGCTTGGCTCCACTTTCATTAGTTAGAGTCCTTGGATGCATGGAGGATGCCACATTGGCCTTTTTTCCCTTTTTTACATGTTTATGTATAGGGCATAGTTTTACTGTGTTGAATCTTCTCATTTTACAAATGTTAGGTACTTGGAGGAAAATATTTTGAGTAAGATCCAAGTTTAGATATTGGTACCACAGACAGAAACAATATGCATGTTGGTACTAAAGTGTACTCATATTGCTTAGCAGATGTCAGGAAAAAAAATCATATCATGTTAGGCAAAACCAAATGAAAATAAATAGAATAATCAGAGGGGCTGTTTATATGACTAAGCGGTTACTGTTTCATAACTTTAAAAGAGGTATCCACATTGAGTAATCAGTGTGTGTTACTCAGTGTGGATATTGAACCCAAAGGTTCAATATGAACAGATAAACATTGTCCTCATATTATTAATTGCAATGAATGACATTCAGTGTTCTGTGGATTTAAAGTTTATTCATAATTCAAAGGTGGTTATATGGTATTAGCCTTGTTCATCATAGCTGCTCTAATTACATCCTTTAATCCCTTGGATCTGGTATTTTGCTGCCCACAAGTAGCCTAAGATTCAGAAATTGGACTTACTTGAGTGGCCACTCACAGTCGTGGCTTGTAGTGCCAGCACATGCAAACACTGGTGTGATGTCAAGACTCCTTGCTTTTTCTTTGCAATTTTATTATCTCTCTTTCTACATAAGCATTTTTAGCTTTTTTGACATTTTTCAATGTTTATATTTGTCATTTGATATGCTGTATCGAGATGGTAATAGACTTTTCTTGCACAGATTCCATAACATCTCTCAAGGTAATCCATAACTCAGTGCAATGGTGATAAAAATAAGTAGCATTTTGTTATTTGTGTCATTTTTTCGTAGTATTAAATTTTTTGTAATAACCACAGCGGGCAGGAATAGGATGCTGAGCTTGAAAATAGTGTCCTTCCTGAAACCAGCTCTCATCTTGTCATGGCTTATGGATGGTACATTCCACACTTGTTTACTGATAGAAATATTTGAAGAGCTCCTTCCTAAATGCCCACTGAGTAATCACTCGCCAAGAGGTTTGTGCACTCGGCGTGTCATTCCCTTCATCCCAGCTATCAGCCAAATTTTTCCTTGATGGCATGTTCATGTCACCCGCCACTCAGCCAAGTTTTTTCATAACGTAATGTTCACATCATCCATATATCCATGGGGTTAAGTTGTTTTATTTTATTTGACAGTATTGTATTTATAAATTGTGATTATTGTGATTTTGACTTGACATAAATGTAATTCAACCATTTTTTTTCCCAGCTGTTTGATCTGAATACCAGTCAAGTGGTGTGTGAATTTACTCCAAAACTGTCAAACCATTATCGTTACAACAAGGCTGTGTTAGATCCCTCTGACGACTTGGTACTAACTGATGGTGTGCTGTTTGACGTTCGTAGCGGCAAGCAGGTATGTGGCTTATGGCTTTCCAGTTGAAATTGAAAAATAAAGCAGATGTATTGATTTGTCAATTGAAAAGGAAACATGTTTGTTTTGTTATATTTTTTTTATCCTCTTATTAGATTGGGACCTACATTTTTGCAAAGTTTGTATTTGTTTACATAATCAGGTCATTTAGAGAATATATGTGCTCTAATTGAAATGGAGTTTGTATTTGTGAATAATGTTCTGTTTGTGGAAGAAACTGGAAGGATACTATTCGGGGTTTATATATTCTTTTTGTTTCATTCTTTTTTTTTTTTATTATTATACTGGTCATCTCTATAGTGTATAGAAGAGATTTCTGTCATGATTTTTGTTGACATCAGGGCCTTGCATCATCTATGGGTGTCAGTTAATTTAAGAAATAACTATACATGTTACTACAGTATCCCCCCCCCCCCAATATATATATATATATATATATATATATATATATATATATATATATATATATATATATATATATATATATATATATATATATATATATATAATAAAGCTTGTCCAAATTTCCGAATATTATAGATTAGTGATATTGATGTTTGGTTAAGAGAAAAATTAGTAGCTAAAAATGATACTACTAAACTAAGGGGGGGGGGGGGGGATTAGTCTCCTTCAGTTTCGTTTTACTCCATTTTCATTATAGGTCCACAAATTTGACAAGATCAACCCAATTCTCAATGGCGTCTTCCATCGCAACGGACTGGAGATCATCAGCTCTTCTGAGATATGGGACTTGAGAACGTTCCACCTCCTGAGGACAGTCCCGGTCCTGAATCTGTGTGATGTTGTCTTTAACCACACTAGGGATGTCATCTTTGGCATCACTGTTGGAGACCTCTTGGACGAGTCTCAGGAAAATGTCTTTGAAACTTCGTTTAAGACAGTTGATGCCGCAGACTATTCTAGCATTGGTAAGAATCGTGTTTTCCTTGATTTCAAGTGATTTTGCTTTGTTTTGTTATTGAAGAAGTGATTCTTTGAGTTCTGTGAATTAAAGTATAAGCACATGATTCATCTACATGATATTGCACTACTTAACTGACTGTATTGATTTTAAAAGAGTAGCTCAGTTTAAGTAACCATTACTGCTTTCTATTTGAATTTTCAAGTGATTAGAGCTTGTTAAAATTGTTTTATTTATTGATATAATTTGGTATATATTGGGATCATAAGATTTCTCGCTTGTTTCTTGCAGCTACTGTCGATGTTCGTCGTGTTGTGACATCTATAGCCATAAATCAGAATGACACGCAGGTGGCTGTGGTTGAAACAGAGAGTGGAGCAGATGACCTCACAGAAGATGCTGTTGTAAGATTGTATGAAATCGGTATGACAAGACAAGAGGATGATGAACTGGTGAGTTTGTCTGTCATTGTGGGAAGGGAGTGCAGTTTTATGAAGTTTGGAACTGGTTACTCTCAGATTATTTGGATGGTTACTTTCACGACCCTTTGTATTTTCAGCATGATGAAGATGATGAGGAAGAAGACCTTGGCAGTGAGGAAGAGGATTCTGATGAAAGTGATGATGATCAAGAGCCAAATTCACAAGATGGGGATGGTGAAGGTAGAGCTGTCTTATTCAGTAGATTTGGAAGTGGGAGATCCATCTTGCATAACAATTTTAGGGAGTTTCTCTTCATGTCCGAATGTGAAAATTCATGGACAGATTGTAATGATTTATATAAAATTATTTTGTCATATTATCATTATTAATTACCCACAAACCTTTCCAGCAGCTCAAGCAGATGAGGGAGACAATGAAGATGAGGAGGATGTGTCGAGCAATGCCTCGGAGCTTAGCATTCACTCCCTCGAGGATGCCTTTGAGGATTCAGACTCGTCGGATACTGTTTTTTTCGAGTTGAATGGTGATGGCAATCCCTCAGATCCGTCAAATGCATCACTTCATGCCTGGTTGCAGGAAAATGATGATGAAGAGGAAGACGCTGAAGATGAGGACTATGAACCATCTGATTAAGTTAAGACTATTTGGGATTGTGAATTCAAAATTAAAACTTGTCACTTGTATTCTTTTTTTTTTTTTCTTTCTTTCTTTCTTTCTATCTTTTCCATGAAAAAGCGCACACACACACACA
>NC_091563.1:37645230-37660230 GCF_042767895.1 Penaeus vannamei
TGTTAGATAAGGATTTCACTATTCAACCAGAACATACGCTGAGATATGCCTAATTAAAACCAAGAACCATAAGTTTGAAGTGACTGTATATACATTACATGATTTAATCAACATTATTGCAGATTTTACATTACATCTAAATGTATGAGTAAGTAACACAAATTTAAATTACACTGGGTCATATAAAAAAGGCAAATGAATTAACCCGTTTTAGTAATATTACCCCTGGTGCACAAAGTATTAGTTAAAGTATGTGCATTTTCTTAGCTACCACTCAACCACCTGCTGCTTCTCAAGCTCACCCATGACAAAACAGACACTAGTACTATCCTTGTAGGATAGTACTTGGTGATAACTTCTTTTAATTTACGTTAGCATCCCGCCCCCTACACACAAAAGAAAGAAAAAAAGTGATTATACCCAGCCAGGGGAGTTGACACATACAAACCTGGACTCAAAGCAGTAATGTTAAAGATAGCTTGGATAACTGACAGGGACATACCTAAAATTTCAAACATTTATTCACCATCACTGGTACATTTTTTGGTTGAAAAACAATTTTTCAATACTTAAACATTTGGTGGCAAATGAAGGTACATTTTTCAACATCTATTCAATACACTGAAGAAATAATCCAGAAAACTATCCTACTAATAACCATCATTGGAAAAAGTAATTTTGGCATAGTCTGGGTATTTCTTTTTCAGCAGTTCAACAGATATTGAATGATCTGCCTTTCCATAACCTTGAGAATAGCCAAAAACTTCAATGCTTTTATTGTCTGGCTCGTGCAGAATGCGACCTCCTCCAACACACTCGCAATCCAGTCCCTTGGCTTCAATTCCAGGCACAACCTTGTCATACACATCAGCATGGAAACCTGCTGAACAGTACCTGTAATCAGAGAAAAATAGATACACTTAAGGTCTAGTATGTTTTGAGAAAGTACCCTGTAAATAAATGTTACATACTTGCTATATTGATGGTAATACTTTAGTTGTTTTTTATTATACTTTACCAGATTTCCTGGGAATAATTATAATTTCAGATTTCTATTTTATTACCATCAGTGTTCTGAGAAAAAAAAGGCCTGTGTGACATACTTTTGCAAGAAACACTTATAAACAAATGGTTCCTTTATCTACTTTCTAAAAATATTTACTCCACAATGCAAAATTTAAATAAATGCATAAATAAAAGAAAGGAAAGGAATACAATGATGTACATCTCACACAATGATGATTACTGATGATATGGTGAGCCTGATGATGGCAATTAATAATAATAACAAAATCTATATGGTGTTGACATGCCATATTTATCAAATCACTGACAACTTTAAACAAATTAATGTGCCAGACATATGTGGCCTAAAGCAGGGATAAACCCATTAAGCCCCAGTCTCCATCTAATACCCCCCTCCCCCCAATTACAATGACCAAGGGATTGGGAGGGTCATAACATGATGAACAAAATAGAAAAAAAAAGTGTTTGCAGACATTCCAGGATCTCTGATCCAGAATAACCTTCACATATAATAGAAAAGTCATATGACCAATGATAACCTTATAAGAGCTTATATCTAATCTACCATGTATCCCTATTAAAAACATTTATATTTACTCTCAAACTGTGAATATCAAAATTTATCATTTAGGTCTTGCATCTAAGCTCAGAACTTTAATCATTAAATTTTACTTATTTCTTCCCTAGGATACAATTATATGAAAACCTTTTCTTCCTTCTAATTATCATCCATTGTTCATAATTTTCATTTATTTCCTCACCTGAATGCCTCTCCTCTCTCTCGAACTGCATGTATTCAATTTCTACATGATTATTTGACCCTTCTCATCTGTTCTCATTATCACTCCCTAATTTGGAATTTTAAGTATGAAAAGTTTCACCAAAAAATAAAACATAATAAATGCTAAATGGCTGAAAAGTTGTTAAAATATGTTTTCATGCAAAAGTGTCAGTTCTGCATCAAACTCTTGTGCCTGTGTCATATCTATTTTCTTCAAAAAATCTTGAGAACCCATTCACTTTGAATTATGTCTTGATCATATAAGATAAAATTATGCACAGTACATGAACACTTCATGACTGAAAATGTAAAATTAATAGATATAAAGGATAATTCCCCCCCCCCCATACTTTGAACATATTGGCAGCCTATCAAGTCAACAATGATTAAACAGTAAACTGTGACATACAAAATATGATGAACATTTAACTGACCTACATCATATAATAAGAAAGCTATTTTTAAACTATATTTTGCTCCCATATATCTTAAAATGATGTTTGGCAATTTAGGCAACTTCATGACACCACCATCCATGAACTAATATTTGGTTATCCTATACTTTCCATGCAATCTTTCATTTTATAACTTTGTTAACCTTTATTTACTCCAATAACTGCACACCAGGGGTATGACCACCAGTACCCTATTGCTTCATTTACGGGTAAAGCCATCACAACTTCCAATATGTAAAAGATTAGGAAAGAATGGAAAAAAGGCAATAGTCAAAAGAACATCATCTAAACAAAACCTTTTAATTTCTGAAAAGTATTCATCCTTTTGAAAGGGTGGGCAGCAAACAATATAGCTAAGACCTCATTCAGAGATGTTATTACAGCACAATGATGCAGTGAACACAATGATTTAAAGATTTAAGATTTTAAAGTTTTAGTTTTAATTCCATTTGTTACAATGGATATTCTTTGCTTTGACATACTGTCCATTTTATTTCCTCACCTGAACATTGACATTGGATTAATAAATCCTATGTGTGGCATGTCTGTTTATTATTTGTTTCCTTAGTCATTTCACATCAAATTATGAAGGTAGTCTAAACTATCTATATAATAACTGGGATAATACTTAAATCCACTAAACTGTTATTAGACAAAACCCTCCCTTCATACTTTTAGGATTTGCTGCAAATTTCTTTAGCCAGCTGTAAAACCTCAAACTTACCCTCTCACGATATGCTTGGTGACCTCAGGTCCTCCTTCTGGGGAGTCGTGAACTTTGATCAAAATATACTTGAAGCGACCTGTGTCGATGTCCACATCTTCTACCTGATCCAATTTGGCGGAGGTCATCTTTGTTGATATCTGACACAATCTTAAAAGAAGAAGAAATTATCAATTATACCAAAGATTGTTTCTCAAATGTTCAAAAATCAATTGGCTTTCTTTTATGTATGAAAATAATAATAATTCAGACATCTGGCACTCAAAATCATTTGTATATAACATTACTAAATTTACACATAATACTTTATCTATATGGACTAGGCCTTAATAAATATTTTATACTATGAGGAAATTAAGTAAAACTGCTTGAAATTAATAAGCAAGATTTTCAAAAATGTCATTTGCAAATTTAGTTAGTGTTGGTCTTGCTAAACCTCACATCTGATTGTTTACAATATTCCGCCCTACCTTTACTCAATAATCAATACTTCAAAGCCACTGAAACATATTCATTCAAATCAGAACCTTCCTCAAGGGAACAAACAATAGCCATCAACTACATGTGACATTCACTATCTTAGACGCTGCCTTGGCTCTGTGCCATTTCCTGAAGTGTTTTGAATATCTTTCGACCTTGGAAGACCTTGCAATGCTTATACACCTAAAACCCTTAATATAGCAATTCTATGTCAAATATGTTATTTTTTTCTTATCATAATACTCCGGATTTGGTTAGATAGAAGAAACAGTATGGCTGACATCCACTGTGTAATTCGCTGGTTACCGAATACATACTGTCATCAGTTTCTTTTCCTCTTAATAAAGAATTCATCAATTCACCGTCATTACACATTACAGATGCAAACAAAAGCGAAACAGAACAAAAATAACTACACACCCGCCACTCCCGTCACAATGTAAAAGCACGTCCCCTCGGGAAGTCAGAATAACAATAAAAAATAGCTTTACAAAATACTCCCCCACTTCATGACACATTCTAAACAGCCCCCAACGCGAACACACAACACCCCATCAGTCAACCGCATTCTATCAGACCGGAATTTCCTCCCTCAGCAGACAAACCTTAAGGAAGCAGCAAGACGACGTGCCGGGACCCGAGTCAACAGCGGCCTCGAAATCAACCCAAACATCACTCCCTCAGACCGCCGGGTTATTTGATTTTACATTTTCTGTTATTTGGGGGTATTAGGTTTATTGTTATAGAAGGTGTGGTTTATTTCTGAAGTTGGTGAATTTGAGGTATAGGATTGTTTGGGTTGTTTTGCTTTTTTGTCATTAGATTTGCGAGGAAATGTTAAAAGTTCGAATTTGATTCTTTCTTTGGCTATCTAATAATTTGACATGCTTTCATTGCATGCTTAAAATGATAATCACTGTGAGCTATGGGAGGGGTATTGTCAAATTAGTGGAGAACTATTCGTGAGTAATATTTTAATTCTGAAAGGATTACCACCGGTCCTGTTGCAACATGTAGTCCTTTTATTGCAAGTGTTTGTAAGATATATATACAAAGTCGGTGACGCATCATATATTGCTTTCGCTTTCATTTTATATTTTCAGACTCGTAAAACAATGCGTCAAGAGAAAACCAGAAAAATAGAAATTTAGTCATCATGCCTCTCATGCGGGTATATTATGGCAATTGTAATGCATTTGTTTAATCACTCTTATGCATAGGCGCATTTATACACACGTGTTTGCGTTAAAGTCTTTTGGCCTGAGACCAATAACCTTAGGAAACTGAATATTGGAATATCTCGCCAAATCATTAACCATGCAATGCAATGTACATAAAGATTTTGAAATAGGCATTCATAAATGTAATTAATTTGAGACGACGGGAACCATACTTCTTGAAAACCGGTATTTCGTATAACAAGACGTAAACATATTAGTTAGCATGAAAAAGTCAACAAGATGATCCAATAGATGGGTTTATTGAATCGCAAATAAGCATTTTGTGTGTATTTTTTTCCAGCCTTTGTATGGACACAGCGGAATGCTTTGTCATTTAATAAAAATGATCTTGTATTTCATAAACATAAATATGCAAATAAACATCACCAGCACGAATTCAATGGGGAAGGGGAGACACTAGAATACAGTCACAGGAGGGCCTCACATAACAGGTAGTGAAATTGGGATATGGCCTTCCCATTACAGACACCCCTGAAAATAAATACCCACTACGCTCACCTATACCCACGTTGACTGAATATAAGTTATTTATGGCTTACATACATGACAATTTGGTTTTGATTTTTTTTTTTCTTGGCAAAGTTAGTTCATCTGTTTACAATGTATGCTGCAATTCTGTTTTTGCCTGTCTGGTGTCCTTGTCAGTTTTAGCACATGCTTATTTTAGACTTTTATGCCTTCCATTTTTTTTTTTTTTTTTTTTTTTACCTCTGGTTGTTACAATCATTATCATCACCATCATCAGCCATCATCCATCATGATCACCATCACAATCATCATTAATTTTCATTCTCCACTATGTTTGTTTCTCTGGTCATATGTCAATAAAACTACAGCAGAGATTGTGCAAATATATTTATTTAAAATCACTTGGCCATAACAGGCCAACTGGACGGCAAATTTCACAAGGCACAACTGCCACTTTATTTGTCTTAACAAACCTTTACTACACAGCACGCAAACCCGAGATCACCCGAGAAATAATTTCTCAAAAAATGCTTTAGAAATACAACAGATCGCCATTGTAAATGGTCTTAAATGTATAATTTCAAAGATTCTTGTGATATGTCAGTGTCTACTGCACTGTGTTTACTGTGTTTACTGCACTTACAGGGCACTACATCCTTGTCCGACAACCATCTGTTTGGTTGATTTTACTTACAACTGAGAAAGTATGAGGTATTCTCATCAGTTAAAATGGGTGAGTGGGGTATGGTCAAGATCTACTTATCATGAAAGTAGTGCTATAAATCATTACACGCAATATAAAATACATTATCCTTAACGGCTGTCTAATAAGTTCAATGGCTTTGTAATATTTTACATAAATGTTTGAGTCATCTATCAATTCTCAGTGAATATTACATAAAATAAGAAATATTTGAGTCCATAATTTACAAGAAGACAGCACTCCTTCAAAAGAAAAAAGGCAGATAAACAGAATTAATCTTTCTTTCCTTTTTTCATAGATAATAACGACATCTGGTGCTTTTCATTCATCTTCTCCAAACCTGAGATATGTATTAAAGTACATGTTTTCAACAATTCAAGTGTGATTCTTGCATCATTTTACATTTGGCTTTTGTGGAGATATTTCCTGGAAGCTTCTTGTTCTGTATCTTGTGTTTTTGGCATTCAGATGCATACCAACTACTCAACATAATGTTTAGTTTCTTAAATATCCTTTGCTTAAACAGTGATACATGAAAGTGAATAAACCTACACTGAATGGTTTATATTCTTGTAACCTGCCAATCCATCAAAATTCACAGTGAGCAACAGTTCACATTCATGAACATATATATATATATATATTTATACCTAACAAACAATATAATAATTATTCTACTACACTATGGCAAAGGCATATCACTAAAGAATGGAACTTATGTCTCATATATGATACTCATACTTGTAGGAAGCTCTACACGATACAATAAATAAGATGTTTATATAACATTCTTTGACCTATTCTAAACATCTAACTTTGGTTCAAACACACAACCATAAAACAAATGAATGTTCAATACAGTCTACAACACAACACCATCCTTCATAATTTATAAAAAAAAAGGAACATTTCATGGGCTGCTGGTATTGTTTCAAGTCTTTCTATGCACAGAGAGCCCTTGTTCACAATAAAAGTTCAGGAAAATGTCTCCCTTTACACTGCTTTGTTTATCTTACTAAATGTAATGATTTTCTTCTTTTTTGACACACAAATAACAAATCATGTTAGGCACTACTTGTATATCAGATTTAAAAAGGTATGTGTATAATTACAGGTACTTATTAATGGAACATCAAACCTTGATTTAAATCATTATGCAGCTTACATTGCAAGCTACTGTACCTTTTAAAAATTATTATGTTTCATGTCTCTATGCAAGCATGGTCATTTCCTAATAACATATCCACAAATGTTAGATGCTTAAAGCTAATCTAACATACTGAACTACTTATTAATAACAACTTGATCTTACTTACTATAAAGCAACTTGCCTTTGTTGTAAAATCATATCTAAAATCTTGATTATTAGTCTATAAATAAGATATGAAACGTTAAATATACCCAAATCATGAGTATATCTAAAAGTAACAAAGACTATCTGTGCACGTAAAGAACAAACATAAACATAAACTGTAACATGGAAGAACAATAAATGGCAGCCCAAACAACTTTGTAGCAGCAATTATACAGAGAATTAGTTTGCCAATATTACATGACAACATTCTCATTACTGTACACATTTCCCAAGGACCCATGAGGTAAACCAGCATTTGGGAAACAAATTTTAGTAAACCTAAGATGAACCATGTTCATTGCAATAGATGTAGAAAGGGTGAAAAGCATCTCTTGCACTGCAAAGATATTCATTCTCATTCATACCTTTATCAATTTCAGTAAATCCTTCATGTAAACAAATGGCAAGAATATGATTATGTATGTAAAAATGACAACTGAAATCTAAGTAAAGCAAGACTGACTGTTGACGCGAAGTTCGTATTTCTATTTCTATCTAAGTTCTACAGATGGAATTTCATGACACTGAGTCCGTCATATAGGACTTTCTTATCTTCAGCTTAAAAAGACGATACCATAATCATTAATAATTCTGGAAATCACTATTTCTAGATTACCCCTAAACGATTAAGAAGCACTTGTCATAGTAGTGTACAGAAGAAACTGATAAATGAATCACCAACTTTTCTAGAATGTACATTATACAGCTAGATTTATCTTTTACACAAAGTTTGTCTATCATAGCAGAACCAGCTCTTAATGCTAGATCAATCTTTATTCGATACAAATGTAGCAAATATATACGTATATGTTACAAAGACATCCACATATTTGTCTAACTGTGGTGTATCAAATATTTCAGTCATATACAAAATTAAATATCTATCAATTTCACTTCCAAATATCTTGAAGCAGTTTCTAAAGGACTGCACACCATAGTACAATAAAGTTAACTATACTAAAGGCATTTTTCATAAAAGATCTTTGATCTGGTTATTACTGTCAAGGCAGAACAAATCAATTGCATTTTGAAGTCTCAAAATACTTCTTACTCTTAAATTTCAGCAAAATCTGAAGGATGATCATTTTCAGCAATATTTCTGTCTCAATTTACTGAAATATACATGTACATATATTTATACAAATAGTTGAACCTTGTTTAATGCTTTTACTTAAATAAGGCATGTTATATTTTCAGATGAAATTGTAAACTAATTATGTATTGAATTTAGATGTTGTCCCAACAAATGTAAGTGCTTTCTTATTGCAGAAAAAGCAAATAAGGAGACAACTTGATTTTGTTTTAGTAAAAATTATAGTTTTCAAGATACTAACCCGTGTTAAACAAGGTTCGACTGTATATATAAACATACACACAGTCAAATTTAGCACAGATCTTTCAACTTAAAGAAACATTTCCGTAAAACCATACATCATTGTACAAATCAAATAATGCCATTAGAAATCTCATCTTTAAAATGAAAAACACAGAAGACAAATATAAAAGGAAATGCAAAGTCACTATTATACATACACATGCACACATACATTAAGATATTTATGGGAAAAAGAAAGAAAGAAAGAGGAAAAGTCAAACTTACTTTAATCAGTGAAAGGAATTAATGCCTTTTATAATCTTTTCAGTAAATGTTCTTCTTTTCAGTAAATGTTCTACCTTTCAGTATATCAATCTCTCTAATTCTGAATTCACCAATCACATTCATAGGGAGACATCTATTTCAAGTGAGCACATTATTACTGTATATAGTTGCATAGAGAAAGTTGTAGTGGTAAGAAAATATTAGATTCTCTTCAATATCAGTCACTTTTCAAATTAACTACATTTTTCAAAACATCTCCAGGCCTTGCACTGAATCAGAGTCAATAAATGCACAGCTGTATTTCCTACTCAGATACTATTCAAACACTCTATGACCAAATTTGCAAGCACAAAAAAGTAGAAAATAAAATAAAAAATAAAATGAAAATAAATTAAGAAATGGTAAAGAAGGTCAAGTGCATAAAAGGCATATGGCTTTTATAAATAAATGCACCAGCATGAGATCTGTTTCTTTAACTGATTGTACTAGAAAGATAATATCACCTCTTATGAACACCTCACAGAGATAAAAATAAGTAGTTCATAGAACAAACCAGAAACAAAAAAATAAGCACATTAACTATCACCTGAAAGCAAGATGAACATAATAATAATGTGCAAAGACCATTATAGTCATGTGTCAAATAACATATGTATGTGAGTAATACTAACTTGTATACCAGCGAACAGAGAGCATCCCATTATTACACAACCACTAAGGAACTGAGTTATGAAACAGATATTAGGAACCAAGCTTTAGGTAGACTAGATTGAAAGAATATTGTGAATGCATTTTGTGTATTGAAATATCATAATGAATTAAAGCATACATTTCAAATGGTGAATGACCAGGTAGCATTCATGTAAAACAAAATATGATGAAAGAATTAAAGTTCACCTGGTATTATCTTAATATGGGTGTCATTTTAAGTATGAAACAGCACACTCTACTAACGCCAAGGTCGAACTGTCTGACCATCTCTACTCTTCAGCTGCGATCTGGCAGTCTGACGCCCAGTGTTGATTGTTGAGGGTGTGGTGGTCATTGCAGGATCAGTAGGAGCTACGTAGTTTGGGATCCTTGAAGCTGCCTCCCACCAGTCTGATGCATCAGCCATGCTCAGAGGTGGAATGACTGTAACTGACACCTGTTGCGCTATCTCCTTTGCAGCGTCCTGAGTAAGAATACGCGAGGTGTCATCTGTGACTAGGGGAAAACCAAATTTATCTTTGGCTATGCGAAGACCTCCACTTAGCATGAAGATATTGCTATAACCACGATGTTGTAGTGTGGCAGCAACCTCAGGTGCCACATCTTCAGCATCATCATATACAACAATAATAAATTCTGAATGGTTTTTGTACATTAGGAGCTCTGGACATTCCCAACCAACAGCTCTGGACATGCGGGATGCAGGATGATTTACAGAAGTTACTAAATGTGACTCTTGATAATCTTGAGAAGGACGAATGTCTATGATCACATATGGGCACTCTGGTGGCTTAGGTCTCCCTTCCATCTGAAAAAAGGTGAAAGAGGAGGAAAATATTAGGAATATATATATATATATATATATATATATATATATATATATATATATATATATATATATGTATATATATATATATATCATATATATATATGTAAACCCTGCGCACTCCAACAATTCATTTTATAGGCTATTTCTCAAGATATAGTACCTATATTAAGCATTCCTTTGAAAAAAAAAAAATAATAATAATAATAATAATAATAATAAAAAAAAAATAAAAAAGAATTCTCAATCTAAGGTTCTTCCTGATGTAATGAGTGAAAAAAAAAAAAAAAAAAATGCATGAAATGGGGGGGGGGGGGGGATCTGACTGACAACAAACATTTAAATCACATCTTAAATCATTACCTCAAGTTCTGTCATTTTATGAAGAACATTTTCCACTTCATCTCTGTATTTTAAGGGTACCTCTGCTGTTTCTTGCTCCTTTTCTATATTCTGGTTATCACATTCTGCAGCTTCAACATCTTCTGCATGGGCAAGCATCAGCTGCAGGAGATCAGCCAGGGAAATGCGACGATAAACCTCATCATTTCTGACCTGCATCAATTAATCTATATTACTTCTCTGATGGTTTGATATAAAGGTACAAATATAAATGTAAAGTTTGTGCATGGGGTGGGGTTAGATAGGGGTGCATTTGTTCATATACAGATCCAAAAAATCATACATAAAATAATAATTATTTGACCTTCAAGTTCTAAAGACTCATCTATCTAGTATATTGGATTGATAGAGAACAAAATCAATAAAATAATCCTTGTTATGGATATAGTTTGCCATTACTATAAAATAGGTAAACAATAAATAATATGACGTAAAACATTCCAGCTGCTATGCTGTTTTTGTTTCCTTGTATAGTAAATATGTATAAAAATGCATGCTGATATTAATATTAATTTTCTAAAAAGATAGAAATTGTATGCTTTTCTATTTTTTCATGATATTAAGATATATCAATGATCAAACAATTAATTTATATCTTTATTGTCATATGAGTTTGAAGATAACAGCTCAAAAGACTTGTGTTCTTAATGAATATTACATCTCAGTGGTTTCTACATTATTGGAATTATGTGCTCACTCTGCTATTGATAAACATATACCTCCACTGACACCAAGGAGTAATTTATATTATGAGAGATATCTTTAAATGGATCAGCTGTTTCCTGCTTCAGTTAGTCTTCCCTCAAAACTTTTGAACATTTTGAAAACTTTTGTCAAGGGGGAGAAGGCATGTATGCAGAAGGTGCATCATCATCAAAAACAAACAAACAAACAAACAAACGCACACACACACACAGAGGAACGACTAGTCTTAAGCCTTTGAATAGCCATTTGTTTAGACCAAACAGTTTTGTTTTGTGCAAGCTAGTAGTATATATATCTTAGTAAAAAAAATATTTACCTTGTAATATTTGCGAATTTCTAGTTCAAGTTCTTGACGTCTCTGTGTATTGAAGCCAGTGTTGGTGCGTGGACGAACTCCAGAATAACGAGGGTTGGTTTTTATCCTTTTATTAAGGATTTCTCGGTCACTGATAGAATATTTCTTTAGTGTATTCACTGTGCCGGTATTGGAAACCACAAATTTCCTGGAATGCATTCTCTGAAAAACAAATATCTATTCAGTTAACTGCTAAAAAAATGCTATATCCAATGGCCTTTGTTATACTGTAGACCAGAAATAATAACTCTAAACTGAAAAAAGGAAAACTATATCATAAAAAGCCTAAAAAGCCAGTGGATGTAAAATAACTGAGAGAAAAGAAAAGAAATGGTGAAAAATTCCACTGCATAAAACTCACCCCTTTCTATCCTATAATCTATATTACAGCTATCAACTTATCATTTGTAGCTTTATACCAGGAAACTTTACCCTAGCAAACCTATTTCTCAGTGTGTATACATACACTTGGCAACTGATATTATACCAAAGACTATTCATTTCTGCCATTCTGTTACCAGTTTTCAAAGGAACATTAGTCAACTGTAAGACTAACTGAAAAAATGTACACTGTATCTTCATGTTGAAGGAATTTAAAAAAGAAGGCAAAAGACATCCATATATTAGTATAATAAGAAATAACAAAGCAAGTCGGTATTGCAGATGACAAATCTTTCTTCACTGGGCAAATCTGGAATAAAGAGCTTATTATCTTAGAACATACAAAAAATATGTAAACTGATATAATATATAAAAACCAATTGGCAAATTTACAAGAAGGAAGTTCGTGGAAACAGAATAGCGAGGTTTAATTTGATTCAATTTTCGTTTGGAGTTTGGTTAGCCTGGGTTAAGATAGGTTAGCTTTAAATTAAATTGCAGTGAAAGAAATGCTAACTGAAATAAGGAACAAAGATGGAAAAAAGCTCTTTCCAATGGATGCTGGTCATGGGCATTGCCAGAAAGCTCTCCGGATATAGAATGTGAAATTAATGCTCATAGCTGTCACTTCAAAATCTATTTCTCACTGGACTAAAAACTGTCACTGCAATGAAACTCTATTTAAAGACCCCTTGCACTTCCCTTTCTCAAAGGAAGATTAAGATTCACAATGTCCAGATTTAACATACAACCTACCATGAAAAAGAAAGAGAAAAAAATATAAAGCGCCTAAATTCTATTTAGTACATAAAAAGGACATATTCACTCCTGTATGGTATCACACACCATCGATAGAAGCAAATAAAGCAATTTGAAAACAAATATATGTATACCTAAAAAAACAAAAATACAATAGCTGAATAGACACTCTGGTATTCTCATAAAACAGCCTTTCTAAACAATGCATGACTATTCGCCTCTTAACTGCCTATGATGGATTAGTCATACATCGCATGACACTAAACTAGGCCCTATGTGCCAATTAATCCATGGCACAGCACTCATGCAACTGGCTAGGCCTTGTTCGGCTAGGTTAAGTTAGGGTAGATTAGATTTAACACAGAATAAGCCCTTGGAGAATATGATAGGGTTTGGGTGAGAGAAATATATGCTGGATTTATGAACAAAAATGTGTATATATGAATAAAGCCACAGAAGTAATCAAATGTTTAATTTCTTCTCTTGTATTTCAATACGAATCAAGAGGAGATTATAGAAATCAATTAATGGTTATAGCTAGTTTACTGTTTTTTAAATTCTATTCGCATTCATCTGTCATCTCAGCGAGCAAATGTTATGAACTACGAGTAATAATGACAATTAAATCTCGAATCGGACGCTAGGTATTCTAAAATGCAATAACATTCCATAGCATTGCGATAATGTAATGTGAGCAAGAAGGAAAGTCAAAAAGTGTTCAAATGTCACTGCGGTATCGTTAATGTCACTGCCTCCTCTGACACTCGCAACTCACCTGCGAACCAAATCGATCAACATTAGCATATTACACGGACCCCGTTCCCTTCTACTCTCTCTCTATCCTCGTCCTCACTTCAGAACACACTCATAAACCGTGATACCCAATCCTAGCCCCAAATGAAGCCTAGGAGTGCCACAAATCGCCCGGAAAACACACCAGCGCAGAAGACCCCTGCAGTGCCACCGTCCGTCCGCTCGGCCTGTTGTTTACCTTAATAATTCACTCCCGGCGGCGGCGACGAGGTCAGGCAGCCAGCCTTCGCCTCTCATCCCGCGCGGCGACTCTGTAGGTGGCATCGCTGGGGGGGGAAAGCCTCCGGGATATTGATGGTTTTAGGCTGTTTAGATGTATGTGATGTATTTATTGGTTTATTTTCCGATAATTAACGGTTTGGCTACCGGGTGCTTTTCACCTGCATGGCAACACAGGTGAAAAGCCTGTGGTACATTTATATATATGTATGTATATGTGTGTATGTGTGTGTGTGTGTGTGTGTGTGTGTGTGTGTGTGTGTGTGTGTGTGTGTGTGTGTGTGTGTGTGTGTGTGTGTGTGTGTGTGTGTGTGTGTGTGTGTGTGTGCGCGCGTGTTGATAGCCTGAGATTAATAGATCGTGGGCATTTTTGTACGCTTGATTTATTTTTCAATGCGTATCGGAGGTCATATTACATGGCACCGCAGGCCTTCCCTTCCCGCCATGGAGGGGGAATGGCAGGTGTACACGGCATAGCAGGTGAAAAAAAACTCCCACCTGTGATGGATGTCCACGCAAATAATCGATTTAAAGATAATTATACTAATTCTTCATACACTGAGACACTTCATTGATTTGGGAATAGCTTATGGTGATTATTCTTTAGTTTTAACACTTCCATAAGATTACATATTATTCGAAAATCCATTTTTCCTTATATATTTCTTTTTTCTGAATATGAATCTCACACTAGACCAAAAAAAAAAAAAAAAAAATCGTAGGATGCAACACAGCGGCAAATAAAAACAGGAATTGCCGGATTAATCTACATCCTACATATAAGACTATCAGATCACCGACCTCTGTAGAAGTGACAAAACGACCTCATCCTATTAGCCAGGTCAGCCCGCCAGTCGATATCTCACCTGGAAGAGTTACATGCGAGCCGCCCTTATCACGAGACCTGGTCGTTGGATCGAGTTCGTTGCTTTAGGTGATTGGGAGAAGAAGCTGACTTGTAGATACTACTTCCTGGTACATTTTAACAGTTCGAAAT
>NC_091563.1:37667730-37672730 GCF_042767895.1 Penaeus vannamei
ATGCACTCGTACATAATGTGCGCGATGTTTTGCATATACATACATATGTATATATCTGCGTGTGCACGCCTGTCTGTGTTTATCTAAACATTAGTCATTGACGAGAGGATGAGTGAGAGAAAAATAAGGAGCAGAATGTTGGGCGACAAAAAAGGACACAGAGAGAGAGAGAGAGAGAGAGAGAGAGAGAGAGAGAGAGAGAGAGAGAGAGAGAGAGAGAGAGAGAGAGAGAGAGAGAGAGAGAGAGAGAGAGAGAGAGAGAGGGGGGGGGAGAGGGGGGAGAGGGGAGAGAGGGGAAAGAGAGGGAGAGAGAGAGAGAGAGAGAGAGAGAGAGAGAGAGAGAGAGAGAGAGAGAGAGAGAGAGAGAGAGAGAGAGAGAGAGAGGGGGGAGAGGGGAGAGGGGGGAGAGGGGAGAGAGGGGAAAGAGAGAGAGACAGAGAGACAGAGAGAGAGAGAGAGAGAGAGAGAGAGAGAGAGAGAGAGAGAGAGAGAGAGAGAGAGAGAGAGAGAGAGAGAGAGAGAGAGAGAGACTAAGAATAGGCTACAGTAAGGCTTATATTATGGAAGAACCTATTGTAAAAGCCTCTCACAAAAAAATATCATACAAGATGGAAAGAAACAATGTCTTTCTCGTCGACAGCTAAACTAAACTTAATCATTATGTCCCCAAACCAGCATGGCGAAAGCACAGCAGGCAAATAATTCACAGAATATGCATGCGGTCAAGGATGACTTACTGTTCAATCAAGAACAATGTATAATTTATTCGAATACATGCAGTACCGTCTGAGAAGGCCGTGGGTGACGGATCGGCATGCTTCTGCCTTGTAGAAAATGTAGAAATGAAAATGCATAACTTCACTAATGTTTTTTTTTGTTTGTTTGCGTAGAAATGAAAATGCATAACTTCACTAATGTTTTTTGTTTGTTTTCTCGTGAAGTTATCCGTTCTCATCAATACCTTAACTTCCATTACCATTGGTCTATATTTATATGAAAATTGAATACATAAGGTCCGAGCAAACTATTAGGACATGAGGAATACAGTAGAGAAAGGCGCTCTCTTGCGAACGTGCAATAAACAAAAACCCTTTAAATACACTTTTCTCTTAAAAAAAAATTACAATTTGCATAAAGTAAGAGCTCCAGTCTCGCACTCACGCACGCACACACACACACACACACACACACACACACACACACACACACACACACACACACACACACACACACACATACACACACCCTCACACACACACACATACACACACACGCACACACACACGCACGCACACACGCACAACCCCCACCCCCCCAAACACACACCTGCGCCTCCTGGAACACCGGACACGTGGGGCGAACTTCCCGTCAGCGACAAAAAGGGGAACTGGTTATGGCGAGGCAACTCCGGGGCGTGGGACGCGTGGCGAGGTCAGCCGAGGTCAAAGTGATCTGGAACTGCCGACGGGAGAACAGCCGGCCGAGGGAGGACCCGAGGGGGATGCCCGGCGAGGGAGGACCCGAGGGTGATGCCCGGCGAGGGAGGGATTGGCACACGGGCAAGAGGCCGGTGGTGGGGCTTGCAACATTGGGTGTGGAGTTATGGGTTTCATTTTTTTGATACATGTAAGGTGATGAAGATAATGATGGTGATGATGAGGATGAGGATGAGACTGATGATGAAGATGAGGATGAGACTGATGATGATGATGGTGATGATGAAGATGAGGATGAGACTGATGATGGTGAGATTGATGCTAGCCATTGATGGTGATGAAGATAATGATGGTGATGATGATGATGAGGCTGGTGAGGGTGATGAGGATGAGACTGATGGTGAGGGTGATGAGGATGAGACTGATGGTGAGGGTGGTGGTGGTGATGATGGTGAGGGTGATGAGGAAGATGGTGAGGGTGATGATGAGGATAAGACTGATGGTGAGAGTGGTGGTGATGATGAGGACGAGACTGATGGTGAGGGTGGTGGTGATGATGAGGATGAGACTGATGGTGAGGGTGGAGGTGGTGGTGATGATAATAATCAATAATAACAATTACAATAATAACAAATAGAAGCACTCACCGCATACCTCCGCCAACACAATAAGGTTACTGATGCAATGAACATGTTAACACTTAAAGAATTACAACAAAATCACCTTTCTCATTACCTCTAGGCAATAGAGGGGGATATGATGCAATAATAAATCTGATTCCGGGTCAAGATCACCACCAAAATTTAATGGAATCTGTTAGCCTAAGACAAACCTTTGGTAAAATTTTCATAAAAATCTGTTCATAACTTTTCGAATTATCCTGTTAACAAACGAAGAAATATTATCCGAATCGTCACCAAAATTTAATGGAATATAAGTTAGGCTAAAACACAACTTCATAAATTTCATAAAAATCCATTCATAAATATCTGAGTTATCCTGTAAGCCAGCGAACAAACCAACCAACCAACTCTACCAAAAACATAACCTAATAATAATAATAATAATAATAATAATAATAATAATGATAATAATAATAATAATAATAATAATAATAATGACAATAATTATGACAATGATATGCGCTCCCACACTCACATAAAAAAATAAATTTAGAAGCTTAAACATCAAATGCAAATGAAGAGATAACAGTGAACAATCCTTGTCACAAATTTATGTAAATTTCTTATTATATTCACAGGCTTTATAACTAACACACGGACTGCATATTACTAATTATAATTTATGAATATTCTAATGCTATTTTCGCCATCGTAATCAACAAGAAAACAAATGTCGTTGTTTAGGCTTGTAAAAATAGTTGAAAAAAGTGACTGAATCAAAGAAAATTATCAAAAGTCAAATAAACACATGCATGAATATATTTACAGGCAATCGCAGTCAGATAAATACACAGAGCATCATACAAGTGCAATAATAGTAGACAAGGGGTTTTAATACATCTTATAAACAGACTTATACAAAAAAAAAAACATTTTATAAAAATAAGGATTGAGGTACTTTGAAATATCTAAACTTTTATCTTATAAACAGTTATACAAAAAAGTTATTTTATAAAAAATAGACTGAGGTACTTCGAAATATCTAAAGTTTTATAATCTTTTAAACAGAATTATACAAAAATAACGTCATTTTATAAAAATAAGGACTGGGGTACTCCGAAACATCTAAAATTTTATCAAAGGAGTCCGAATGCCATGCAATTTTATGTCAATACACTCTAATTTGCGACGTGTCCCGCGAAAACATCCTCTGATCTGTGCTTGTATGACGTTTCGGCAGAGTGAGCAGGCAGGGAGAAAGATGCGCGCTATCTTTGCGACCTGGGACCTCCGTGTCGTGTTCCTCCTCCGTGAACCTTATCTTTGAGTTGACCTGTTCTTTGTTTCCCTTGTTTTATATTCTCTTTCTTTTCTTGTTCTCTCTCTTTATCTTTCTTCCTTTCTCTTTCTTTCTCTCTCTCTATCTCCGTGTTATTGAAAAAAGCATCATTATCCAAAGATTTTTATCTCATTACAGCCTTTGTTCGCCTCGAACTAAAATAAAAAAGGGGGAATCTGCTACAATCATGATATACATAGGAAGCACTCACGTTATTTCCTTAATGAAAAAGGTCTTGTATAATAAACATTTGACTAGGATCTCAAGACAGGTTGTTACTCAGCGTACACGAAGTCCTCAGTCGCCATTTATTGCAGCATGTCATCTGAGTGCATTAGCATTTTAGAGTGTAAATAAAGCAAAAGCCGAAGGTCAGTCACCCGGACGTGCGTCCGTCCAGTGTTGCCAACAACAGCCATCACCCGATACGCTGTCCCTCCACACGCACTGATTTGCATAGGAATGAGGGTTGTTGTTCCTCCTCCATGACGCTCACCGAGGCTCCGGGGCTTGACCTGCTCGGGTCAGGGCTCATCGCTGACAAGCGCCTGGGCACAGCGGTCCCGCGCCGCCCGTTTCACGAGTCGTGTGTCCAGCTCTTCGCCTCAGAATGCTTCCATGATGCTCTTACATCGCATCTTCTTCATGCGACCATCTGTTTTTATCATGATTTTACAATTTATGCTTACAACTCGATGGCGTTTCATTCTCGCTCGGGCACTTGCTCCCTAACTCGTCGGGCAGTTTTATATCAGGCACCAGCTGTGCGCACTACGATACCAGTCGAGATAGAGGCGACAGAATAGGACTTCCCTTAAAGGACTGACGTGCTGTTGTTATCGTAGCCGGAGCAATAAACCGTATGCATTCTATACACCGAGTCTCAGCTGCACAAGAAAGGGCGAAGATCACGGCGTGATATCCACAGATCTTATGATTTCCAACGCCAGTACCGAAGGCCCCTCTCACGAAGACCCAGGAAGACAGGAGGAGAACACTAAACCAATCTACACCCATCACTCCAGCAAGTTACGACGACCTACAAAACCAAAGACACTTCCCTCCGTGCTTCCTTCACCCCCCCCCCCCTCCCCTGTACCCCCTCCTCCCCTTCCTACTCCAGCAGCGAACCAAAATAGCCTCGTAGCCGCAGGACTCACCTTAACAGGTCATCGAGGAAATGCCCATAGCGTATATCCAATCACTGCCCGAAATCCGATCCCGGCCATTAGATAACAAGCGAACAACTCGAATCACCTCGCGAAATTGCCGATGGTTATCATTGCCCATAGAAACAGGCGGGAAAATTCAAGAAAAGGAGCGATTTATTTTTCTCGCTCTCGACCTCTCGACGATAATTTCTACGAAAACCACAGCATCTGCTCGACAACATCTGTTTAACTGCGCCTGGATTTAAGTGAATGCTTGGTGACAATGGGGCATTCTGATGTACATTATGCACTTACAAATACAAAAGATGCTAAGTGACACATTTGATATTTTGTTTTCTCTCTTCACCCCTTTCTCTCTCTCTCTCTCTCTCTCTCTCTCTCTCTCTCTCTCTCTCTCTCTCTCTCTCTCTCTCTCTCTCTCTCTCTCTCT
>NC_091563.1:37675230-37682730 GCF_042767895.1 Penaeus vannamei
CTGACAACAGCGAGCAGGGTGGGCGTGCGGGCGTGCGGACGGATGGGCGGGCGGGCGGGCGGCGCGAGGGAAGATGATAGCGGTGCGGCATCAACCTAACACAAGATGGCGCAGAGATTTTTTTTAATGTGAGGAAAAGTCTCGTCTTTCTGTAGATCTCCCTCGTGGCTTTTGTTTCTCTCTCTTTCTCTTGTTTTTTGTGTGTCGTTTCGTATGCAAATGGCGGCAAAAGGTGTTCATTTATTCATTTGTTTATTGATAGAGGTAACGTGCTTAAAAATATTATAGAACATGAAATGTTTGGGGATTGTACTTATTTAATTTTGTTTCTCTCTTCTTGTTTTGGTATTGATTTGGATGCAAATGGCGACAAAAGGTGTTTATTTGTTTATTAATTTATTTTTAGGAGGGGGAAACGTGCTTACAAAAGTTATGAAACATGAAATAAGAAACTTTACTTCATGAGTTTTGTTTCTCTCTCTTTCTCTTGTTTTGGCGTTGATTCGAATGCAAATAGCAACGAAAAATGTTCCTTTATTTTTTTTAGTGGGGGTAACGTGCTTACAAAAGTTATGAAACAAAATACGAGAGGGTTTTACTTCATTAAACAACGTACCTTCAAAAGATGGAAAACAGTCGTACTCAGCCACAAAATGTAAACAAATACGCTATAACTGAAAAAAAAAAAAATGATTATGAAGGTATTGACTAGTCTCAGCCCAAATGCGCAGCGAAGTGCGTATGAAACCTTCGCTGTCTGATCACTGTGAATAAATAAGGAAAGTCAATCGAGCATGTGTGTACCCAAAGACCTTTGAACCTGAATTTTTATATTTTTCTATCCGCATTCAAAGTAGATTTGGATACGTCATTTTATTTTTTGTGTGTAATATACGGTATGCACTTATATGAAGACTTACTCTCTGACGTGCACAATGATACGCAACACACACATACACACACACACACACACACACACACACACACACACACACACACACACACACACACACACTCACTCTCTCTCTCTCTCTCTCTCTCTCTCTCTCTCTCTCTCTCTCTCTCTCTCTCTCTCACGCACACACAAAAGCAAAAGCACATCCTAACCTATAATTACGCCCACAAAAAGAATGGCAGCAACCCCACGAAATCTTCCAAAAATAATCCAAAAATACATGACATCTGAAATAAAATAAAAAAAAAAACTTAGCCAGGGAAAAAATGTCACTTTCTTACTTTTTCTTGGAAATAAGAGAACGACACTTGAACCCGGCGGAGACACGAGGCAGAAGAATCACTACGTTATTTCAAAGTAATCGTGATGTGTCTCTGCGTTTCTTTATGGAAGAAGATCAATGTTTTAATGTCTATTTTCCGTTCCGTTTCGTCTTACAAGGAAAACCGTTAAAGAAATATATTTGATTCCTTCCTCAAAATATCATTGCCAAATTTCCCCTATTCCAGTCTGGGTTTCCGTTGCATACCAACAAAACAGAAACAATAAATGGATTTCGTAAGAAGATATACAAAAAAAAGAAGGAATACCGTATGTGGTAGAGAGAGACACCGACATTGTGACGAAGACAGCATGAAAGAGAACCGCATACCACATATGGCACTTGGGAATGCCATCTTCACCACGTAATGTGATGCTTTAATCCTCTCTTTTCTCGATAAGGCTTATTCATTACGATATTCGGAGTTCTTGGCGAAACACTCGAAACAGAATCGAATAATAAAAGAGTATTTAGCGAAAAAGAGAAAAGAATTAACCTAAACGTCTTCGTAAACACCGGATATAAACTCGACACCCAAGAAGACAAACAAATGGAAAAAAAATACGATATAAAAAAAGGCAAAACAAAAAAACAGCTTCGCACACGTAGGGGAGAAAACGAAAACAAAACACGTTGCAAGTGATACCGCCAGAGAGAGAGAGAGAGAGAGAGAAAGAGAGAGAGAGAGAAAAAAAAACGGTTGTATCTAGATTACAGCGCCGATTGTCTCAAGTTCTTTCGGGCGTGGGGGTCGTAGGGACGCC
Source organism: Penaeus vannamei (assembly GCF_042767895.1). NCBI lineage: Eukaryota > Metazoa > Arthropoda > Malacostraca > Decapoda > Penaeidae > Penaeus > Penaeus vannamei. The sequence goes on from NC_091563.1 coordinate 37,677,272, forward strand.
GCCGTCAGTCTGCATGAGTGCCCGCTTATTAACCTGTTTTCTTAGTTGACTGCTTACCTTCTTACATGCCTCGGTCTTTATTGTTTTGTTAGCAAACCATGCTGATTAGCTACTTATTCGAGTAACGAGGCAGTCTCGCGGCTAATCAGGTAGCTGGGCTGTCATCCATCCATCCATCTGGTTAGACAGACTGCCTGCCGACCGCTTACCTGAACAACATCCAAGCAGACTTCGGTTCTCACTTGCCTTGTCTTCATTATACACTATAATTTACTTGTAAATATCCCTTGACTTAATTTGACTCTGATAAGACGCTGCGTGCTCGGATATGAATATATTGATAGCAGATCAAATGTAAAAAATATGTATACGATAGCAGATCAAATGTAAAAAATTATCTTGTGTACGATCAGCAAAAACTTGGTAGATTTTTAAATAGTACCTTGTTTACTAACACGTCAAGCACAGGTGTCATCAAACTGGACGTGGGACAGATGCTTCCACCTTACACAAAGTAGCCAGTATTAGCGAACGTAAACACGTACGTCTCCCTCACTGAGCTTACGCGTAATATCTGACTGGGATGAAGAGCTCGCTAAAGACTACAGGACCGTCCGTCCCTCATCAAGACTTTTTGCGAACTAAACGGAAGATCAAAGCCAATGATAGGCTTTGTGCGTCGTTGTTTTTGTTTAACAAGTTCAACCACGTAGTTTGTACTTTATTCTTGTAGCTCGGAAGGGAATCTTTGCCTGGCATATATGTTTTGCTAAAGACTTGGCAACTTCACTTTCTTTACAATGAATAAACACGAAGTTTATTTGAAAATCTGATATTAATATTGATAAACCATTTGTCTAATAAGAATACTAAATGAACCAATAAGGTATTGTAGCAGGCGGTGGCCCATCTACCATAGACATTTGGGGGTCTTGGTATACGTCCCTTGAGAGGCCCTTTATATATCTTAGAGTTGACAAAAAATATATAGATACATATATTACGATATGAAAAAAATCTGGGAACTAGCAAATATTTCTTTTCGCCTTCATATGGAAAATAATAAGATTAAACAAAATATACCAATGGTGTTAAGGATTTTTATGATTACCTGTGATGTGATAGCATGATAATGATGATGAACAATAATAACTGTGATGATAGTGATATTTTTTGACGGGAACAATAAAAACCATAGTAAATAAATGGCCATGATAATCACGTATTAACTACGATAACATTTTAATACTAACCATAGTAATGCTAAGAAAAAAATCAGTCACATCAAGAAGCTAATACCAATTCATTAAGAAATCCCACCACAGTACCACATCTTCATTAATGAGAAGTCTATAGGCCTATCACTTGGAACCAATTAGTATTTTTATTTTAATATATCGAAGGCGTTTTCTGGGGATTGGAGTATAAAATGAAAACCACCAATAAAAAATAATAATAATAATAAAAAAAGCGACCGTATCCCCACTCCAGGTGTCATATTGGGCGTCACAACTTGAGGTGGGCGTGTCATTTGTCACAGGTAGTTGGGGTGTCACGCTATCATATGGTCACGGTTGAATGGAGGGGGAGGGGGAGGGGGTGGGGGAGGGAGGAGGTTCTTCTGGGAGAGGGGGAGGCTACCATGGGAGAGTTGGAGGGGGAGGGGGGGTTTTGGAGGGGGAGGGGGGAGGCTACCATGGGGGAGTAGAAGGGGGAAGGGGGAGGCTACCATGGGGGAGTAGGAGAGGGAGGGGGGAGTTGGAGGAGGAGGCTGCTCTGACAGATGGGGTGGGGGTGAGGGATGCCACGGGGCAGGGGAGGTTGTTCTGGGAGGGGGAGGGGGGGTACGCTGCCATGGGGGATGGGAGAGGCTGCCATGAGGGAAGGACAACCTGCAGATGCTATACAGTGCCTGTGTTAAGGTGTCCCTTGGCGTTTCTTTATCACTACCTTCATTTTTCACTCACTAACTAGCCTCTCTCTCTCTCTCTCTTCCTTCCTCTCTCCCTTTCTCCCTTTCTCTCTCTCCCTCTCACTCCTTCCCTCCCGTTTTTCCTCCTCTCCCTCTTCCTCTCTTTCCTCTTCCTCCCTTTCCTTCCTTCCCTGTCCCTCTCTTTCCCTCCCTTCTCTCCCTTTCTCTCTTTCTATGAACATGTGTACCTTTCTATGTACGCATGTGTCTTTTCTCACACACATTTCCCGCCGTGCACATGCACCTGAGTCGACCAATTAATAGATGGCGTCAGGTGGGTGGGCGGAGGGTAGGGGGGGTGGAGGGGTGGGGAGCGGGGTAGGGGTGGAGGTTAAAGGCTGGTGGGTTCGGATAACGTCACGTGATCTCGCTGAACCACAGCTTATGAAATGTTTAAGATCTTTGTTTTAAGTATATATTTTTTTCCAGGATTTGATTAAAGTCATGATGAGGCTGATGGATTGATACGAAATGTGATGCGAATCCAATATTTACTAATTGAATCTTCAAATTTCACATACACGCACAATTGGCTATTTATTAGCGCCTAAATACATCAGGGCAACACACACACATTATGTGTAAATACATATGTGTGTGTATGTATGTGTGTGTGTGTGTGTGTGTGTGTGTGTGTGTGTGTGTGTGTGTGTGTGTGTGTGTGTGTGTGTGTGTGTGTGTTTGTGTGTGTGTGCATATATACATACATACATACATACATATATATATATATATATATATATATATATATATATATATATATGTACATATATAATATATATATATATATATATATATATATATATATATATATATATGTATGTATATATAAAGTATATCATAGCAATGTACAAAGGTTATTTAGTTTAACAAATGAACCTAAATATATAGCGACTCATAAAATACTCTCATTCTATTACCAACACCAACACTATCAACTATAATTCTTTGTTAATGGAAACACACCAAATGATACCAGACATCCACAACACAGCATATCCATAATACCAGATGTTCGCAACACCAGATATCCACAACATCAGATATGCAACACGTCAAATATCCACAACGCCAGTCATTCATCAGACATTCACAATAAGTCATCCGCAACACCAGATACTCATAACACCAAATATCCACATCAGATATCCACTACACCACATACCACAACACCAGATATCCACATCACATACACCAGATACCCACAGTACCACATAACGCAACACCAGATGTCCACATCGCATATCATAACACGAGATATCCACATCATATACCACAACACCAGATATCCACTACACATACCACAACACCAGATATCCACATCACATACCATAACACCAGATATCCACATCATATACCAGAACACATACCGCAACACCAGATATCCACTACACCAGATATCCACATCACATACCATAACACCAGATATCCACAACACATACCGCAACACCAGATATCCATAGCACCACATACCGCAACACCAGATATCCACATCACTTTAACCAGATACCCACAGCACCACATACCGCAACACCAGATATCCACTACACCACATACCACAGCACCATATATCCACAGCACCACATACCACAACACCAGATATCCACAACACCAAACAGTCACCCGAAACAACAGCCCCAAGACAAAAGATTTCCTTCATCCTCGCCACCGACCCACAACGGCCGAGGAGGACCAACCCACCGCCCAAGTGAAAAAGGGAAAAGGCTTATATTCGAGGTTTTCGTTCAACCGGATAGCATTTCCTGAAATTTATATCCTGGTGGCTGTCAAGGACCTTCCTCAGAGTCACGATATTGTTCTTGGGAGGAGGAAACCCGTTTTTTGGGGGTGATGTTGAAGCTCGTTTTGTCTCAGGCGAGTAGAAATGGCGGTCGTACGTATGTTATTTTTATAGACGCGTGTGTGATTGTTATGGTTATGAGAAACGTGGTAGGGATCCGCTGGGGTCACGAGAAATGTGATTTTATTAAACGTGAATGGATTAATGTTTTGATTTTTTTCTCTATTAGAGATAATAGTTTAGATCTGTTTGAGTCTCCGTCTAAGAATGTGTTAGTGTGTGGCGGCGGGGCTTTACACAAGGGGTCCCTCACTCGGGTCAGCGGCTGGTGGCGGGAGCACGTCACGGCTCATCGGCGTCACACGTCACTCGCGACCTCGTTAGGATAAAAGACGTCAGACAACTGCTTCATTTTATTCGTGAAACGTTTGTTTTGAAATGTCGTTCTTATAAGGTGTCTTTCGGAGCAATGAGAAATTATCTTCCGCTAAAGTCGCATTACCTTAGGGATCATGAGGATAAGAACTCGGAACTGAACATGACTTAATGAGCATCCGAGATCGGAGATATGCCATTTTTCAGCGACCTAAAATCATCATCATCCTCCATTTGGAAGAAAGCAATTTCCTGGTACAGTCCGCGGGAAGCGAAGCCACGCCCTGTCTAAATGATCCACGCGCTCCAGGCATCGCTTCCAAGAGCTCAAGCAAACGGCACTGACTCCTGTTTTCCCTGAGTGATCCTCTGACATCATCGTCCTCCGTCAGATCCTATCATAGCCTGCTGCTAATCCTGCTCCCGGGTTCCCTTACGCCGCACGAAGTCCAGCGCGAAAGGTCCTTGGACTGCTCGGAGCCGCCACCAGAGAGGTCACGCTGCTGTACTTACGCGTGGCGACACGGAGACAAGACGCATGGCAAATTCCTCAGACACAATGGCATGCAGTCCTGGCGCTCCGACGTCGCTAGAAATCTCTTAGAAAGAAATACAAGGACTTGAATCTGATTTGGGAATTCGCATAAATCTTCGTACATCCCGGAGCCCACACACGTGTTTCTAGAATAGCCGCGACGGGTTTTAGGTTATATCGTTTATCATTTGTTACTCGCCAGATATATACATTTTTTTATTCTTTTTGTTTTCCCAGAATGCCCTTCCTCGCTGTTGCTAAGGAGACAGAATCCTGAAGAGAGGAGGAGGTGGAGGGGGGGAGGGAGAGTCGGCCACCCAAAGCACACACACACACCCACAGCCCACACCTGCAGGCGCCTCATTAGATAGTCAAATATGGCCACAGCTCGTGACAAGGGACAGCGCAGGGGCTCAGAACACTCCACGACAAGGACCCGCCGATAATAAAATCTGATAGAGAATGTAAGAAACGACGGCTACAATACGAAGTACCGTGGGCCACCTTTTGGCCAAGGTTAGCGCCGCGGTGGATCCTGTGCTTGCATTCATTCCTGCGGGGGGAACACGCTCGAAAATTCCTGTCGGCCGATCGGGAGAGATAAGGGATCCGAGTGCTTTGACTTCGCCTGAAATAGATGCTGGAGATTGCAGAAAAAGTCGTCTTTTTTTTTAGATAGAAAACGAATAAGAAAGACAAAACCAAATACCTTATAAGGTGTAATTAAGACATTTTAGCAAGACGATAAAAAAACGTGATGACTTAGAAGAATAGAT